>NC_064645.1:124068450-124668450 GCF_023864345.2 Schistocerca serialis cubense
TTTGAACTTCAACTGCCACGAATGTGAATCCTGAATCCTTCCTGGTCATGCTGACAAAGTTTTATGAATTTACTTGTAAAAGTATAGACAGTGGAAATTAAAATGTCTTGTGGTGCCTCTCCGGCTCCAAGTCGCCCTCTTTGACGTCCTAGCCCCCTTAAAGTGGTTAAGGCGACCGTTCTCGTTATGTGGTAAATCCGGCACAAACGTTCATATTCCAGTAACAAACAGTACAGGTGATTTCTATTAGCAATTGTAAATTGAGAATACATCTTCTGTTTCAGACAGCTGTAGTTCGTCTGCAGTGTCTGCTACTTTGGACATGCATGCATTCCGAAGAATATTGCACAATACACCATAGTACACAGACACAGTAAAATAGCATAAGATGTAAGCTACAGATAAATATTCTACTTCAATATGTATATTAGACACCAGAGAAACAAGTAAAAGCGTTACATACTACATTAGTACGAGTATTTACAACAACCATTATAGGTAGACACTCGTAAGCGGTAATAATTGGCTACATAGAAAAATAAATAAAATAATATATGGTGTGTTCGTAGCTGATATAGCTCATAGTAAAAGCGATACTACATAACGTTTCAAAAAAAACATACATGGCAATTAGAGAAACAAAAAGTACTTCAAATATTACAGGTTTCTAATAGCAAGTACATTTAGCCAGTATGACGTTAGATAACATGTCCATTGAAAAGCTGGAGAAAAACTTGTAAGACGTGTATATTTCTATTGTTTATTGTCAAATCACAATTTATGAAAGATGTTTATATTTTATTAATAGGATTAAGTAGGAATAATCAATATTTGTCATGTTGGAAATAATTGTGGTAGCAGGGAATGTCTGCACCAGAAAGTATTGTTGTTACGGGTTTCTAATAGCAAATACATTTAGCCAGTATGATGTTAGATACCATGTCCATTGAAAAGCTGGAGGAAAACTTGTAAGACGTGTATATTTCCATCGTTTATTGTCAAATCACAATTTATGAAAGATTATTATATTTTATTAATAGGATTAAGTAGGAATAATCAATATTTGTCATGTTGGAAATAATTGTGATAGCAGGGAATGTCTGCACCAGAAAGTATTGTTGACTAGAGAGACCGCAAATTGATATAATTTTAGAAAGGGCGGGAGAGACCGCGTATGGATGCATTTTAAGAAAAGAGCGGAAAAGACCGCGCATTGATACATTTTGTAATGGTAGCAGGGATTGTCTGCACGAGAAAGCATTGTTGGCAGGAGATACCGCACTTTAGCATTCGTAGGAAGTCAGTAGTAAGCCTAAGCGAGAAGTGAAGCGAGTCGGTAGCAGGTCTGAAGCGAGAGGTTGAAAGGAGCGGTGTGCCTGCCAGCCACTAGCTACGATTTACAAGAGATTATAAACTGATGTACAGGGACATCAGCTAACTATTATAATAAGAGGAACTAATATTATTGAATTAATTTTTTGAGAAACTCAAGACTACTGAAGGTATGTCTGCGCATTGCTAGTTGTAAGATTATTGTAAAAAGTAAGTCCCATTTGAACGTTTGTAAAATCGTTTCATTCAGAATATAATTAACTTTTGCCAGCAATATTGCATTTCTAATTATAATCTATCACAAAAACCATCAACGTAAAACTTTGCAAAATGTTATTGTTGTCAAGAAACTATGAATTACGTAACTTCGGTCAAATTAATTAAAGTATAACGTCAGCTTTGCTATCAAAGAATAACGTCAGCTTTGGTAATAAATACAGCCACTTATTATGAAAGCCCACCAGTAGCTAATAGAGTATAGTAAAACAGAGTAAGTATATTCATGTCGCAGTTCGATGTAGCAGTCAGATGGCGATCCAGTAACAGTAAAAAGGTAAGTAACAGTTTTAGGTTATTGCAGATAACGACTGTGGGCCACGACGACGACACATTCTATGTTTCGTCGAAATCACTTTTAATAACGATCAATTAAACTTGTATGCGAAGATAGGGAAAGAATAAATTTCAAAGGGAATATTTCATTTGTTATTATTAAGCAAGAGATAGAAATCCTAAGGAAAGGTTACACAGGTAATTGTAAAAAGGAAGGTTATCATTAGCAAAAGAGGTATAGAGGAGGCGGGAAGGTTTCAAACTGGCATACTGCTTTTAAACATATCGCATAGAGCTTGAGTATGCAATCAGGTAACAGTCTGTGTAAGTGCCGCAATGCTGTTTCCACGTCTATATTGTCTGTGTTGTTGTTCTATAACAGCAAGAAAACACATGTGGGTAAACACGTGTGTAAACATGCTAAGCAGGCAGTGCAGTGATGGTTGACAGTTCGTCATAGGCCTAAATGATGCTATGTTACAGTGGTGCAAAAACGAATTTTCTACACTTTACCAAGCACCTGATTAGGGGTGACGATGCTAATGCATCGTGTACACTAGAATTATATAAATGACCTTACTGACCTGTTAATATATCATTTTTTATGTTGGACTTACCTGTAGTTATGTTCCACTAGCGCACAAAAACGAACTTTCGAAACAGGATGTGACATTTGCTGATCGAAGCAATTGCAACAAGGCTACTAAAAAGTGATTGAAGTTGGTAGCTGAAAGTATAGCAACCCTAGTTTCTTACCTGTAAGATTGAGTATTAAATTCATATATTAAAACTACTGTTCAGTGCATTTCATCAGAGTGTTACATGTTTTTACTCTACGTAAGAGCAGAAGTCAGTCCTACTGTCTTGTTATGGCACACACACACACACACACACACACACACACACACACTGCCAGCTTCTACTTTTAGCATATCATTGGAGATCCAGTAGCTGACACCCACTGTCAGATGATGAACATAAGTAGCTACAATAACACTGGTAAAAAGCATGTTATTTAGTGACAATTACATTAATTGTTTGCATTGTCGACCACAAATGCTTCATCCAACAAGGAGAAGGTACACACTTCTTTACTCCATCTTCATACTAACGATCAGTTTCAAGGGAAAGCTGAATCAGCATTATTTAGCAGGGATTATAACTACTGGAATACTTTTGTGGACCACCAGTGTGGGAACGTCTTGTGTCTTTCTTACTGTTAGGTTCCTTTCGTAGAACATTTTAAATGTATGACAACTGTCCTCTCACGATTATGCTTTTTGTTTCTTATTTAAATAACTTTTCCGGTAATTGTAAAATCTGCACTAAAAGTGAATCCAACGAATAATGCGTTTACCTCAAAATAAAATCGAGACTGGTAACTGTGTACGTTAAATTCCTTAGTATTTTCATACAATGCACGTTTTTGACTTGATACAATAATAACAAAATTATTGTAATATTTTTTTATGCACAGTGTTCCAGGAGTAGTCAATATTCAGGAGTATGACAATCTAGTAAACATTGTTTCTAAAATGCAAATCTTAAGAGCTATCAACGGTTTTTCCGTTACATTATTGTGCAAGAAGTCCTACTTTTCCATATTTTGAGAAGAGGTAGTATGTACCAAAGCAAGAAAACTTTGTCTAGTAAATATGGGATGTAAAATGCATACCTTAAGGGCTATGAGCACTTGCTCAGTTGAAGGAATGTGTTTCACATTAGCAAATATGAATAAATAAATGTTCATAGCTGTTAAGGTACGATATCTGAAGCCCAGATTTACTGGACCTACTTTTCCTATTTTAGTCCACAATGCCATTTTCAAAATATGGGAATCAAAGAACTCATAATAGAAGGGATTTGTTTCACAGTATCGAAGATGAAGATGAAGTTCAAATATCTGTTGAGGGATGCATTTTACAGCCGATGTTTACTAGATTGTTTTCTGTTTCGCACTGTCATTCCTGTCACATCCCCGAATGTTGACCATGCTTCCTGGCCACCACGTATATAAATTGGTGCTCACAGTATTTGCGTCTGTTGCTCTTTCTTTTTCATGCCTGGGGATAGTCTGCAATGGACTATACGATATTTCACTCTCAGTATTAGTAAAAGGCATGCGTAGCAAAATGTCCGCCATTGACCCAATCAGCTTCAATCTGTCAGAGCGAGGGTTTAGAAAGCGGAAAGTTTGAAATTGTACACTTTTCTTGTGTATAAAATCTGTTTACAAATCGGAAATTATATTGTAGTATACCAGAGTCATTTGAATAATCTGTCTGCTTATGTTGGTGAGTATTAATGATTATTCTATTGCAAGTAAGGGTACTATTTAGTAAATTCTAAGAGCAGTCAAATATTATGAATTATGTCAGCATTAAATGCTGCTGAATGTTTGCTCGAGTCATAGATGAGCAGTCAGGTTTCTTCCCATTCCTTTACTAGTATTCGCCAGAGTTAACGTCCACTTACAGATCAATTAATTTCTTCTTTTTATTTTTCATGAACACGGTCGTTACAGGTTGAAGGATTACTTAAAGGGAGGCCCTTATTCTCTAAGCATTGCGCCGAAAAGGGAAAATCTACAGTCTGAATGTATTACAAATTGTGATCTATGGAAGTGTGACATGTATTTTTAATGCGAAAACTACCAATAAAACCTGAGAGCTGCTGAGCGATCAAGAGGAACATGTTGAGACGCTCTAGGAGAGAAACGAGGCACATGAACGGAACAGGGGAAAAGCTGTAGCGGAATACGTAGTCATGACAGCGATGAAATCGGAATAGCAAGCGAGAGATGTATTCAGGTGAACTGATAGTAGACCGATTAAGGAGGTGCGTTGCTGAATTTCAAGACGAAAAAGGACAAGAAGACGTCCTAATGGAAGGTGCATAGATTGTGAAAGATAAGGACATGGATGGACTTAGGTGAATACAGTAATGCTCGAAAAAGTGTAGAGCTGGTCTTTATGTAAAAGCGCTTACGAAATGCTTGATATCGATAAAGATGATGATGATAAAGGAAACAATGAATTTATGACACATACGATCATTATTCGAAATCCCCCGACCAAATTAACAGAATACATGCATTCAGAATGTAATAAAAGTTTGCCTTACCTGAGTCCCATTTCATACTCATCACGGCAACGGTCCTTTTTTATTTCTCTTTGCCGTAGTCTCCTTCGTGAACTAGTGTTTCACCTACCCTGGACACCAAGCTCCGCAATATTTTGCCACTGCTGTGTGCGCTATTGATCAGGTTCCAGACAGGAAAGAGGAGCACACCGCTAATGAAGTACTGCCTCCATTTCCCGGAGCAGAATGCTCTTCCCTCTCCGCAGGTCGTCGGGTCTCCATTTGCCGCTAATCTAAACGACTTTTGTGCGCAGTGCGTCAGTAATCCTGCCGCGGAGATAGCCGACAGAAATTAAGTTGGTGTGCGAGCGGAAGGTTGCTCAGCCGGATTTCGCGTCGTCTAACCCCCCCTCCCTCCCCTCATCCATCCTCCCCCCCACCATGGCTCTCCTGTGTCGGCAGGACTTGCGTGGTCGCGTCCTGCATTCGGGATAAGAGCGTGCTGGGCCATAGTTCATCGTTAGTTCCGCCAGTCGCAGGGCGCCACCGAGATCTCTGCAAACAAATGACTGCAGAGTCGGAACGCAGGTGGCGTGTTGCGTAGTGTGAGACCATGTGAGCCTATACGCTGGGGCAAGGAGGGTCCATGGCCTCCCTCTAACTCTCAGAGAAAGGGAAAATGTAGTTAAAAAGGTGTTTCTCTTTCAAGAAAATGAATTAAACGTCGGTACAGGTGATAAGCAAAATAATGGGAACACCTATACTTACTAAGAGGTTGGACCCCTATTTGCCCGTACTGCAGCTGCGATTCTTCTTGCAATACCGAGCGAGGTGACGCAGTGGTTAGACACTGGACTCGCATTCGGGAGGACGCCGGTTCAATCCCGCGTCCGGCCATCCTGATTTAGGTTTTCCGTGATTTCCCTAAATCGCTCCGGGCAAATGCCGGGATGGTTCCTTTCAAAGGGCACGGCCGACTTCCTTCCCCGTCCTTCCCTAATCCGATGAGACCGATGACCTCGCTGTCTGGTCTCCTTCCCCAAACAACCTAACCCCCAACCCAACTCTTCTTGCAATACTGGCATATAATGATTGTATAGCCTCAAGTGAAATGTTGTGCCTCCCTAACCTGTTCTAACTCCAGCAGTTACGAGGGAGGTGGAAATCTGCTCCACAGTCTGCACTCCAATACCGCCCACAAGGATTTAATAATGCTCAAGTCTGGGGACTGCGCTGGCCAGCGAAGACGCTGCAGTTCAGTTGCACGCTCCTCATACAACTATTGTACTGTACTGGCTGCGTGAACGAGTGCATAATCGTCCTGAAATATGTCATCATTGTTGGGGAACACACATTTGAGTCATGGGGTGCACCTGATCACCTAAAATGTTCCTATAAACGTTGGTAGTAACATGGCCTTTCGGAGTAATGATGGGACCAGCAGAATACCATGATATGACTGCCCACACCATCAGCCATCCACCTCCATACTTAATTATTGGAAACAAACAATCAGGATTGTAGACTTCTTCTGGCGTTCTCCAGACGTAAACCTGGCACGGTGTTGGAAATAACGAGAACGTTGAATCGTCGGACCATATGACGTGTTTCCACTGATCAGCCGCCCAGGATTTATGCTCCTTACACCATATTTCACGCTTCATTGCGTTGGTTGTCGTCACTAATGGTTTCGGTATAGCAGCTCTTCCACGAATATTTGCTTCATGGACAATTCGGGGGACATTGTCGATAGATACGGGATCTCGAAGATGGCTACTGAGCTCTGCAGTCACTTTAGCTGACGTAGTTTTGTCACGTTTTAATACAATTCGTGTTAGTCTACGTCGATCTCTGTCACTTAGTTTTGATTTGCGCCCATTATTACGCTTACACGATGATGTCTCTCCACGTTTTGTGTAGGCTGCCATGTCTGTTGAAACAGTTGCTCTTGAAACATTCGATAATTTGGCTGTTTTGATTGCTGATGGTCCAGCTAATCGGGCCCCCACAATCTGCCCTCTTTGGAACTTTGTTAGGTCTTTCATTGCACGTCGACCTCGGCCTCTGAATGCAAATACGAAGTGTCCACTACCCGTAAACAACCTGCACTGTTGCCTAGTCCATGCCGAAAGCGCACAGACCATCACGACACGTGAATTAGCTGCGGTGTTGACCATCAAACACAACCATCCCATCATCCCATCACTACCACTGTTCACATTATTTTGCCTATCCCCTATATTACGCATGTCTTTAATAAAATGTTTTTTTTGGTTGTATACAAGTCGCCATTCGTCTTCCAAAATATTAAAAATACCCTCTAGTATACACCCCCGCCCCCCTACAGACTATCGTATGAGTGCTCTTGTCTGAGATTTGTCAGCGAGTGATACCTGGCTCACATCTCTTATCATCTGCAGCAGCTTACATCTGCCAGAATAGAGTCGAAGCCATCATGTCTGACAAAGAAGATCTTCTAGTCCCCAAGAAATGAACTTCACGCAAGGGTCTTAAGAAACGACAGGATGGAAAAGATGCCGTTGATTGGGATCCACCAGCTGGCAAGTAAAATCCGAGCTGCGTTGAATCAAATAAATAATAGTAATTCTGCGACTGCACCACGTGAGCCGGACGGCTCCTCTCCCATATGGTGTCATTTGGATGTGATATGGAGAGGCGTGGGATCAGCTCACAGCTCTCCTAGCAGTTGTCAGCTTTCCAGACCTTGTAACCACTACTTTTCCTTCAAGTAGCACCTCAATTGGCATCACGAAATTGAGTGTTCTGTTGCATCTAGAGGGAGGGACGTTCAGCTGTAAAACAGTACAAACGGGGGCACATTTCTGAACAAATTATTTGTTAATATGTTGGAGTCTTCTTATTTGAACACTTTATTTGCCAACATTCTTAACTTAAGCCCAGACAGGGGGTATTATAAACAACTATCGGGGATACCCACCTTCACTCAGGGAGTTGATATGAATTTGTGTGGTAGATGCAATAAAAGGATAAACTTTGAAGTATAAGAGGTAAAAAAAAAAATCAGTGGAAACATATCTTAACTATTTACAACACCTGTTTATAAACAACATTTTTCATTTTGTTATCCAGGGCATATAAGCAGAACTTTTTTGAATTTCCTACTCCATAGCAAGCTACATATAGTTGACCATGAGAGAAGCAGCAATCTTTGAGGTTGATGCCCCAATATTTTAAAGTTTGTCCTTGCGCTTTGTTAGTTGTAAATCTGTGGGCTAATCTGACTGGAAATTGCAGTCTTTTAAACTGGAATGGTAGTTCAGCAGCGATCAGTGGTATTCTGGGAATAAATAGTGCATGTCCTTTGTACTTTCCAGTCATATGTTCGGCTTCGATGCTGTTACTCGATAGGTGTTGACGATCACCCATGTTCTATTACATAGTTTTGGACAGTTGAGATTTCTGAGTAGGTTGGTCGGAGATCCAATTTTATGTCGAAGACAATGTAATGGCATTTCTGGTACTTGCAAAGAGTTTAGAAATTCTATAGGGAAGTTCAAACATTCTTCAACCTTTACCATCGTGTCGATCTACACTACTGGCCATTAAAATTGCTAAACCAAGAAGAAGTGCAGATGATAAACGGGTATTCAATGGACAAATATATTATACTAGAACTGACATGTGATTACATTTTCACGCAATTTGGGTGCATAGATCCCGAGAAATCAGTACCCAGAACAACCACCTCTGGCCGTAATAACGGCATTGATACGCCTGGGCATTGAGTCAGACAGAGCTTGGATGGCGTTTACAGGTACAGCTGCCCATGCAGCTTCAACACAACACCACAATTCATCAAGAGTAGTGACTGGCGTATTGTGACGAGCCAGTTCCTCGGCCACCATTGACCAGACGTTTACAATTGGTGAGAGATCTGGAGAAAGTGCTGGCCAGGGCAGCAGTCGAACATTTTCTGTACCCAGAAAGGCCCATACAGGATCTGGAACATGTGGTCATGCATTATCCTACTGAAATATAGGGTTTCGCAGGGATCGAATGAAGGGTAGAGCCATGGGTCGTAACACATCTGAAATGTAACGTCCACTGTTCAAAGTGCCTGGCCAGCACATTCTCCAGATCTCCCACCAATTGAAAACGTCTAGTCAATGGTGGCCGAGCAACTGGCTCATCACAATACACCAGTCACTACTCTTAATGAACTGTGGTATTGTGTTGAAGCTGCATGGGCAGCTGTACCTGTAAACGCCATCTAAGCTCTGTTTGACTCAATGCCCAGCCATATCAAGGCCGTTATTACAGCCAGAGGTGGTTGTTCTGGGTACTGATTTCTCAGGACATATGCACCCAAATTGCGTGAAAATGTAATCACATGTCAGTTATAGTATAATATTTTTGTCCAATGAATACCTGTTTATCATCTGCATTTCTTCTTGGTGTAGCAATTTTAATGGCCAGTAGTGTAGATAGACATGTGACGTCAGTATAACACTCGAAGAATTTTAACTGTAGAGGTGACTTTGACATGCTGTCGGCAGGGCTCTTGTGCTTCCTTGCGTCTGGCGGTGGCTCGCAGCAGCATTGACATGCATGTGCCCCTACAGCATCTGCACTCTGCAAATAAGTCTTCGCTCTCATCCGTTTGTGTCACCAATGGTGCCTAGGTGATTACGTATTTTGTGAGGAATTTCTCAGGTGTCAAGTATGAAAGGGATGATGTCGCCTCATGCTTGAGGGACCCGAATGGTCACTTGTGCATGGCTTGGCAGCTGCCATGCATCCCAACTTTTGGGAGCATGTGTGGTACCCTCCTGTGTGGTCCAATGGACAGGGGCCAGTAGGTGGTGTATTTTTTAGGTCTGTAGGCTGTGTGGCATGAGCCCAAGCAAGTCAGAGCGTGTGTTTTGTACCAATATGATAAATATACTAAATATACTACCTCAAATACATCACTAAATAAATTGTTCACAAACAAATAAGGTACACTCCTTCCTCTCTCCGGCAGGCAAGTGCAGGCTGAGTCACGTTTCCTCTCTAGATAGCCATCTTTGGTTATTTCATGGAATGGATGACAGCACCCTCTGGTGGCAGTACTGTGTAGTTGGTTATTTGGACTCCAGACCTCCTGGGGAACACACTGGATGGCAGTTATGCATGAAATTGTTTAAATAAAGATTGTATTCATGATTTCGACAGTTTACAATTAGCAAGCATGTTTGCAGAGTCTTTTAGATGAATTATTATTTGACAATTTACGTTATTTATGAGTAGTTTGCAGGTCTGCAGGCTGTGCAATGCATTATTTTGACAGTTTACAATTATCAAGTGCGTCTGCAGGGCATTATACATGCGTTACTTTGGTAATTTAGGAGTAGTTAACAGGTCTGTAGGCTGTGTGCCGTGATCCCAAGCATGTCAGAGCGTGTGTCTTGGACCAGTGTAGTAAATATACTATCTCTAAAAATTCATCCCTAAATAAACTGTTTCAAAATAAATACACTCCATCCTCTCTCCAGCAGCCCAGTGCAGGCTGAGTCACTTTCCCACCAATCCCTAGGAAGAGGTGGGGGTCGGATGACATAGCTTAGTGGAGGTAGTCCAAGTACCCTTTCTTTCCCACAATTTTCTTAGGTCAGTAAAGATAGCCCAAGTGGCCAAAATTCAAATTTCCCTCCAATCCCTAGGAGTAGGATGTAGCCCAAGTGACTTATTTTCCCGCCATATTCCTATGTTACTAGAGATGTGCTGCATTGTCCTAATGGAATTTGAACTTCCCTCCATTTTCTGGGGGAGTGGAGGGGTGTTAGGTTAGTGGAGATAGCCCAATTGATCTATCTTCCCTGTAAGATCCGCCATCTAGGACGATGTCATCGCCGCCATCTTGGATGATGTCATGAACTGTTGCCAAGTCTACAGGCCGCCATCTTAGATGATGTCATCACCACCATCGTGGATACATCTAGCAACAATGGACAGTGGGGTGACGTCTGCCTCCTCACATGTTCTACGTAGAGATACTGGGTTAGGTTATTCTCTGATTTAGACGACCCACTGTTTGGTTACTTCAAATTGATGCGCTAAATTTCTTGCAAATAAGATGGCGCCTGTTGTGATAATTTCTCCATGCTGTACATTTGTTCTGCTCTCTGGACAGTGCTATATGTTAACTGTACATCAACAGTTTTCCCTAAAGAATGATGGTCCATCTTTTATAACCGTTAATGTTCTGTAAACAGTGGTAAACTGCAACTTTTACGCATCATTGACGACTGTGTATCATTTCTCAAAGTACTGCCACAAGCTTCAGAGCGACAAGCAGTTGATTCTCTTGTAACATAAACTACAAAAGGGTGTCTCAGACACAATGCTCTTTGACGACCTCAATCATCCTGAACTATTTGCTTTTTGCAACTCTTCCCCTCATTCAACATACTTCTTTTTAGATTCTGTACAGACTTAATCACTTTGATCCTAAGGATCTTTTGGGATACTCTGTATGTGTTAAACCGTTAAGATCTGTAGAAACGGATTCAGGATTTTGCTATACAGCCTTACAATTAATGGAAAATCTTTCATGGTGTGGTGATGACAGAACGCCTTAAAAACGATAGTTTAAGGTGCACAGCTGTGTACACCCAGAATTACGAACTTCAATGGTAACCTTCTAAAATTCTGCGTGGTTTCTGTTTGTTCTAAGTCGTGTCTCCCTACCACTTTCGCGCAACGGCGCTCTGAGCGTGTTTTTTAGGGAATTGACTAGTTTGAACCTGGGACCTGTTGCTGGTAAGGAGACGCTGGACCACACAAGACATGTAGAGTTCAGAAGAGTTCAGTGAAACTAGCGATGATATAACCAAATACTTAATGACTTCAGCGTCAGCTCCACTGCACTCCCTGTAAAAGAACCTTAATTCTAACTAAATTTAATGGAAGGGGTTCGAGGCTTTCCTAGTTTTAGTTAGCTGGTAAAATAACGTCGAAAAAGCAGTTAAGTTTACCATTGGAAATTTTACTTCACTCACAAAACATTGTTTATAAATTGCACTATTGATAAAAGGAAATGTTTTAATACAGGATGATAAAAACGAACTGCGTTCAACAAAAATGTGAACGAATATTCCCTGAATGGGTTTCCAACTTCTACAATGGATCGAAGGATGACCTATGCCATATCACATCTATAATCTAGGTTTAAATTAAGTTTCACAAAAGAGAAAACTATCAAAATGGTCTACAGGGACCCTCAGTTATCTTTAATTACTTATCTAACTTGTCGTAAATTACAGTGGCTGATGTGGCTTCTGAATAATTATATAATAGAAAAATCATCGCGTTTCAGATTTTAACTTACGTAGAAAATGTGAATAAGCCTTATGCGCTCAAAAATGCGGCATCGCGTGCGTTCATTAGCTTGTCGGTGTTCGTCAGGAGGCAGCGGCCGGCGCAGCTCCATGCATCTCGCCGTCTCGGAAGCAACTCTTCCCAAACTTCTCCTTACAACAATTTACCGAAGTTGGTTTTAAAAAAAACTATCTGGCTGTGTTTTCAACTGACCAATCAGGGTCTCAATGTTAACCTTAAGCTCCGCCTACAAAATTCTGTCTATCCAATGAGAAACGTTATACTTTTCGTGGTGGGGCAATGTTTTTAAAGTTTGCAATGTAACAGAGACGCGAAAAAGTCTCACGCTAAAACTTGCAGCTGGTGTGGCCCTTTTAGTGTTATCGTAAGATCTATATTGTTCTTCTGGAGGGCTGTATCTTTCAACATGGGCTGAGGGGTGATCCTGTCGGTTACTTTTAGTGGTGGGCCAATGTTTTTAACGTTTGCAACGTAACAGAGACGCGAAAAAGTCTCATGCTAAAACTTGCGGCTCGTGTGGTCCGTTTTGTGTTATCGTAAGATCTATGCTATTCTTCTGGAGGGCTCTAGCTTTTAACATGGGCTGGGGGTGGTCCTGTCGGTTAGCTGGCGACGTGGGTGTCCGTCGCTTATCGTAGGGCCTTCTAGCTTAACACGGTTCTGCTCTCGGCTTCTGTTCTCGTTTCTCCCCCTCGGAACTGCGTCTGTCTCACGGTGGGAAGGTATGACATGCATTTAGGCATTCTTGTGTTAGTCTGTGGTATTCCACTTGCTCACTCGTTACTCGTATTACTTTGGTTAATTTAATGTCACGATTTATTCGGAGCTATGTGACATACTACTGGATTTGCCTATCATGTCAGGGTTTTCATGGAAGGTGTTGGATTTGCCTGACACCTTACAACCTGTGTATAACAAAACTGTATTTAACTTGTTAAAAGCGTACTTTAGTCTATGCTTATACGCTGCACAAATAAGCATTTCTCGGAAATCCGTAGTTGTCTCTCATTGCAGCGTGTAAATTTGAAATTTGGTTCAAAGTTGCCTACCACCTACCTCTGTAATGGTGCAAAAATGTGGCACTCCGAGACGTCACCTTCGGGCTGGGCGTCTCTACAAAAAGCAAGGTGACGACGGGTGTGAAAAAAAGCGATTATTCGGAAGTTCATGTGAGGTGTAAGGTGGGAGATGTCACATTGGCACCATTTTCCACCATAATTCTGCCCAAAGCCATTGTGGCCATGTCACATGATGCGAAGGTCTCACACTCCCATTTACTTACATTTCCCCGTTCTTCTGACGCCTCTGCGATGCAGGTCCGAACCGAACTGCGGTACCCACCGTCAAAATCATTTTCTTTTTTTTTGGAGCGGGGTGGCAGGGGGAAACGTTTCAGACTCACCGCCGCTCACAATCGACACGAAACGCTCTCAGAAGAGGACGTAAAGGACAAACATGTTCTATGAAAGCACCCCTTCCGTTAGATCGCGGTCGACAAAGACGAGTAACAGGGCAACGTGCTTGATAACGCTGAACACTGCTGACACCACGCAGATGATTCAACCCTACTCGAATATCTTGGAGCTCCAATCTCACTGTTGGTGATCTGATCCTTTTGGAGTGTAATGCGGACGCAATTTTTGGCCTTCTATACTGTGTAAAATCGCCAGCGATCGTTCAAAACCATACGACAAAATATGAACGTGATCCGAATCATTTATGAGTGTTAACGCTTCACCCTTCTGCGGCGTGATCACGGAAAGGTGCACCATTCACATCTGCGTCGCTTTAAGATGCCTCATTTCAGCAACACGCACTGTGGTCTCACACATGTAACTTTGCTGAGCAAGTGAAGAATGCCTGAGATTTCGACAACCGTTCAGCTGACAAGGGACAACTTTCACCTCGAACGCACGGAACTGCACAAAACCATGTTTACAAGGATAGGTCCCTAGCGGTGGGATCGACTCTTGGAATACTTCCAAGCGGTTTTGTAGGTTAGAATGCCAAGTGTCACACATTGTAGCCACTCACCTTGGAGAGCACTCATTGGAGAGTAACTGACAAATGAATTTTCGGAATTTGGTGTGACACTCAATAGCCTAAAGAAAGTAGCATCAGTTCGTCTGGTACCATGCTGAATTGAGCAGGATAGTAGCTTCACATTGTAAGTAACCTGATTACGTGTCCGTATGTTGGCAGCGCGACAGACTGCACTAATACTGTGACAGTGCTGTGCGCCCTCTGTAAGAAACTCTGTGTGGCTGGTCAGACTCCCACTTAGAAGTTAATAGCAGTGATGGAGGTTGGAAGTTAATAGCAGTGATGTAGGTTAGGGGTTTGAAGTGTCTTATGAAGACAGTAATTTTACGAGATCACTTTTATAGGGAACAGATGGTACAGTCTCATTGTGTGTACATTTTTGTTTGTTTGTTGTACGATTATGTCTCGACTATAAAGTCCACGTTCTTGGAACATATACTGATAACGAGGTTTTAGTGCCACATTTTGGTTTACTTGAAATGACACTTTTATTTAAAGTACTTTCTGGTGGATCACAGACGACACAGTATTTGGTTTGACAGCTACACTATTATACGATGCTACCTAGGAGTGACACAATTTTTATTATTGCTTTTGTGCTGTATCTGTTTTTATATCTGCACAGTTTTTCCACGTTCTTCTGAAAATTAAAACATGTTTTGGTAATGACTTTCGTGACACAGCTACCGTGAGACAGCTATTTTTCGTAACACGACAATATGTTACAGTATAGTACTTTCAAGGTCACGGCAATGAACGTAATAACTATGTCATCTATGCGCATAGCACATTACTTCTGTATGTGACAAAGGTAAGTACACTGATTTTTGGAGAACATTGCTAATGGATGACGATAACTACGACACTTCATACAGTTTGTACCGTTAGCCAATGACAGAAATTTATTTTTTATCCAATTTTAAGAAATATTTTTGAACTACTATGATACAGAGAAGGTTTTCGGTGTTACATTTCATTCCGCAGTTTTAATCTGTAACATCAGAGGGTATAATTAAAAAATGGTTCAAATGGCTCTGAGCACTATGGGACTTAACTTCTGAGGTCATCAATCCGCTAGAACATAGAACTACTTAAACCTAACTAACCTAAGGACATCCCTGAGTATGGATTTGAAACTACGACCGTAGCGGTCACGCGGTTCCAAACTGAAGGGGTGTAATTACATTATCCCTCATGGGGGTAAGCGTTCTTACAGCAAGAACCATAGTACAGTGCTACATGACACGCATTTGAGTGATTAGCTTTTGTACGTGGAACATATTTAAGAAATATTTCTTAACTTCTATGATACAGAGAAGGTTTTGAGTGATACATTTCATTCTAAAGTTTTAATCTGTAACATCAGAGAGTATAATTACATTATCCATCATGGGGGTACGCATACTATACATACCATGCATGTGGCAAGCACATGGAGCTCTAGCTAATATGTTATTTGCTTATACAATTTTACACATCGGTGTCATATTTCTCTAGCACCGAATTACACTGCTAGCTTGTCATTTTAATGAGAGAAACGAACATTTACTACGTCAGTGACACATGCCTACGTAATTACACAGTTCGATTACTTCGCATTTAGGAAATAGTACTTTATCTGTATTTTGGGAACTGGTCATACATTTTTGACACCATTGAGATACTGTAAGAGCTTTAAGTGATGTATTTTCTATGGGTTCATGATTTTTGAAGTACATTCGAGCAAGATGACACTATTGAAACGAGCAGAGATTTTTGTTTTGTTTTTTTTGTTTTGAGGTTTAGAGGTTATTGAAGAAAGCTACGAGGATTTTGAAATTTGATTGAGAGGTTATGATGAATTATTATAGTGACGATGTGTATTATGATGCTGAGGTATGTTTATGATCAATAAGGCGATGCTATATGAGGAATATGATCATGCTATGTGTTTATTATGATGAAGTATTGAAGCACTGTCAATGTATATGTATATGAATAATGAGTAGGGGTTAGGGACTCTGGTTTGTGGAAAAGAATGTTGGAAACCAAGAATCGTACTCTAAGAGTTATGAATAGTGAGTATATATGTGAATGTGAATACCAGAATGCCGATGAAAATTTTGGGCATTGTTGTTGATGAGATTTCGTTTCTACACACTTCTATCGTAAGTTTTCGACCTGTGAAATTTTTATTGGTATTAAACTGTCATTGTAGCTGAAACTGCTTTCATAAATATGTTGGTAAAAAGTGTACGTGACCTTGACGTAATGCTCTGCTGCGTCCAGCTGCGGCTAGCTGCTTTGAAATATACCCATTGTTGTGGGGACTTTCAACTTTAGTTGTGCCGCTCGCATAGCTGCAGAAAAGAGAGGCCGTTGACCTCACTATTTTCATTTCTTTGCAGAACGTACCACAAACATGACACATTATTACTTGGAAACATATGATTAAACTTTGGAGCTCGTACTTTGAGTTACTTATTGAAATGCTTATGAACTGATGAGAAATATTCTTACGTATACACACCAGATTATGACAAGTATCTTTCTACGAAAGATGAGAGAATTTTTAATGACTTATGACTTGCCATATGGGTGGTGAATGATGTTTTTATGCTTTGCTTTGTACATATTTGCTTATTTTATTTGATATCTAGTTACTAGCTACACTGCAGTATTGATTTTACAAAATAAAATTCAATACATTTGCTAATATAAATACTTTCTGTTAACAGATCCATTAAATAATAATTTTATGATCCACATTATTAAAAAAGAGCACTTGGAAAGAAAAGTACATTAAGAAGGAGAAGCGACTAGTAAAAATAAATTGCATACATAATCGCCTTTTCAAGGACTTGGTAATTTTTTGGTAGAATAAATTATTATGGAACAGTACGTTAGTGATAAGATGTGACATAGACATTAAGAAGAGAATAGACATTTCCCTTATCTGCATTGCTGTCTTTACTGTAATATTTTTTCGGCTTGTGCTTTCTCATTTTTAGGTATAAGTTATTGCATTTGCTGCTGGTATTTGTCAGGCATTGTCCTACTGCATTTTACTTTGTATTACTGTGCTAAGCCAGGTTCACCTATGATTTACTTTTTTTTGTTTGTTGCATATTGCCTTATATGCAGCAAATGTTGCATTTTCTTTGCCGACTAAGATATGCTGCTACTAGGTTCACTACTTTGCATTTTTTTAGTCGGTTTGGTTTGTGTTAATTGTTTTGTGCTGCTGTAGTGCCTCGTTCTCTAGTTCATATAGCTGAGCTCAGTAGATTTAAGTTAGTTTAAGAGGGGGTATGCTATATAAGACAGTGACTGTGATAAGTTGGGAAGAAATGCATTGAGAAGCTATGAGAAAAAGGTTTGGCCAAAGAGTATTGTATAATGAGGAACAATTATTTGTTTGGTAGGATTTTCTTGGAAACCAATGATGATGTAAGAAATACATGAAAGTATAAACGTAGATAGATAGGACTTTTTTTGGGGGAACAGTGTTGATCTAAGGGAGATCTCTAAGAATCAAATGATGATTGGAAATGAAGTACCACAAGTACTGCAGTACCAAATGTCACACTGAAAACAGACCCTGTCCTTACCTTTTGTGTTATTGCGCTATGTGTTAATGTGTACCCTTGTATGTTTGTGTTCTTCCTGTCTCTGTGTGTTTACCTGTCAAGCTAAATTTGGTAGAATGTTTTTCCTTCGAATACTAAGCTGTATTCACTATGATGAGAAATAATGTTATCCTCAAACCTAACCTGGTTTTTTCTTTTTTTTTAACTGTGGAAGGAAGTTCAGACATTATTTATTCTGTTCTGTTTTCTTTCAATGCTCATGTGTAAAGTTAATATTTCTAAGGATATTCTCATTTCTAATTTATTTACTTTTGTCATAATTTCTGTAATACTCATGTATACATTTATTTCTATTCATTTTGTAAAGCCTGTATTGTATTGTATGTTAACCGGGGAACTAGAAACGACGGAGAGGCTCCGTCCCCACCGCAGCCGCAGTGGTCCACAGCCCCACGACGACTGCCGCAGTCCATTTCACCCCTCCGTCGCCCCACACCGAACCCAGGGTTATTGTGTGGTTCAGTCCCCGGTGGAGCCCCCCAGGGAACGTCTCACACCAGAGGAGTGTAACCCCTATGTTTGCGTGGTAGAGTAATGGTGGTGTACGCGTACGTGGAGAACTTGTTTGCGCAACAATCACCGATAAGTGTAACTGAGGCGGAATAAGGGGAATCAGCCCGAATTCGCCGAGGCAGATGGAAAACCGCCTAAAAACCATCCACAGACTGGCCAGTT
The DNA here is from genome assembly GCF_023864345.2 of Schistocerca serialis cubense. Classification (NCBI taxonomy): domain Eukaryota; kingdom Metazoa; phylum Arthropoda; class Insecta; order Orthoptera; family Acrididae; genus Schistocerca; species Schistocerca serialis. The sequence goes on from NC_064645.1 coordinate 124,087,125, forward strand.
CACCGGACCTCGAAACAAATCCGCCGGGCGGATTCGTGCTGTGGACCAGGCGCTCTTCCCGCCCAGAAAGCCGTGCATTAGACTGCACGGCCAACCGGGCGGGCGTAAAGCCTGTATTATTACAAATGTTATTTGTATTATCATGTTCTTGACTGTAATGATGTTTTCTTAATATTTGTGATTGAATTTGTATGCTGTAAAGTTGTAATTGTATAGACACCACTTCTTCAAGTTAAGAAAATAGTAGGGATTCATTTAACTCCGCATATTTGACTGTTGGTCATAGTATATGTATAAAATCTCAGAGGTTACATGAGTGAGTTATTACTTGCACGTGTGTTGATAATTCAGCAAGGGACTGGTTAACAGTATTGCTGGTTCTAAGAATATTGCAAAACATTAGTGACTGCACAAGTAGTGGTTCGTGGACTTGCTACATTGTCATCAAGACTCTTCAGTTCGATTGTGCATCCGCACAGTCACAACGGATGGCTGCTGCCCGTCTCTACAAGGACTACAGTGGGTCTCCACATTTGGTGGCACATTACTACCATAATCTCTACAGGGACTACAGTGAGTTAGCACCTTTGGTGGCCCTCTATTACCATAATCTCTACAAGGACTACAGTGGGTCTGCACCTTTGGTGGCCCATTAATAGCATAATTTCTACAAGGACTACAGTGGCCTGCGCCGTTGGTAGCCCAGTGCTACAGTAATCTCTGCAAGGAATACTGTGGGTCTGCTCTCTGGTGACCTACCAATTCTACTAATATTCTTCAAGACTCTGCTGTGCTCTGCTCTGTTGTGGCACATTACCAATCTTCATGTCTCGATGTCAAGGGTCAGCACTGTGTTTCCGTTGAGAGGACAACACTGTTTCTTCCAGACTGCATGGAGGTCAACTATTTATGTGTGCATTTTCTTTTACTGCTCAGACTTTGTGCATATAACTGTCATAGACTACCCTTCTGATAAATGATTAAGACTGTCTTTAGGGACTGTGAGGACAATTTTTTGCTTTACTGACCAACAGAAAATCACTAACTGTGTGCATCTGATCTATTTGATATTCTTAATATGAAATTTTTTTTAACAAGCTTGTTTATGTGTCTGTGTGCTGGCAGTGCGATAGACTGCACTAATAACTACGACAGCGCTATGCGCCCTCTGTAAGAAACTCTGTGTGGCTGGCCGGACTCGCAGTTTGAGGTGTATAGTCAACTGTAATGGCGGTTGGAAGTTAATGTTGGCGGTGATGGAGGTTAGAGGTTTGAAGTGTTAGCCCGAGCGGACGATCTTGACGTGTGTCCGTCATGGAAATGTAAGATTGTTGATGATTATATAATTTTTTTTAACTGGATGTGACGAACGATAATATAATTTTTTGAACTGGATGTTACATTATTAAGGTAAAATTTGCCAAATACATTGTTTGCTCTGCAACAAAATCTTTCCTTTGCTAACAACATGCCTATTAGTAGCTAGATCATGTAGTAATTAGAATCTTTTATTTAGCTGGCTCTACTGGTGCTTGCTGTATCGCTGTAGTTGGGGTAATGTAGATTTTTTGTGAGGTAAGTGTCTTCTGAAATGTATAGGTTATTGTTAGGATTTCTTCTAATTCAGGGCCATTCTTTTGTGTTAATTATTTGAGAAGTCGCGATTGCGTTTGCGTTGTATTTGTCAGGAATAATTCAGTATGTCAGATATGAAATGATAAAGACAAGCAAAGTGACAGTAAGTTCAGTTTCACTCAGCAGTTTCAGAATTAAATTTAGAAGTTTCGCCTTCCCACTTATTTCAGTCCAAATAAGTAAAATAATATTAAGAAGTTTCGATATACTGTGGGTTGTGGCTTCGAATCTAGTCAGGTGTTTTTTTTTTTTTTTAAATCAGCCTTCTGACTGGTTTGATGAGGCCCTCCATGAATCCTCTCGTGTGCCAACCTCTTCAACTCAGAGTAGCACTTGCAACTTACATCCTCAATTATTTGTTAGATGTATTCCAATCTCTGTCTTTCTCTACAGCGTCAATCGCTGATGTCTTAATAGATGTCCTATCATCCTGTCCCTTCTCTTTTGATCAGTGTTTTCCACATATTCCTTTCCTCTCCGATCCTGCGCAGTCCCTCCTCATTACTTACCTTATTAGTCCACTTAATTTTTAACATTCGTCTGTGCACCATATCTCAAATGCATCAATTCTCTTCTGTTCCAGTTTTCCCACAGTCCATGTTTCACTGCCATAGAATGCTGTGCTCCAGGCGTACATTCTCAGAAATTTATTCTCAAATTACGGCCTATGTTTGACACTAGCAGACTTCTCTTGGCCAGGAATGCCCTTTTTGCCAGTGTTAGTCTACGTCTGATTTCTCCTTGCTCCGTCCATCATTGATTATTTTGCTGCCTAGGTAGCAGAATTACTTAACTTCATCTACTTCGTGATCATCACTCCTGATATGAAGTTCCTTGCGGTTCTCATTTCTACTACTTACTATTTTCGTCTTCCTTCGATTTACTCTCGGTCCATATTCTGTACTCATTACACTGTTCATTCCATTTTTTAGATCATGTAATTCTTCTTCACTTTCTCTCAGGATAGCAATTTCATCAGCGAATCGTACCATTGATATCCTTTCACCTTGAATTTTAATTCCATATCTGAACCTTTGTTTTATTTCCATCATTGCTTCTTCGATGTACAGATTGAACAGTAGAGGCGAAAGACTACATCCCTGTCTTACACCCTTTTTGATCGGAGCATTTCATTCTTGACGGCCCACTCTTATTATTCCCTCTTGATGCTTGTACATATTGTAAATTACCCGTATCTCCCTATAGCTTACCCCTGTTTTTCTCATAATTTCGAACATCTTGCGCCATTTTACGTTATCGAATGGTTTTCCCAGGTCGACAAATCCTATGAACGTATCTTGATTTTTCTTTAGTCATGCTTCCATTATCAATCGCAACGTCAGAATAGCCTCTGTGGTTTGATTAACTCTTCTAAAGCTGAACTGATCGTCATCTAACACATCCTCAGTTTTCTTTACCATTCTTCTGCATATTCTTCTTGTCAGCAACTTAGACGCATGAGCTGTTACGCTGATTGTGCGATAATCGCCGCACTTGTCAACTCATGCAGTCTTCGGAACTGTGTGGATGATATTTTTTGTGAGACTCATACATTCTACACACCAATGTGAATAGTCGTTTTGTTGCCACTTCTCCCAATGATTTTAGAAATTCTGTTATCTGTCCTCTCTACCTTCTTTGATTTTAAGTCCTCCAACGCTCTTTTAAATTCTAATACTGGATTCCCTTTCTCCTCTAAATCGACTCCTATTTCTTCTTCTATCACATCAGACAAATCTTCCCCTTCATAGAGACCTTCGGTGTACTCTTTACACCTGTCCGCTCTCTGATCTGCATTTGACAGCGGAATTCCCATTGCACTCCTAATGTTACCACTCTTGCTTTCACCGAAGGTTTTTTTGAGTTTCCTATACGCTGGGTCAGTCCTCCCGACAACCATTTCTTTTTGGATTTCTTAACATTTTTCATCCAGCCATTTCGTCTTTGCTTCCCTGCACTACCTATTTATTTCATTCCTCAGCGACCTGTATTTCTATTTCCTGAATTTCCCTGAACATATTTGTACTTCTTTCTTTCATCGATTTCTTCTGTTACCCAGCGTTTCTTTACGGTTACCTTCTTTGTACCTATACTTTTCTTTCCAACTTACGTGATGGCCCCTTTTAGGGATGTCCATTCCTTTTCAACTGTACTGCCTGGTGAGCTATTCCTTACTTCTGTCTCTATAGCTTTCGAGAACTTCAAGCGCATCTGGTCATTCGTTAGTACTTCTGTACCCCATTTCTTTGCGTATTGATTCTTCCTGAGTAATCTTATTTTAACTTCAGCCTACTGTTCATCACAACTACTCTGTGATCTGTGTCTGTCTCTGCTCCTGTGTACGCCTTAAAATCCAGTATCTGATTTCGGAATCTCTGTCTGACCATGGTGTAATTTAACTGAAATCTTCTCGTATCACCGGCCTTTACCAAGTATACCACCTCCACTTGTGATTCTTGGTCAGAGTATTCGCTATTTACTAGCTGAAATTTATTACAGAACTCGATTAATCTTTCTCTTCTCTCATTCCTTGTCCTAAGCCCATATTCTCCTGTGACCTTTTCTTCTGCTTCTTTCCTACAACTACATTCCAGTCTCACATGACTACTAGATTTTCAAAGCTAGAAATAATTGTCTTATTGGGATAGTCGCGATCATTCTTTGAAGAAGAATGTGGCATTTCAGTCTTTCATCGCTATCTTTTTATTTTCAATAATAGGTTTCAGGCTAGCTGCCCATCTTAAGATGTGTTAGATAAAGTTAAAAATATAATTAACAAGAGACATTATATAGTTACTGATATAACTAACTTAGTTTACAAAATATTTGTGAATGAATTAATATGCAAACATGCTGTATATTGCAGTTACAGAGTAACCTGTCAGTACAGAACTATTGATTCGCTGTCATAACTAATTTGTAATCGGTTAAAACCTTACGAAAAAAGTGCCCTCTATCTGTAAAAATTGTGCATATGTACTAAGATGTTATTTTTATCACCATACATATTAATGGCGAATATACTTATCAATAATAAGACAATTTTTAAAGAAATAACATTTACATAATCCTTTCTGAGTGGACCATGAACTGAAATAATTTACAATAGATAAAATTTTTTAAAGAAACTTAAAAATATGATTGAAAGATTATGTATAATCTTTAGAAAACGTGTTTCCTCTTCTATGTATTGATTGCTGCTGGAGAGGATTTCCCTACGTCAGAACGTAGGGGCAGTTTCCTACCCCAAGGGCAAAGAGTACCTCTGCCGCTACTCTACCCTTTTGACAATGCCGTTGGCAAAATGAGGGTGACTTTTATACCGGAAGTCTTTGGCTTCCTAATTGTGGCTGGTTTTGAATCCGGTTCCATAGATGTTTTGATTATTAATCAAAGCTGCTACCCATAGAATACGTATAGGATTTTTTTAACTTCATCCAAATGACTTTGATCATAATTTTTATTCAATTAATTGATTTAAATATAATTTTATATTTCCATTCCTTTGTCACATCAATTTAATCATAATATCAACTTATTCATTTGCTCTCATTTTTCTTCCTATCATTCTTGCTCTGCTTGAAGCCTTTGTTCATGTGTTGTTAATTAATTTCATGTATTAATTTCAATTTAATTTCTATTGTTTTTCACGCACTGTATTTTCGTGTACTTTATTGCGTTCATTATATCTATTTCTCATTTCGCTTGAATTTCATTATAAACCCTTCTTTCATTTAAATCTTCATCTGCGTTTTTTGCCCATTGTGCAATAGGTATTTAGATTTTGTTTTAAATGTCTTTATGACGATTACCACCCAAGAAACTGCACGTCTGATAAAGAAAAATACATTTTTCACACCACTGCACAGTTAATAAAAACAGATTATTGGTCTTTTGTTTGGATTGGAATTTTCAAATAACTTAATATTATAATAGATAAATATAATTAAATTCTAATTCAAAAAATTCCTGTTGGAAAAAGAATGACATAAGGAAAAAGTGAAACAATCAAAAAAAGTTTGTACAGAGATTCAAATAAAGTTATAAGGGAATAAAAATAATAAATTATATTTATACCAATTTACTGAATAAACTTACAGGTAAAAATCATTTCGATAAATATTTAAAAATAAAAAATATTCTGCACCCACAACCTACCGCATCTGACGCTACTTGCCCATCCATAACCCCATGAAATCAGACAAGTAAGTCAACAGTTTTAACGTTATTGAGTATCAAACAAAATTCTGAAATTTTTTCGTCAATTACTCCGAAATGAAGGCCCACGAGGGAAAATGGCTGCAGGGTTTGATACCTGGGATCTTAATCAACATCACTGTGTCTTTGGTTTGAAAAAGTCTGTCCCACCTCTGGGGACCTCTTCTTCTGGGACTAATACGGGATCATAAACACAACTGTGGCCTGTGTCATTTCCATGCAACACACCGTACTTGTCTAATAGCGCCATCGGGCGGTGTCATGTTGCAGCTGCACTAACAAGTGCTATACTTGCGTGATCGATATAACTGCAGTACGAATGTGTCTCTTGGGCTGTTCGAATGCGGGTTACTGTACAAACTGTGTTAAGTGGTATCATGAGGAGAATTAATCCTACGAACATGGTCCAAATACTACGGACAAAATTGCGACGTGCAGAATACGGATATGAAATTGGGGTCGAGGGCAGACAGTTTGCGGATACATTATACAACATGATAATTCAGAAATATAATGGGTATGACATAGAAATGCACGACGTTAAACTTAATATACTGATTCTGTAGGACAGGAAGAATCTGAACCTGAAGGTGCCTCTTCAAGCAGCACACAATGTTCATCTTCAGAGGAACAGGAACAGTCCAGTCAAAGTGAGTACGAATACTCTCCACCGAAACAATCGAGGCCAAGTACATTAGAAGATATTGATGATAGCTTACTAGAGAACGTTTATGATACTGTTACAATCGTGGCTTCAATTCCTATAGCAAACTAATGTGGAGTTATAAGTGAATTAAAAGAAATTCAAAATTGCTGTTTAATTCTCAAGCGTTTGCTTAGCAAAAGGCGTGCAAGAACTCATTTCAAAGGAAACAGACTGTCTCAGTTACAAATTATAAGAGAGCATGTAATATCGCAGTGTGCTAGAGCAAGGTCCTATGGATTTACATAATTCAGTATTGGCATCTACAAATGCGGGCACTGGAGGCGTTTAAACTGGTTGGTTTGGACAATGTCAAAGTTTCGGTTTCTTTTATCAATTATCTTAAGGCTGTATACGGCATTTCATCCAGGTATATTCCTACATTTGTCACACGTAAGGACCAGTTTTACTTGTATCACCCTCTTAGAATATGAAATCCGCCTTCCTTTATCATAGTAGCATATCCAGGAAACGGTCGATTTCGGCAGGTATTTTATCATAGACTGTAATGAGTGGTTCCACTGACCTAAAAAAAGACTTAGTTTCTGTAATATAATTCAGCCAGTGATGCATCATGTATCCTAGGATGCCAGCGAGTATCGATATCTTCTGTTCTGAACAGCACTTTGCAAGACATCTCAGATATGCTCAATAATATTCATGTCTGGGGAGTTTGGTGACCAGGGGAAGTGTTTAAACTCAGAAGAGTGTTCCTGTAGCAACTCTGTAGCAATTCTGGACGTGTGGGATATCGCATTGTCCTCCTGGAATTGCCCAAGTCCGTCGGAATGCACGATGCACATGAATGGACGCAGATGATCGTACAGGATGCTTAAGTACGTGTCACCTGTCAGAGTCCTATTTAGTCGTATTAGGGGTCCCATATCACTCCAGCTGCACACGGCCCATACCGTTACAGAGCCTCCACCAGATAGAACAGTCCCCTGCTGACATGCAGGGTCCATGGATTGATGACGTTATCTCCATACCTGTACAGGTCCATCTGCTCGATACAACTTGAAACGAGAATCGTCCGACCAGGCAACATGTTTCCAGTTGAAACGTCCCCTTAGAAAATTTAATGAATTACTGTGCTGATAAACCTCTTACATTATTTGATTTTCAAACAGCTGAGCAGAACTGAACTACTCAGACATTTCGTTCTTTATCTATTCTGATCAACACTAAACTGACACACAATATTTTTAGCGCAACGCAGTCTCACTTTCAATAATCGCTACAAAAGAATGGCCCTGACTAACATTAACCTATACCTTTCACAAATCACTTACCTCACAAAAATCTTCGTTACTCGAACTACTGCAATACAGCGAGCGCCACTACTGCCAGCTAAATAAAAGATTCAAACTACTGAAGGTACTAACTGCTGATAGGCATAGTTAGCAAATGAAAGATTATGATAGAGAACAAACAATGTATTTACCCTAATAGTGTTCAAAAGTCATAATATATATAGCAGTTCATGACATCCAGTCTTACTGATTTACTGTCTCTGATGGACACACGTCCAGATCATTAGCTCTCAAAACTCCGCCATTTCTCTCCCCCAACTGCGCAACGCTACGCACTGTTAACAGCCAACTGCCCAACACTACAATAGCGACTATTCCAACAACGCCACCCAGCCACAGACTGCACACAGCACAGCCAGTGATTTTCATGCAGAGCGCTACATGGCATTACCAATATAAAAACCGAAACAGCCTACTTACAGTCACCAACAGTCCACTGTCGGTGTTGACAGCCCCAGGCGAGCGTAAAGCTTTGTGCCTTGCAATCATCACGAGTACACGAGTGGGCCTTTGGATCCGAAAGCCCATATCGATGATGTTTCATTGAACAGTTCGCAAGCTGACACTTGTTGATGGTTCAAATGGCTCTGAGCATTATGGGACTCAACTTCTGAGGTTATCAGTCCCCTAGAACTTAGAACTACATAAACCTAACTAGCCTAAGGGCGTCATACACATCCATGCCCGAGGCAGGATTCGAACCTGCGACCGTAGCGGTCACGCGGTTCCGGACTGTAGCGCCTGGAACCGCTCGGCCACCGTTGCCGGCTCTTGTTGATGGCCCAGCATTGAAATCTGAAGCGATTTGCGGAAGGGTTGCACTTCTTTCACTTTGAACGATTCAGTCGTCGTTGGTCCCGTTCTTGCAGGATCTTTTTTTTGTCGCCGTGATGTTACACATTTGATGTTTTACCTGATTCCTGATATTTACAGTACACTCATGAAATGGTCGTTCGGGTAAATCCCCACTTCATGACTACCTCGGAGATGCTGTGTCCCATCGCTCGTGCTTCGACTGGAATAACATGTTCAGCCTCACTTAAATCTTGGAATTCTGCCATTGTAGCAGCAGTAAGCGGTCTAAGAAGTGCGCTATACACTTGTCTTACATAGGCCTTGCCGACCACAGTGCCGTATTCTGCCTGTTTACATATCTCTGCATTTGAATACACTTGTCTATACGAGTTACTTTGGCGCTTCAGTTTATATTCAGGGGTTACAGTCTCTTTAAATTCTCATTTTCCTTTATTTCTTGCACATTTCAGTTCTTTTATAAATTCCTATGTTTTATTGTTATATTTATTTTTAAGGAAGATTTGGTGCATTCCCTTGGATAATATCGATCGTAGAAACATGTGAAACTTTGAAATTATCAACACTACGAGCATCACATGAAGGCAGGTTTGCCCCAGTGACATTTCTTCGTTAGAATCTCACTCAGGAATGAAACGTCGTTAGCATTGCTAAAGATTTCACGCACTTGCAATAATTTAGCGGCAAACCACGCATAACGAATCACTTTACGAAAACTGGCGTTTGCAATTGATTATGAATCACGATACACTACAGTAATTTCACCGAAAATAAATTCAAATATTTTTCTTATTATTTTTAAATTTATTCATCATACACACAACTAACACACGAATGAGGACAATGTTACGGTATATTGATAATTTTTACTTATGGACCGTCTGACAGCAACTGAATAAAACACAATTTTAGTGCCATACGCGTTTCGCCTTTATTTTCTGCAAGGCATCATCAGTGGCAGGTTGCGTGGACAATTTCCTACATAAGTAAAAATTATTGATATACCGTAATATTACACGCAACTGAGGAAGACAGGACTATAAAAGTTGAAGGACAATGTTATTTCAAAACACATTAAACATTCATGCAGTAATGTTCTAGGGACATAGATAGATAAATGAATAAGTAAAATAAGAATAATAATCAGGACAGAATTATTGAAGTGGTCAGAACCAAAAATCATAAAGGATCTACAACTGATTCTTGAGAACATTTGGAAAACTGAAAAGATTCCAGTTGAATGGAAAACAGCATTAATCCACGCGCTACATAAAAAGGGAGACAAACAAAATGTCAGTAATTACAGAGGAGTGTCACTTCTGCCAGTGGCATACAAAATATTATCAAAAATTCTCCTCAACAGAGTGGTAGATAATTTAGACAAACAACTAGGAGAATATCAGGGTGGTTTTCGAAAGGGAAGATCCCGTGCAGAACAAATTTTTAACTTAAAGTCAATAATTCGCCATAGAATGTTAACCAGCAAACCAATACTAGTGTCATTTATAGATTTCAAGAAAGCATTTGATTGTATAGACAGAGAAACGATAGATAAGGTCATTAGAAAATTTGGTGTTAAATCAAAACTAGCAAACATAATTCGTGAAACACTAACAGGTGCAGTATCTAAAGTCAAATTTATGGGAGAAGTATCTCAGCCTTTTGAAATAAAAACTGGTGTTAGACAAGGTGATGGCTTATCACCATTACCGTTTAACTGTGTTCTAGAAAAAATTGTAAGGATCTGGAATTCGGAGTTAAAAAATCACAAAATTGAACCAATAACTCTGGGAAGGAAAACAAATGGGATTAAGGTAAACTGCTTGGCTTTTGCGGATGATTTCGCAATACTTTCAGAAAACCTGATAGAAGCAGTTATTCAAATAAACATTCTGGAAAAATTAACAAACAGAACTGGTCTCAAAATTTCAGCTGAAAAAGAAAATTCATGACAAATATAAAAACTGCACCAAAATACATAGAAACACAAATAGGTAAAATAGAGCGAGTAAATAAATTGAAATATCTTGGAGAAACTATACAACAGAATGGACTAGGAAAGTCTGCAATAGATGTAAGAATTTACAAAATGTAAAGAGCATATGGTTTGACCAAAAATATTTACAACAAGAAATGTATATCTAGAGAAACAAAACACTACACCACAGTGCTACGACCAGAATGTTTATATGGATCTGAATGCCTAAATGAACTATAAGATTGACAAACTATAGGTACTGGAAAGAAGGATTATTAGAAAAATTATTGCTGCAATGAAAACTGAAGATGGTTGGAAAATAAGAAGTAATGAGGAGATATACAAAAATATAGAGAAAATATCTGAAGTAATGGCCAAACGAAGATTAACCCTTTTTGGACATCTCTGCCGAATGGATGGAAACAGACTAACAAAACAAATAATCCTGTATTTCTGTAAGAAGAAATCGATAATAGCATGGATTACAGAAGTAAGAAAAAATCTTGAAAGAAACAACATCAAAGAATCGGAAATAGCAGAAAAAACCGTTTTAAAAACAAAATAGTAAATTTGGAAGTCTTTCAAAGCAGAAGAAATAAAAAATCGGGAACAACATGGACAGAAGAAAGGAAGAGACTTCATGGGGAGAAAATGAAGGAATTCTGAAAAAATAGGAAACAACAACAAAGGAAGATGAGGAACTGAAGTTGTTAACGTGAGCCGCGAGGGATTAGCCGAGCGGTCTTAGGCGCTGCAGTCGTGGACTGTGCGGCTGGTCCCGGCGGAGGTTCGAGTCCTCCCTCGAGCATGGGTGTGTGTGTCCTTGGGATGATTTAGGGTAAGTAGTGTGTAAGCTTAGGGACTGATGACCGTAGCAGTTAAGTCCCGTAAGATTTCACACACATTTGAACATTTTTTTTTTTTTTTGTTAACGTGATCCTAGTTGGTCAATACGATTGCAAAAAAAAAAAAAAAAAAAAAAAAAAAAGAAAAAGAAAAAGAAAAACGGGTTTAGAACGCGGGCGAAAAGTGTACCACTGACGCGGCTGAAGCAGTTATTAGTTAAGAAGGAACATTAAGAGCTACAACAGCTTTGACCAGCCTTTTCGCAGAAACGGTCGAGTATCTACAGATAAGCCAATGATCGCTTATTTTAGCCCCACTTCCACTGAAGGAAATTTCTGACAAATCAGATTATGGCACTTGCCGTGTTCTAGCCGTGAGCTTCGGCTCAGTGCGTGCTGCGTGACGCATTCGACGAGGCTGCTTGCGCTCTATGGCACGTCTTCGACGCGGTGATCATTGCAGCTCGGGGGGTCCCTGCTGCCTGGAGCAAGAGCCAGACGCCGCTGCCCTGAGCTGAGTCGCGCCTCGCCCACTTGTTCCGTGGTCTCCCGCCAGGAGCAGGCTGCCTGCTCGACGCGGCCATCGGCAGCCCCGTCTGGCGCGACAAAGGCGCTCATTAAGGGGGCTCGCCGCCACCCCGTGGGCCGCCAGCGCAGTAAATCAACGGCCATGCGTCCCCTGCTGGCGCCAGTACTAGCGACTCCATTGCCACACCGTGCCGGCTCACCCACTGGCTAGCTGTGTGCGCGCACAATCTGCCAACCTATCCGTTATAGAACACCTTTTGTGCTGCTGCTTCCACAACATCTACCTGTCTTAGAGAACTGGCACAATTGAAGGGCAATATCACTTATCAACGAGGGTCACTCCAAAAGAAATGCACACTATTTTTTTTAATCCATCTTTTATGTTTGAAAGTTTTATAGTGTGTAGATACATCCTTTAGGAACAATATATTCATTTCTCCACATAATTTCCATCCCTCTCTTACGCTATCTTGGAACCAGCGCCTGTATACCTGCACGGTAAAATTCTGGACCAACCTGTTGGAGCCACTATTTGGCCGTGTGCACAAGGGAGTCATCATCTTCAAACCTTGTTCCACGAAGAGAGTCTTTCTGTTTCCCAAAGAGATGATAGTCAAATGGAACCAGGTCAGGACTGTAAGGCGGGTGTTTCAATGTTGTCCATCCGACTTTTGTGATCGCTTCCATGGTTTTTTGACTGATATGTGGCCGCGCATTGTCGTGCAAGGCAAAACATCCTGCTTTTGCCGATGTGGTCGAACACAACTCAGTCGAGCTTGAAGTTTCTTCAGTGTCGTCACATATGCATCAGAATTTATGGTGGTTCCATTTGGCATGATGTCCACAAGCAAGAGTCTTTCGGAATCGAAAAACACCGTAGTCATAACTTTTCCAGCAGAAGGTGTGGCTTTGAATTTTTTTTCTTGAGTGAATTTTCATGATGCCACACCATTGACTGCCTCTTCGTCTCTGGTGAAAAATGATGGAGCCATGTTTCATCACCTATCACAATTCTTCCAAGAAATTCATCTCCACCATTTTCTTACTGTTCCAAAAGTTCGCTACATTCCGTTTTTCTTGTTTCTTTGTGTGCCACTCTCAACATCCTGGGAACCCACCTGGCACAAACCTTTTTTAACGCCAACACTTTCAGTATTCTGCAAGCATTCCTTTCCCTATCCCAACGTATCGTGACAATTCGTTCATTGTGATGCGTCCGTCACCAGTCACCAATTCGTTAACTCTCTACACATTGTCTGGAGTGTGTGCAGTACGAGGCCTGCCGCTGCAAGGACAGTCCTCAATTTTGTCGTGCCCGCTTTCATCACGTAACCTGCTTGCCCACCGACTGACTGTACTGCGATGGACAGCAGAATCTCCAGACACTTTTTCAATCTCTTGTGGATGTTTCCCACTATCTCGTTTTCACGGCACAGGAATTCTATGACAGCACGTTGCTTTTGACGACGTCAAGTGTAGCAGCCATCTTGAAGACATGCTATGACGGCGCCACTCATGGGAACAAGTTGAACTGAAGATTGAAAACAAGCCGGATGGATGTATCTACACACTGTAAAACTTTCACACATGCAGAATGAAAACTGTATTTTTACAAAAATAGTGTGCATTTCTTTTGGAGTGACCCTCGTAGAACACTGACCGCCAAATCGTTGACTACGAGTTACCTGTAGCTCACGGGGATATTTTCAGTGTCTCGCGAATGATATGCTGCTGCTGGTTATCTCCGACTCCAGTCGAAAGGTCCTCTTTCTCCTGACAAACGCATAGGTGAGAGCTGTACAAGAATAGAGGGTGCAAGTAACGTATTATGCAACGCACGTGCTTCGGTGGGAAAGAGAGGAAGTATAGATAACCACAATGAAATTGTTGACTGAAGAGTTAAACAGTTTATTGCCTCAACAATCATTGCTCAGAAAATATGACAAACTGATAACTAAAAAGAATATTAGGAATACAACAATCATTTTATCACGAAAAGGAAACGTGACCACAGCTACTAATAAAGCGTTATAACGCTTGGCCAAGGCAACTGATCGACCGAAGCCACATGACGATGATCTGTAATGCTCTTTCACGTGTATTCTATATTTACATATCTCCAGAGTCAAATTTGCCACTCTGGTTTGCTATGTTTTGTTTATACTAATATTGGAAAAAGAACCTGAAAGTGATGACATTGTGTAATTTTATGACTGTATCTATCACTTCCGTGAGAGTTTTAGATGTTTAGGACTGTGCGTGGCTGCTACTTTCACTTTTGCATAGGGAAAGCTGGAGTTAGTTTTTAACAGTCATCTAAAATTCGCGGTATTTGAACGGCAATTCCCAAGTTATAACACCAACAGTGTGCTAATTGATTGTAACTCTGCTCATGAGAAATACACTCCTGGAAATTGAAATAAGAACACCGTGAATTCATTGTCCCAGGAAGGGGAAACTTTATTGACACATTCCTGGGGTCAGATACATCACATGATAACACTGACAGAACCACAGGCACATACACACAGGCAACAGAGCATGCACAATGTCGGCACTAGTACAGTGTATATACACCTTTCGCAGCAATGCAGGCTGCTATTCTCCCATGGAGACGATCGTAGAGATGCTGGATGTAGTCCTGTGGAACGGCTTGCCATGCCATTTCCACCTGGCGCCTCAGTTGGACCAGCGTTCGTGCTGGACGTGCAGACCGCGTGAGACGACGCTTCATCCAGTCCCAAACATGCTCAATGGGGGACAGATCCGGAGATCTTGCTGGCCAGGGTAGTTGACTTACACCTTCTAGAGCACGTTGGGTGGCACGGGCTACATGCGGACATGCATTGTCCTGTTGGAACAGCAAGTTCCCTTGCCGGTCTAGGAATGGTAGAACGATGGGTTCGATGACGGTTTGGATGTACCGTGCACTATTCAGTGTCCCCTCGACGATCACCAGTCGTGTACGGCCAGTGAAGGAGATCGCTCCCCACACCATGATTCCGGGTGTTGGCCCTGTGTGCCTCGGTCGTATGCAGTCCTGACTGTGGCGCTCACCTGCACGGCGCCAAACACGCATACGACCATCATTGGCATCAAGGCAGAAGCGACTCTCATCGCTGAAGACGACACGTCTCCATTCGTCCCTCCATTCACGCCTGTCGCGACACCACTGGAGGCGGGCTGCACGATGTTGGGGCGTGAGCGGAAGACGGCCTAACGGTGTGCGGGACCGTAGCCCAGCTTCATGGAGACGGTTGCGAATGGTCCTCGCCGATACCCCAGGAGCAACAGTGTCCCTAATTTGCTGGGAAGTGGCGGTGCGGTCCCCTACGGCACTGCGTAGGATCCTACGGTCTTGGCGTGCATCCGTGCGTCGCTGCGGTCCGGTCCCAGGTCGACGGGCACGTGCACCTTCCACCGACCACTGGCGACAACATCGATGTACTGTGGAGACCTCACGCCCCACGTGTTGAGCAATTCGTCGGTACGTCCACCCGGCCTCCCGCATGCCCACTATACGCCCTCGCTCAAAGTCCGTCAACTACACATACGGTTCACGTCCACGCTGTCGCGGCATGCTACCAGTGTTAAAGACTGCGATGGAGCTCCGTATGCCACGGCAAACTGGCTGACACTGACGGCGGCGGTGCACAAATGCTGCGCAGCTAGCGCCATTCGACGGCCAACACCGCGGTTCCTGGTGTGTCCGCTGTGCCGTGCGTGTGATCATTGCTTGTACAGCCCTCTCGCAGTGTCCGGAGCAAGTATGGTGGGTCTGACACACCGGTGTCAATGTGTTCTTTTTTCCATTTCCAGGAGTGTATATCATGTATTTAATCTGTGGCGATAGTTAAAAACAGTCACCAGTGGTGTCAAGACATTTACTTATAGTTATCATTCGTTTCCTTGACAGTACCTGATACGTGCAGTAACTTACTAAAATAATAGACAAACCTATACTTTTATTGACATAGTTGACGTCGTTCTTTTGTTCCATGGAAAACTACCATAAAACTAATTTAGAAACACTATGAAACTTCAAATTAAAATTTAATCCCTCACGTTAACATGTACCATTTGGCTTCCCATCATTTTTAGTATAACAGTTAAAGTTTTACGCAAGATAATAATTAGAAATGGAAAAAGACAACGCCGGAAACAACGCCATTAACAATGTTCTTAATTACACAGTGGACAGAACAGCCTTGAAAAATACACCACGCATAAACACTATATTATATCGCTCGAATTTTTAATTTTTTCGGACACTCTTCCTACGGTATTATAAACAGCTCATTATTTGCAAATACTGAGAAAAAAATAAGTGTCTCCTTTTTATACCACTGAAGTGCTCGGAACTAATTTATAGCACTGTCCTTTGAATAGCAAATCCGCGTTATGTTACCCACAAAAATTTTATACAGCAGTTTAATAAGCTGTCTATGAACTGGTAAGTCTACTGTTAAGATGCTAAAGTTCAAACCTGAGGATGTGGATAACGACCTATCGCAGGTGACGGAACGTGTGTTAGCCAATACTTGAACAGTTTCAATTATTGCTTGCTAACTGTTAAAAACGAAAACACTGATCCATACATTTACAATTCCAGTTGTTACTTTGCCTGAAGATGGGGAGATTCTCCGTCGAGTACAATGTCGATTTAATACTAGTTCGATTTAGACACTTTGCATTGACAAATCCCATATGACACTTTTAATGCACCACATTAGCTTATATTATTAGTGCATCATCTTGGAGCGTACCATAGAACTCAGCGTACCTTCTCCTTAAAATATAACCACACAGCAACATCTATCTGGGGCTTGGATTTCGCTTCACTGCCCAGAAAAAACATCCTCTGCTTATGAAGACGTAATACGTGACGATATCACATCACAGCACTACTGTGTGGACCAGAACACACAATACTATTTCACCGGCAGGTAATAAAAATCATCGGCAATGGAGCTGAATACTTCCGCCATAAGAAGTCACCCTCATACAACCAACGCCATTGTCAAAGAGAGCGAAGGAGCGGACAGAGGTTCAGAGCACTCTTATGCCCTTGAGGTGGGAAGCTACTACTAAAGGGGCAAAAATATCAATGATCAGTGCCGTGAGGAAGCAGAAAACAATGGAAACCACTGCATTAAAGGCACATATCGTGTACCCATAGGATATGTGAACTGTAACTGAAAGTATGTCATGATGATCTCTCCATTGGCAAAACATTCAACACTAGCCTACCATTCTGAGAGAGGAGAGAGGACTGCCAGGGGGGGTAGGGGGAAACCATGAAAAAAAGACTGAAGAACTAACGAAAGGATGAGTCGGACGTGGAACGTCAAGAGTCTGAAGATGATATGGAAGCTAGAAAATTTGAAAAGAGAAATACTAAGGCTGAGTCTAGATATAGTGGGGGCCAGTGAAGTGAAATGGTAAGAACACGAGCATTTCAGGTCATATGAGTATGGGGGTAATATCAACAGCAGCAGAAAATGGTATATCGGGGGAAGGATTTGTTATGAACAGGAAGGTAGGGGAGAGAATGAGTTACTGTAAACAGTTCAGTGATAGGGTTCTTCTCATCAGAATCGTCAGCAAACTAACGCCGACAACATAGTTCAGATAAAGAAAGTACAAGTGTATTTCGGAAAGTAAAGATACACCGTACGCCAGAGGAACAGAAGAGTTTTGGCGAGCAAGGTGGCAACACTGTTATTAACCTTGAACCGTTAGCTTTCTCCTCACGGTCGTTCGGCAGTTGAACGTTGCTTCTGGTTGGTGTAGGTCGTGTGCACCGATTCAGAATCCCGCCAAATACGAAGTGCTCTCCATCATACGTTTCTTCATGCAAAATGTCAGCGACCAGCGGATATTCATAAAGAAATTGTTTCTGTTTATGGGAACATTACGAATCGACAAAATGTAACGAAATAGTGTAGTCATTTCTCTGAAGGTAGGACCGATGTTCATGACGAACAATGAACAGCTCGGCCATCTCTGATCTCTGATGCCCTTCTTTGGAAAACGGAGGAAGCAATTCGTGCGAATAGACGACTCACATTGAACGAATCGCATCATATCATACCGGACGCGTCAATCGCAACTCTTTATGACGTTGTGACTGTCAAGTTAGAGTACAGGAAATTGTGTCAGTGCTGGGTTCCAAAACTGTTAACGGAAGAACACAAAAAGAAAAGGATGGGCTTTGCACTCGACTTCCTCACACGCTATGCTGAAGCAGGTGATGAGTTCCTTGATCACATTGTGACAGGTGACGAGACGTGGGCTTATCACCATACATCTGAATCCAAGCAACAATCAATGCAATGGCGCCATTCGAATTCACCAAATGCCAAGAAATGCAAAATGTCGATTTCAGCGAAGAAAATCATAGCTTCTGGTTTTTGGGACAGACAAGGCATTCTTCTGTTGGAATTTATGCCTCCTGGAACGATAGTTAATGCTGCTGCATATTGCCAGACTTTAAAACGTCTTCGAAGGGCAATTCATAACAAACGCAGGAGAATGCTGACAAGTGGAGTCCTCTTGCTTCATGACAACACTCGGCCTCACACAGCACTCGTAACCAAAGCACTACTCAAACAATTCAAATGGGACGTATTGGACCATCCGCCATACAGCCCGGATCTTGCGCCCACCGACTTCCATGTCTTCCGTTACCTGGAGTCACATCTTGGTGGAAAATCATTCCACAACGATGAACAGATCAAAGATTAAATTGAAATGTGGTTCCAACAACAGGCGGCAACCTTCTATGACTGTGAGATACAAAAGCTTGTGCACCGACTTAACAAATGTTTGGATAACGGAGCTGATTATGTCGAAAAATAACAAATAATCCAGTTAATAAGATGTAAATGACGTTTCTAAATAAATGTTCTATTTAAGTACTGTGAGCCATTGTATCTTTACTTTTCCAAATGCCCTTGTACATGAGGATACTGAACAGGTAATTTAGTATGTAGAGAGAGATGAAAATCTAGTAGTCATAGGGAATTTGAATGTCGTTGTAGGGGAAGGACTAGAAGAAAGGATTAGGAGTGAAATTGAGCTTGGTATTAGGAAAGAGAGAGGAGAAAGAGTAATTGTGTTCTGCAATAAATTTCTGCATGAAATAGTGAATACACTGTTCAAGGATGACAAGAAAAGTAGGTATACATTGAAAGGCAAGGAGTTATGGGAAGATTTCAATTTGACTACATCATGGTCAGGCTTACACAGAAGCATATACAGACTCAGATCACAATTTAGTAGTGATGATGAAGAGTAGTCTGGAGGTTAAGAGACTAGTCAGGAAGAATCAAATCGGAGAGACGTGGGATATGAAGAAACTGAGCTTGAAGTTCTCAGAGGCTATAGATAAGGAATATCTTAATAGGTAGACATCTCTAAAAAAGTTAATTACGGAAGCTGCAAAGAAAAACATGGGAAAAAAACGGCAACTGCGAAGAAACAGTGAGTAACAGAAAAAATACTTCCGTTTATCGATGAAAGAAGAAGTACATAACTGTTCAGGGAAATTCAGGTATACAGAAGCACATATCATTAGGAATAGAATAAATCGGAAGTGTAGGGAAGTAATGCTAAGTGATTGCATAAAAAAGGTGAAGAACTCAAAAAACAAAAAACAAACAAAAAATTATGTCGGGAGGGCAGGCTCAGTAAAGAGCAAAGTGAAAACAGCCTTCTGTGAAATTAAATGATAGTTTGGTAACATTAAAACTGTAGGGGGAATTACAGTTTGGTAACATTAAAACTGCAGGGGGAATTACACTGTTCAGAGGAGAGAGCATATACGTGGAAAGAGTACACTGAAGACCTCTCTATGAGGGGGCAGACATGTCTGATGTCATCGAACAGGAAACAGGCGCCGATATGGAACAGACAGTGGTCCCAGTATCAGAATCAGAATATAAAAAAGCAGTGGAAGATTTAAATAATAGATAGACAACATTCCAACAGAATTTCTAAAATCGTTGGAGGAAGGGCAACGAAATGATTATTGACATTGTTGTGTAGAATGTATGAGTCTGGCGTTGTACAATCTCAGTTTCCGAAAAATGTCATCGACACAATTTCGAAGATTGCAAGAGATGACAAGTGAGAGAATTATCGCACAGTCAGCTTAACAACTCATTCATTGAAGTTGTTCAAAAATGGTTCAGATGTCTCTGATCACTATGGGACTTAACATCTCAGGTCATCAGTCCCCTAGAACTTAGAACTACTTAAACCTATCTAACCCAATGACATCACACACATCCACACCCGAGGCAGGATTCAAATCTGCGACCGTAGCGCTCGCGTGGTTCCAGACTGAAGCGCCTAGAACCGCTCGGCCACAGCGGCCGGCCCATCGAAGCTGTCGAGAAGATTAATATACAGCTGAATGGAAAAGAAAATTGAAGATGTGTCAGATGGCGATCAGTTTGACTTTAGGAAAGGTAAAGGCACCAAAGAGGCAGTTCTGACAAATGGAGTTCATAATGGAAGCAAAACTAAAGAAAAATCGAAACATGTTCAAAAGGTTTGCCAACCTATATACAACGTCAAATAGTGCAAGATGTTTCAAATTCTGAGAAAAACAGGGTTAAGTTATAGGAAAAGATGGGTAATATAATTTACAGGAGCCAGGAGGGAACAATAAGGGGGAAGAAGACACGGATGTTGTTCAGTCTACACGTCGAAGAAACAATGATGGAAATAAGAGAAAGGTTCAAGAGTGGAATTAAAATTCAAGATGAAAGAATATCAATAATAAGATTTGCTGATGACATTGGTGAAGAAGGATTATGGGCTATGCTGAATGGAATGAACAGCCTATGACTACAGAATAAGTATTGAGAGTAAAACGAAGAAAGAGAAAGTAAAGAGATATAGTAGAAACGATAACAACGAGAAATTTAACATCAGGATTGGTGACCACATAGAAGATGAAGTTATGGAATTCTGCTATCTAGGCAGCAAAATAACCGATGACGGTCGGAGCAACGAGGA
Source organism: Schistocerca serialis cubense (assembly GCF_023864345.2). Classification (NCBI taxonomy): domain Eukaryota; kingdom Metazoa; phylum Arthropoda; class Insecta; order Orthoptera; family Acrididae; genus Schistocerca; species Schistocerca serialis. The sequence continues at coordinate 124,108,185 of NC_064645.1, forward strand.
CATAAAAAGCATCCTAGCACTGGCAAAAAGGTCATCCTTGACCAAGAGAAGTCTACTAATACCAAACATGGGCCTTAATTCGAGGAAGAAATTGGTGAGAATGTATGTTTGGAGCACAGCATTGCGTGGTAGTGAACCATGGTCTGTGGGAAAACCAGAACAGAAGATAATCGAAGCATTTGAGATGTGGTGCTACAGAAGAATTTTGAAAACTAGGTGTACTGATAAGATAAGCAATGAGGAGATTCTCCTCAGAATCGGCGAGGAAAGGAATAAATGGAAAACACTAACGAGAAGAAGCGACAGGATGTAGGACATGTGTGAAGATATCACAGGTTAACTTCCAAGGTGCTGGAGGGAGCTGTAGAGGGTAAAAACTCACGTGGAAGACAGGGATTGGAATACATCCAGCAAATAATAGACAGTAGGTTGGAAGTGCTGCACTGAGATGACGATGTTGACACAGGAGAGAAATTTGTGGCCTTTTACATAGAAATGAGTTTTGACACCCTAATCCATGATGCACTATGGATCAAAAAAATATTCAGTTACCCCTATTTGTGAGAGACTTCTATTTCTACTATGAATGTTATTAAAAAAACACATAAGCAAATTTGCAGATACAACTGCCTGGAAAGTTGTGCGTGTTAAAGTGCCCCTTCCAGGACGGGCCTCGGATCGAATCTACCTGGTGGATTGCAGGTGAGGGTTAGTGTGCCAGAAAGTCTGGAAATGGTTTTATGTGGTTTCTCATATCCCACTAGATGAATACTGGGATGGTACACAAGTAACACCTCAGTGTGAATAACACTACAGTTGAGGTACACATATTCCATCCTGTGGGACTGGTGAAGCCGGGGGGGAGGGGGGGGGGGGAAGAGGATGACAAGTCCTTAAATTAACCGCTCCAGATCCGTTAATAACCGTTTGGAGCCTGTGGCAATGTGGGACGAAGACCCAACAGAAAAAGAAGAAGAAAAATGAGAAGCAGATTCACAGATTGACATTGCATTGGAATGGTTTTGACTAACGAGAACCTCATCATAATGCAGATTATAAAGAAACTGATTAGCATCCGTCCCATTGAAACATAATATTTTCAGTATTGTTTGACACTGACAAAATGTACACTGCAACTGGTCACTGTCTGATGAAATAATTCTGTTGTGTGTCAAGGCTTAGTGACTCTTTTATAAATCTTCTTGTTTGGTGGTGGTATGAGGAGTGTACAATTAACAAAAGCCCACTTTCAAGCAGGACTCGGCTTTCTTTTCTTATTACATATTACAGAACTTCAGAACCCTTTGGAACTAGGACAGGATCTGGACATGATGTTGGATATCTCCAGTGTTGAGTAACACTGTAATTGATGGATGGAAGAAGAAATTGCTAGAATCTAACATCAAAAGTGGAACAAAGATTGGCTGGACACGGGATAAACTGAAACATGTTCATTTTGTATTTGCATATCATTTAGCAATTATAGGAGACGAACTAGAACAGCTCAAAAACATGTAGGTAGTATTTAAACAAACGATGGTAAAGTCAGAACTGTAATTCCCCTGCACCTTCAAATGAAGCACATAGCATGGAAATCTACAAAACGATGAATTTAATTACCTAGGAGAAGTCATTCAGCCTGTGGGGAAACAGAAATTACCAGGGTAAGATTACAGAATAACTTTTGTTTTCATTTTAGAAAATCCAAGAAATTCTGTTGGAATGAACTTTGGCACCAGAAACACCAATTTTAGAATCAATAACACGAAAAAAGCAGAAAATAGAAAAAAAATGTTATGAAGCAAATATTAAGAAACAGAACAGCATTAGAAACATTTAAATTGCACTGTGCTCCAGTTTTGAGTCACAATTTGTAAGTTATATAATGTGGGATTTCTACATTTATTTAGACATAATACGATGAAAAACAGCCATTGAAATAAGTACTTAGTCACAGCTTTAGAAATGTGTTCCTTGTTTTACACCATCAACATACACATTTATTTATTTAGCGGTATGCCTTAGAAACCTTTAGCATAAGAGATTTGTTAATGATGGTTAAGCCCTGCGGTATAAAACCACTCAAATGACATGAAATCATTTGTGCTAATAAAATTTAATGAACATCAACTCACAAAATTTCTAAAATCAACCTAAGAAACTGAAGATTTTTCTATTTTTTTCCTTACATTCTCTTATCAAATATTAAACATAATGAAACACTACGTTAATTTATAAAGAATATCGAAAATAGAAGTAAGTACTGCCAGAGTACACAGCATTCAGTACAATAACACCTTTACCATCAGTCTCCTGAGATGACATTTTGAATAATTTTAGATGAAACTATAAATCAGCTGTGCGTTTTCTCTGCGCTTATCATTCATACGTTAATATTTGGGTCACCACTAGCAATAGCCCAGCAGTTGTTGTTGTTGTGGTCTTCAGTCCTGAGACTGGTTTGATGCAGCTCTCCATGCTACTCTATCCTGTGCAAGCTTTTTCATCTCCCTGTACCTACTGCAACCTACATCCTTCTGAATCTGCTTAGTGTATTCATCTCTTGGTCTCCCCCTACGATTTTTACCCTCCACGCTGCCCTCCAATACTAAATTGGTGATCCCTTGATGCCTCAGAACATGTCCTACCAACCGATCCCTTCTTCTGGTCAAGTTGTGCCACAAACTTCTCTTCTCCCCAATCCTATTCAATACTTCCTCATTAGTTATGTGATCTTCCCATCTAATCTTCAGCATTCTTCTGTAGCACCACATTTCGAAAGCTTCTATTCTCTTCTTGTCCAAACTATTTATCGTCCATGTTTCACTTCCATACATGGCCACACTCCATACGAATACTTTCAGAAATGACTTCCTGACACTTAAATCAATACTGGATGTTAACAAATTTCTCTTCTTCAGAAACGCTTTCCTCGCCATTGCCAGCCTACATTTTATATCCTCTCTACTTCGACCATCATCAGTTATTTTGCTCCCCAAATAGCAAAACTCCTTTACTACTTTAAGTGCCTCATTTCCTAATCTAATTCCGTCAGCATCACCCAACTTAATTAGACTACACTCCATTATCCTTGTTTTGCTTTTGTTGATGTTCATCTTATATCCTCCTTTCAAGACACTGTCCATTCCATTCAACTGCTCTTCCAAGTCCTTTGCTGTCTCTGACAGAATTACAATGTCATCGGCGAACCTCAAAGTTTTTATTTCTTCTCCATGAATTTTAAAATACCTACTCCGAATTTTTCTTTTGTTTCCTTTACTGCTTGCTCAATATACAGATTGAACAACATCGGGGAGAGGCTACAACCCTGTCTTACTCCCTTCCCAACCACTGCTTCCCTTTCATGTCCCTCGACTCTTATAACTGCCATCTGGTTTCTGTACAAATTGTAAATAGCCTTTCGCTCCCTGTATTTTACCCCTGCCACCTTTAGAATTTGAAAGAGAGTATTCCAGTCAACATTGTCAAAAGCTTTCTCTAAGTCTACAAATGCTAGAAACGTAGGTAGCCCAGCAGTAGTTCGACAAAATAGCAGCAGTTCACTTCCCTGCATACTTCTTCTCACATGACTACAATATCATAATGAAATTGCTGCCCACATTCGTCACAAACTGCTACACAATTATTATGGAAGAAGTTAAGGCGGCCCTTTACAGTTTTGTGCTGTCTCATTTCAGATTTTTAAAACTTCCTCAAGCAGCCTTCTAATCGTAATGTAACATTTCATTGACTTGCTTCTCTCTGAATAGCCTTCGAATCTGTGGACCAAGGGAGATGACCTCTTTGACTTCTGATAAACTCAGCTGCAATTATTTTCACTCAGGTTCTTGTAGAACACATTTTCGTGGATTACTTTATTTACAAAATTTTAAAAAATCTAGCTTTATGTGTAATTGTGAAAGTAGCAACTTTGACAAGTGAAACTGTCTCATGTAAAATATCTTCCCAGCTTTCTGTAGACAAATCGTTCTAGGCCAGTATAATGAGATGCTTGGGTCTTACGTCCCATTCATAAGCGAAACTACACTTTTTAGTGTAATTTACATGTAGGCTTAGTAAAAGTATAATAATCTTAAGTTCCCCGCATGTCTACCACTTCCTTTCACTCTACCTGATGACTTTAAGTAAGCATTTCATATTTATGCAACTCTCTTCCATCTGAATAACGCATTCAGCTAGAACTGAATTAAGTTTATTACATATGAGGAAATACAGCTTTTAAATTGTGCGAAGGCCAGAAACAGTCTCAACTATTCAGAAATACAAGTAATTCCAACAGCTTTCATTCAGCCTTTTACATTAATGCGTGCTATTGTACACTGTAAAAAGGGGCGTGAATTTATTCTCCCTATTCTGAAATTTTGAAACATTTACATTGGTGATGGGATATCCGATCCTTGTACGTGCGATGTTAAAAATTCAGCCTTATTTTTTGAAATATCAAAATCACTTAGCTGATTTTGGTTTACTCTGGATGGCTTCTCATAGAACCGATCTGATTCGAAATCAAGGTCTTCTGAAGTGCTAGACTCAACAGAATGATCTTCTTTATTAGTATCTTCAGAACTAGCGTTGTATTCTACTGGTGGTTCGAGTACACTCGGCTGTTCTCGGACTTGACTCTTAGCAGACGGAATATTAGGCTAGATCACCACCAGTTCCTTTTACTTTGAAAATAATTAATAAGGGTAGCCATGAAGAAATAACAATCTGTTATGTAGACTGTGCGTTCCCACCACACCATAGAAAAATAAAGGATATGTGTCCATTGGCATGATCAAATTTCGGAAATGGCTGGTCAAGAGCTGCAAGAAAGGTGGTGCAAAAATTTTATACTGTTCCCTGATCTTACAGCCAAAATATCTGTGATACCCTTTTTTAATTAATGATGTATTGTCTTGTTTCTTAGAAGTAAATGTCACTTGCTCTCCAGAAACAGTCAATTTTCTTCGTACACTGAAAATTGGAAAACTGTTACACAAGCATGTTTCACATACATATGAATTTTTTTTAAAAAGTTACCGTGTGTAACACACGTATTACAACGGAACCGATGGACGAATTACTGTTACTACCACTTATAATACTAACTGAAGTAAGGCACTGAACTGGTATCAGCTGAGCGCACTATAACACTACTATTATATTTTCCATTCTTTTTATATGTAACAATTATCCATATTTCTTCTATTTTGTTTTATTCATAGAAATATTTGTAAAACAAAAACTAAATTTCAATTCTGTTTGCGAAATTCGTTATCAGCGCAATAGAACTGACGAGAATTAATTAGTTTCATGCGGTTTATGATTTCACTGTTTTGTTTCGTTATAAAAAAAAGACAAAAGTACATAATCCTGTAGAAAAATTACATACGATATTAGGAAAAGAAGATTACTATTCTAAAGGCACATGAAAGAATGAATCCTAGCAGACGGAGGAAAAAAATTGTACAACATTTAGAAATATTAAGAAGCAGCTCCAAATGGTTTACCAAAGTGCTTGTAAACCTACATGAAATAAGAAATAAATTAAAGCCAGTAGTAAATATACGAACAAAATTACGAAAGGGATGAGGGGCATAATTATTCCAAAAGAACAGGGAAGAAAATGGAAGGCTGAGAAGAAAAAAGACAAAAAGTGAAGAGATGAAGAATTGAAAAAAAATGTAAAGCTGATTTAGTGGTTTAAACGTGGCCCTTACCTGGCCTGTAATGGAAGAAGAAGAAGAATCTTTTGGTGTGCAGTGTCCTGCAGCACAAAATTACAGAAGCTAACATGTGATGCAAAGCGAAATGAAACAAGTATGAAGTATGTATTCTCTCGTATGTGTAACGGTCAAAGATATCTGTAGACAAGCTTTTGTGTAGTCGAAAAAAAATTGATATCTTTGAATGCAATTTCGAAGGATAGAGCCACTAAACCATTTAAACAGTTTAAAAGCAACAAACCTGTTATCACTAATGTCTGTATTTTAATGAAATATTCCGTAAAGCTTCAGTTCTTAATAGGTTGAGTTTCTATATTCATTTTGTATACATTGAGATTGGCCTCAACAGTATAAAAATTAATGTAAGAACAACTTACCACATGAGAGTAATGTACAGACATGTTTCATTACTGTACAACCTTCGAGAGATATTTTCTTTTATTTCGAAAATTGCATGTACACGTGGTACATGGTTACGCAACCCTGTCAGTACCAAGTAATGTATATTGCCAATGGGACAGGGAGAGAGGGATTATTATATGACCATCAAAAAAACAAAAAAAATCGTTGGCTGTTTGTAACGTTTACAGACAACGCACTTTTTAAAGAGGTACTGACGAGTAGATAGGATCCAGAACCTGAATGAATCTCTTAATTCTATTACTTATTGATTAAGACATTCGTTGTGAAACTATGCATTTACTAATAAGAGAGATACTTTATGACCACATCAGACAGACTTAAGTTTTTCCGTAGAGTTTAACTGAAAAAATTAAAACATGTATAAAATCTGGTAGAAGAATACTCTAAAACGAAAAATAATAAAATAAATTAGTCTTTCTGGATGAAGCGTTACATGGTTTATGACCAGGTACATTTTCATTCAGCTCGTCACTTGCTAGCGCATTTCAATGGTAACAGAGTGTGATTGTATGGGGGAGTGTTCTATCATAACATTAAAGGCAAAAAAGTAAAAATATATTTTGTAATGTTCTTTGCATAGTGTACACTGTTCAAGAGGTTTTTTTGGCACCAGGTGATACCATTCACAATCTTGACTGTAAAACTGGTTGTCAGAAAACCTTAAAACACCTGAAGAAAGATCATTGATACATGAGTTTCGAATCCGGATCTATGTGGTCGAAGGCAGTTGTAGCGTCGCAGCTATTACACGACTGCAGATTTTTGCAGTAAGTTTTGTTACGTTATGGCAAGCTGTTTTGGAAGCCTGAAGTACAGTAGCATTCGGCTGCGGCCGACTTGTGGCCTACCGTATGCATCATAGCCACACCTGTCGCTAAAGCGGACCGTGAGAATGCTCATATCACCTAATAAATTAGATAACTATGTTGAATATTATCTGTTGTATTCCAGATTTGGTACATGACCTTTTGTTAGTCAAACGAACTCTGTGTCAAAATTTGATACCGCTACGTATGATATTCCGGAGATAAAGAAAATTACTTAAAAAGTCAAAAACCGACACTTATGGAATTAAATTCAGTTAGGAAATATAATAGTTTATCTTTTGGTATTATTTGAAAAAATAAACAGAAATCTAAGTGTGCAGAATTAATTAATTGAGATTTTCAGATTAAAACTTTAATTTTCATTTTCGTAATGTAAAATTTAGACAAAATTGTTATTTGTGTCTTATGTCGTTGTGTGAGTAAATGAGAGTGAGTGAGAGTGTGTATATGAAACATACGTTAAATTTCAAGATTAATTTCATGTACTGCATTATGCAAACATAGCGTGGGAAAGATGTTTGTACCCACATTGCTGATTACATATGTCCAAGCGTACTTGTTTTTGTAAGAAGACAGCAAGAATAGTTATTTGTAGAGTAATGTTTTCCTAAAGTTAGTTGAAGATTAGTTTTCGTTTCGTTTCGTTTCGTGGAACATTTTATTAATATTTGTAGCATAAAATGAAGTAAATACATCTGTGAATGTTGATTGGAGTAAAATAGTTTAGGCGTGAATATGATCTTGAAAGATTGATCTGATTGGCTGTTCATTTGATCAACCAATCAGAGTGAAGTCTTTCCCGCGCTCTGTCAAGTAGTATATGTGCTGTGAGCAACGGCATTGAAACAGTCGTGTACTAGCTGCCGGACGAGAAGGTCATGTTAGACGTGTCCGAAAAAGTTATTTGGAAAATGAAGAAGTGACTGTTATTTCACGTTCGGTTTATATCGCCGTGTACGCAGATGCATTTACAGACAGTTCTGTGAAGTTTGGCGGATTTTGTAGTGTTTCTTGTAGAGAAAACTGTGTGTGAAACTATCGGCCTTTGTGAAGAATACTGCGTGGTGTGTTCAGTATGCATTTACTGAGCATTTTTGGCTAGCATCTTCCTTTGAAGAATCCACTGGAAAGGACCGAGCGTGAAACTCCTTTCGTAGAAGAGTATTGACTATATCAATCTCGTAATATTTCGGGTTGGACTTAGTACATTTCTGGCTGTCTTGCGTGTGATATAAGCTGCATGAACTAGTATTAGATGCGCTATCGACGTATATCTGGGCTTCTTGACACCATAACTAAAAGACAATGAAAAGCATTAGTATCGGGAAGCGGATGCATCCACCTTTTCCCGTTATTAGTAGAGATTTACAGGTTTATTTTGTTACCTGAGTTACGCGGACTATGCAGTCGTAAGTATGGACGATAGTTTTCTTCGACGCTGCTTTTATCATCGTCTACATAGTACCTACGAATGCAGAGCAACGGACGGTGAGCAAACGTAGTACTAAGGTAGGTGTACATTAATTTACAGCTTGCTTCACTCAGTGCTAGCGAACTTTTTAACACCGCTCCGCCGTACAGTGTTAATGAATTAGTGCAACATCTCCCTGGGGCGATCGAGTGCCTACTGCAGCAGAGCCCCGCTATCCTTGCAAGGTGAGCCTAGACACCAACGTTTGTCTCGAGGCTCTCATTAGCGCACAACTCACTGTCGATTTACTTCAGGACAGCATCCCTTACAGTATCAATTATTTCAAGTGCAACCTCATCTCAACCACTTAAGTAATCAGACACAAGATCTGCTTAAAATTAATACCGATGTAAAGCAGTACGCAGAAATCGAAACGCTACAAGAGAAGGTTAGGCAACTTCAACAACACACTAATTTATTGCAATGAAAAGAAATTTCCGACGATCAGAGAAGGGTAGAAGGTGATTACTCACCTAAGTGTACTTCCTGTAATGTGGTGGTGTGCATATACGGAAGCATTTTAATCGTTTTCCTAACTCTATTGTAGCTATTATACAAGTGGTTTCACCCTAGTAACTAAATTGTGTAATTTTTGTATCTACTCGTTAAATTACAGCAGCAGCCTAATGCCCTTCAAATTCCCAATCTTAGAGATCTTCAGATAATTTACCCATTAACTAGCAACGGACTGACAAGTATTATGGATCAAGTTATTCGAGGAGGAGGTACCGTTATTTGTTTGCTTGGTAGGACTGTTAATCAAAGTTTGCCAGATAGACTGAGAAATTAATTCATCATTGATATTATTTTCTGGTACAAGGTCAACCAAGAAACCTTTGCTGATTCAGAAATTAGACGCCCTCAATTAACATTGTGTATTGAGGTCCGCGAAAAACAGGTTGCCGATAATACAATTTAAAGGATGCAGCCGGTGGACAATCTGTGGTTGATTTTTCACTAGTAAACTCAGTAGTTTCGTTGACTTGGACGAAACTGCGTGGGACATAGGTAGTCATGGTCAGATTCCTTCAGCTGAGAGTATTAATTCGGATGATTTCCAGTTTTCTGTCTGATTTATGGGAGAAGACGCATCTCAACGGTTAAGTTTAATCAGCGAATTTCTGGATGTTTTGACAAAACGCTTGGGATAACCAAGAAAATTACGTATCAGCAGCAACACACCTCTCAGGTTCCATTGCGACACTCGACTTACCTGTTATCTGTGACTAAAATGTATCTGTTAAAAAAGATTATTGATAAACTGTTTGCGGAAAGAGTAATTATGCCTTCACCTCTGCGCACACCTCACCATTTCTTTTGGTTTCCAAAGGCAACGGCAACGTTATAGGCCCATCATGAACAACCGAGCGCTTTACAAAAAGGTAGTTTCTGAGCCCGTTCCCGATCCTGATCGTCACACGTGTTTTAATTAGTTTATTAGAGTGCGACACTTCAAGGTTTTGGACGTGAATAAAGGCTGCCACCAGATACCACAGATCGGAAAATCTAAGCCACTAACTGCTTTCTCCATAGACTACACAGCCTGGAAATTGTTTCAGTTCTATGGAATTACCCTATCTCTTTCTTTTTTTTTTTTTTTTTTTGAGTTATCGGTTTTCTGACTGGTTTGATGCGGTCCGCCACGTATTTCTCTTCTGTGCCAACCTTTTCATCTCAGAGTAGCAACTGAGTTGCAACCTACGTGCTCAGTTATTTTCTGGATAATTCCAGGTTTCCTCTGAAGTTTTGACCCTCTACATCTGCGTTTAGTATCATGGAAGTTATTCTGTAATTTCTTAACAGATGCCTTATAGCCTGTCCAATCTTCTTGTCAGTGTTTTCGATATAATCCTATCCTCACTGATTCTGCGGAGAACATCCACCGTGCAAACTTCATCAGTCGTCCTAATTTTCAACGTTCTTCTGTAACACCACGTCTCAAATGCTTCGATTCTCTTCCGTTCCAGCTTCCCCACACTCCATATTTCACTGCCAAGCAACAATGTGTTCCAAAGTACGTTCCCAGAAATTTGTTCTTCAAATTAAGGCTTATGCTTGATACGACAAGGCTTTCTTTTGACCACGAATACCCTTTTTGACAGTCTGCTGTTTATGCTTTCGTTCTTCCGTCAGTCACGTTTTTTTTTTTTTTTTTTTTTCTTCCTAGGTTGCAGAAAACCTTAATTTCATCTACCATGTTATCACCACTCCTGATGTTAAGTTTCTCGTTGCTCTCATTTCTATTATTTCTCACTACTTCCGTCTGTCTTCGATTTTCTCTCAGTCCGTATTATGTGCTCATTAGACTGTTCATCCCATTCAGCATATCCTGTACTTCCTCCTGACCTTCACTGAGGATAACAGTGTCATCAGCGAATCTTATCATTGATACCCTTTCACATTCAATTTTAATTCCACTCTAGAACTTTCCTTTTATTTCCGTCATTGGTTTTTCGATGTGTATATTGAACAGTAGGGGGCTGTCTTACAGCCTTTGAAATCCGAGAACTTCGTTCTTCTTCTTCCACTATTATTGTTCCCTCTTGGCTCTTGTACATGTTCTACATTACCCGTCTTTCCCTACTGCTTACCCGAATTTTTCTCAGGATTTAAAACATCTTTCACCGTTTGACATTGTCAAATACTTGATTCAAGTCATCAGATCCTATTTGTCTTTAGTCTTGTTTCCATTGTCAACCAAACCGTCGTCAAAACTGTCTCTGTAGCGCCTTTACCTTTCCTAAATCCAAACTGGTCGTCATCTAACAGACCCTCAATATTCTTTTCCATTCTTCTGTATATTATTCTTATCAGCCATATGAGCTGGCAAGCTGATTGTGTGGTAATTCTCGCACTTTTCTGCTCTTGTTACCTTCGGAAATGTGTGGATGATGTTCTTCCGAAAGTCAGATGGTATTTCGCCAGAGCCATACATTCTGCACACCAACGAGATAGTCATTTTGTTGCCATATCCCCCAACAATTTTAGAAATCCTGATGTTGTGTGTTCTTTCTACCTAATTTAATTTTAAGTCTTCCACAGTCTCTTAAATTCTGATTCTAATACTGGACCCCCTATCTCGTCTTATGTGGACTCCCGTTTCTTGTTCCATGACATCAGACACGTCTTCCCTCTCATAGAGGCCTTCAATGTACTCTTTCCTCTGAACAGTAGAATTGCCACCGCACTCCTAATGTTATCAGCGTTGCTTTTAATTTCACAGAAGGTTCCTTTGACTTTCCTATAAAGTGTGTCCCATTTATCTTGACCACCGTAAATAACTGTTTGTCCAGATGCAAACTACAACATATTTCAAGCAAATGTCCTTCAGCCATCAGGGAGACATCAATAAGCAGGATTGCTTTCGTTGTAGCTTTGTTTTTTACAAAGATATGAACATTACACAACACTGACGTAGACACGCCAAACGCTTAGTGCAGGTACTCGGGGTAATGGAACACATTCACGTGCAGGCGTTGACAGAGGACAAATGTAAAACATAAGTAGAATGCACACCCGTCATTCAGTCAATCATCGTCAGTTGAACAGTTGTGTGAGTAGAATATACACACCAACGAAGAGAAGGTAGAAATGCTACTCATCTATGGGAATGTAAGTTAGCAGAACAGTAATTGCAATACTGTTTTTTTTTTATGTACAGGTAGATTTAGTACAGTAGTTCAGTCCTTTTAAGTACTGTTGTGTAGAGTAGGCATACAGTAAAGGCAGTCCTTCCTACAAACTGCATCGACATAACGTTTCTTTTACATCTACATTTACATCTACATTTATACTCCGCAAGCCACCCAACGGTGTGTGGCGGAGTGCACTTTACGTGCCACTGTCATTACCTCCCTTTTCTGTTCCAGTCGCGTACGGTTCGCGGGAAGAACGACCGTCTGAAAGCCTCCGTGCGCGCTCGAATCTCTCTAATTTTACATTCGTGATGTCCTCGGGAGGTATAAGTAGGGGGGAAGCAATATATTCGATACGTCACCCAGAAACGCACCCTCTCGAAACCTTGCGAGCAAGCTACACCGCGATGCAGAGCGCCTCTCTTGCAGAGTCTGCCACTTGAGTTTGCTAAACATCTCCGTAACGCTATCACGGTTACCAAATAACCCTGTGACGAAACGCGCCGCTCTTCTTTGGATCTTCTCTATCTCCTCCGTCAACCCGATCTGGTACGGATCCCACACTGATGAGCAATTCTCAAGTATTGGTCGAACGAGTGTTTTGTAAGCCACCTCCTTTGTTGATGGACTACATTTTCTAAGGACTCTCCCAATGAATCTCAACCTGGTACCCGCCTTACCAACAATTAATTTTATATGATCATTCCATTTCAAATCGTTCCGCATGCATACTCCCAGATATTTTACAGAAGTAACTGTTACCAGTGTTTGTTCCGCTATCATGTAATCATACAATAAAGGATCCTTCTTTCTATGTATTCGCAATACATTATATTTGTCTATGTTAAGGGTCACTTGCCACTCCCTGCACCAAGTGCCTATCCGCTGCAGGTCTTCCTGCATTTCGCTACAATTTTCTAATGCTGCAACTTCTCTGTATACTACACCATCATCCGCGAAAAGCCGCATGGAGCTTCCGACACTATCTACTAGGTCATTTATATATATTGTGAAAAGCAATGGTCCCATTACACTCCCCTGTGGCATGCCAGAGGTTACTTTAACGTCTGTAAACATCTCTCCATTGATAACAACATGCTGTGTTCTGTTTGCTAAAAATTCTTCAATCCAACCACACAGCTGGTCTGATATTCCGTAGGCTCTTACTTTGTTTATCAGGAGACAGTGCGGAACTGTATCGAACGCCTTCCGGAAGTCAAGAAAAATAGCATCTACCTGGGAGCCTGTATCTAATATTTTCTGGGTCTCATGAACAAATAAAGCGAGTTGGGTCTCACACGATCGCTGTTTCCGGAATCCATGTTGATTCCTACAGAGTAGATTCTGGGTTTCCAAAAACGACATGATACTCGAGTAAAAAACATGTTCTAAAATTCTACAACAGATCGACGTCAGAGATATAGGCCTATAGTTTTGCACATCTGCTCGACGACCCTTCTTGAAGACTGGAGCTACCTGTGCTCTTTTCCAATCATTTGGAACCTTCCGTTCCTCTAGAGACTTGCGGTACACGGCTGTTAGAATGGGGGCAAATTCTTTCGCGTACTCTGTGTAGAATCGAATTGGTATCCCGTCAGGTCCAGTGGACTTTCCTCTGTTGAGTGATTCCAGTTGATTTTCTATTCCTTGGACACTTATTTCGATGTCGGCCATTTTTTCGTTTGTGCGAGGATTTAGAGAAGGAACTGTAGTGCGGTCTTTCTCTGTGAAACAGCTTTGGAAAAAGGTGTTTAGTATTTCAGCTTTACACGTGTCATCCTCTGTTTCAATGCCATCATCATCCCGGAGTGTCTGGATATGCTGTTTCGAGCCACTTACTGATTTAACGTAAGACCAGAACTTCCTAGGATTTTCTGTCAAGTCGGTTCTTTTGTTGTTGTTGTTGTTGTTGAAGGTAGGCGAAATGCTATGCAGACAGCGAAGATGTACAGAGAGCGATATCCTGAGAAGAATCCACCTTCCCGATGGATGTTTTCTCGTCATGTTGCGACGCTTCAGGAAACGGGAAGTTTCAACCCACGACATCGCAGTCGTCGTGGCACTCGCACAGATGAAGCTATGAATCCGCATGTGAGCACACAACAGTTTGAACACGAGACTGGCATTCCTAAAACCTGTGTACATCGTATTCTTACACGTCACCGGTTCCACCCTTACCATGTACACCTACATCAAGAATTGCATGGGAATGATTTCCAGAATCTTATACAGTTCTGTCAGTGGGCACTGCACCAAATCCTTGCCAACCCGAACTTCTTCTCCAATGTTATAATTACCGGTGAATGTTCCTTCTCAAACAAAGGACAGGTAAATACAAGGAACATGCATTATTGGTCCAGCGACAACCTACGATGGCTTAGACAGGTGGAACATCAGCGTCTTGGGAGGGTTAACGTCTGGTGTGGGATGCTTGGTACTATAATTATTGACCCTTATTTCATCAATGGTAGTCTAAACGGCACAGCGTATGCCAACCTCCACAGACGAATTCTTCCTCCTATTCTGGATGAAGTGCCGCTAAGAACCAGAATGCTTATGCGGTATCAACACGATGGATGTCCAGCACATAATGCCTTGCGTGCACGTTGTGTTCTGAACTGAAGGTATCCTGCCAGATGGATTGGTCGAGGAGGCCTGCTAGGTCTCTTGATTTAAATCCTCTGGACTTTTTTTCTTTAGGGATGCATTAAAGACGTTGTCTGTCGTGATATTCCAATTGCTTGTAATTCTCTTCAGCAGGCAACACTGGAAGCAGTAAATAATGCTTTCATTCAACGAGTGCACCAGTGTATCGGTGTCCAGGGTCACCACTTTGAAAACCTTTGAATGTTCTACTCCTGGGCAATGGTAAAGGAGAATCAAGGTCAATTTTGTGTATATGTTTTTACTTGGTTTTCATTTGTTTTCTGATAACTCCAGCAAGTAGACGAGTTTGTGATCCAGGGCTCAAAGTCAGTGTTGTGTTGCGTAATTAATAACGTTGTGTTTCAGTGACTGGTACACTGTGATACATTTTTGAATAGGTCTTCAGGAGAGGGAATGAATTACCGAATAAAAAATACAGGGTTCCATTTAAAAAAGTCATACCACTGTTAATATCTTTGTATAAAACAAAGCTACAATGAAGGCAATCTTGCTGATTGACGTCCCCCTGACGGCTAAAGAACATTTGTTTGAAACATTTTGTAGTTTGCATCTCGACAAACAGTTATTTAGGGTGGTCAAGGTAAATGGGACACCCTGTACACAATCTTTCCTGTATACAATCCTTCCTACAATCTTTCTTTTTTTTCTCGATTTCTTCACGTTTTTCATGCAGCCATTTCGCCTTAGACTCCGCGCACTTCCGATTTAATTCATTCCTGAGTGATCTGTATTTCTGTACTCCTGAATTTTCCTGAGCATTCATGTACTTCCTTCTTTCATCGATCAACTGAAGCATTTCTTCTATTACTTATGACTTCTTCGCAGTTACCACCTTTGCACCTACGTTTTACTTCCCAAACTCTGTGATATCCGTTTTTAGAAATGTTCATTCCTCTTCAATCAAACTGCCTACTGAGCTATTCATTATCGCAGAATCTAGCCTTAGAGGATGTCAAGGGTATCTCTTCGTTTACTTCTATTTCTGTACCCTTTTCTCTTGCGTATTGGTTTTCCTGACTCTTATGTTATACTTCAGCCTACTTTTCGTAACTACTACTTTTTTATTTGCGTCTTTATCTGCTTCTGGGTACACCGCTCAATCCGGTATGTGATTTCGGACTCTCTGTCTGACCACGGTGTAATCTAACTGAATTCTTCCCATATCTCCCGGTGTTTTCCAAGTATACCTTCTCTTATGATTGTTGGACATGTATTCGCTATTACTAGCTGCAATTTATTGCAGAACTCACTCTTTCTCCTCTCTCGCTCATATTGTTCTGTAATACTTTCTTCAACTCCTTCTGCTACAGACGTCAATGGAGATATAATCATGACACTCTTTCAATTACATGGATAAACCTTATGTGCCTTTAATGCTGTGGTTCCCATTGTCCTTTGCTTGTATTAAATTGTACTGAACTGGGGTCCTAGAAACGACGGAGAGGCTTTATCCCCACCATAGCCCGCGGTGTACCGTAGGTCTCTAGAAGAGCGTAGCGTTCTAAAAGATTGGAAAAGGACACAGGTCATCCCCGTTTTCAAGAAGGAACGTCGAACAGATGTGAAAAACTATAGACCTACATCTCTAACGTCGACCAGTTGTAGAATTTTGGAACGCGTATTACGTTCGAGTATATTGACCTTTCTGGAGACTAGAAATCTACTCTGTAGGAATCAGCACTGGTTTCCTAAAAGACGATCGTGTGAAACCCAGCTCGCGCTATCGTCCACGAGGCTCAGAGGGCCATAGACATGGGTTCCCAGGTAGATGCCGTGTTTCTTGACTTCGGCAAGGCGTTTGATACAGTTCCCCACAGTCGTTTAATAAACAAAGTAAGAACATATGGCCTATCAGACCAATTGTGTGATTGGATTAAAGAGTTTCTAGATAACAGAACGCAGCGTGTCATTCTCAATGGAGAGAAGTCTTCCGAAGTAAGAGTAATTTCAGTTGTGCCGCAGGGGTGTGTCGTAGGACCGTTGCTATTCACAATATATAAAATGACCTTGCGGATAACAACGGAAGTTCACTGAGGCTTTTTGCGGATGATGCTGTAGAATATTGAGAGGTTGCAACAATGGAAAATTGTGCTGAAATGCAGGAGGATCTGCAACGAATTGACGCATGGTGCAGGGAATGGCAATTGAATCTCAATGTAGACAAGTGTAATGTGCTGCGAAATCATAGAAAGAAAGATCCTTTACCATTTAGCAACAATATAGCGGGTCAGCAGCTGGAAGCAGTTAATTCCACAAATTCTCTGGGAATAGGCATTAGGAGTGATTTAAAATGGAATAGCCATATAAAATTAATCGTCAGTAAAGCGGATGCCAGACTGAGATTCATTGGAAGAATCCTAAAAAAATACAGTCCGAAAACAAAGGAAGTTGGTTACAGTACACTTGTTCGCCCAGCTGGCCGGGCTGGCCGAGCGGTTCTAGGCGTTACAGTCTCCAACCGCGCGACCGCTATGGTCGCAGATTCGAATCCTGCCTCGGGCATGGACGTGTGTGGTGTCCTTAGGTTAGTTAGGTTTAAGTAGTTCTAAGTTCTAGGAGACTGACGACTTCAGAAGTTAAGTCCTATAGTGCTCAGAGCAATTTCAACCAACTTGTTGGCCCACTGCCTTAATACTGCTCACCGGTGAGGGATCCGTACCAGATAGGGTTGATAGAAGAGATAGAGAAGATCCAACGTTGAGCAGCGCGCTTCATTACAGGATCATTTAGTAATCGCGAAAGCGTTACTGAGATGATAGATAACCTCCAGCGGAAGACTCTGCAAGAGAGACGATCAGTAGCTCGGTACAGGCTTTTGCTGAAGTTTCGAGAACATACCTTCACCGAGGAGTCAAACAGTATATTGCTCCCTCCTACATATATCTCGCGAAGAGATCATGAGGATAAAATCAGAGAGATTAGAGCCCACACAGAGGCATACCAACAATGTTTCTTTCCATGAACAATACGAGACTGGAATAGAAGGGAGAACCGATATAGGTACTATAGGCAATCATGATGATTGACGAAACTTCCTGGCAGATTAAAACTGTGTGCCATACCGAGACTCGAACTCGGGACCTTTGTCTTTCGCGGGCAAGTGCTCTACCATCTGAGCTACCGAAGCACGACTCACGCCCGGTACTCACAGCTTTACTTCTGCCAGTACCTCGTCTCCTACCTTCCAAACTTTACAGAAGCTCTCCTGCGAACCTTGCAGAACTAGCACTCCTGAAAGAAAGGATATAGCGGAGACATGGCTTAGCCATAGCCTGGGGGATGTTTCGAGAATGAGATTTTCACTCTGCAGCGGAGTGTGCGCTGATATGAAACTTCCTGGCAGATTAAAACTGTGTGCCCGACCGAGACTCGATCTCGGGACCTTTGCCTTTCGCGGGCAAGTGCTCTACCATTGCCCGCGAAAGGCAAAGGTCCCGAGATCGAGTCTCGGTCGGGCACACACTTTTAATCTGCCAGGAAGTTTCATATCAGCGCACCCGATGGGCGAGAGAGTGTCCTGATGTCTATCCACTCCTCCAACGTCTTTGACAGGCCGCTGGCTGCATGAAAGTGTCTTCTTATCCCGTAAGTCTTTTGACGCCACTGTTGCCCATCAGCTATGCCAGTGTTAAATCGTCCATGCACTCGGAGAACATGAGCTTAGCCATGAGATCGAGCCGATAGGTTGATGTAAGAGAGCCACAAATGGTAGATAGTGGATAGCATCCATAGGGCATCACCTCATTGTGCGCTATGGCCAAGTGACTAAAGACTGCCTAATTAGACGACATCAAGAGAGGCTGCATCGTGGGACTGAGAGAGGCTGGGTGGTCGTGTGATAGTATTGCGTACCACACCAGTTGTATAGAGACTACCATTACTCGCTATTAGCGGCAATGGGCACAGTAAGGCTCCCATGAACGATATCTAAGATCTGGACGTCTGGCATGCACAACAAGGAGGAGTGACGAACTGTCCGGCAGGTGCGAACAGGTCCAACAGCAACGGCAGGGGCCTTCCTGAGGGCTGATGTGCCTTTAGTATCCCCTAAGTGTAAGTACCATTAGGAGGGGGTTGCATGACACAGGGCTAGCCACAAGGCCACAAGTCGATCGAAACACCTGCCACTCACACCACCTGCAGTGTGAAGCTCCACTTGCCTAGAGCTGGAAACGACGGACGTGGAGTCCTGTAGATTGCAGCAGTGATTTGTAGTGGCGAGTCCCGCATTTGCCTTGGGTCGACGACCACCGGCTAAATGTATAGCACCGCAGTGGAGATTGCCACGAAGAACGGTTTTTTTGTCTTACGTCACAGGCCCCACAGGCCTGATGTGATGACGTGGGGAGTGATATCCTATGATTCCTGTTCACTATTAGTGTCCCTAATGACCTATGTGGCAGCTGGAGGAGGTCCTGCGACTGGTGGCTCTGCCATTCGTGAATGCTCATGCACACGACCTATTTCAAACGGACAATGCTCGTCCCCGTATCATTGCTAATTTCCCAGTGTGCATGGCACCTTTGGACAATCTGCGATGCCTAGCCGAAATTATCGATCTCTCTCTGATGGAGAATGAGTAGACTGCTCTGTACCAGGCAATTAGGACACTGCATCAACCCATAAATCTACAGGAACTGCACACTTGGGTGCAAGTGGGATATATTATCAAGAGACTATATTCTAGACCTATAGAAATCCATGCTGAGGCTTCTGAATTCTTGTATTCACAATAATGGGGGCCACGTCATACTAACGGGTAAGATGTACATTTTTCTCCTTCAAAAGGTGAAATTGTAATCTGTAACCATGTGTGGTACCATCTACCTGCTTACCATCAACAATCGCAATCCGCTTGCGGTTCCGGGTGCTGCTCTTTTTATCATCATCAGTGTACATCCAACATTCCATCGCGTGCCCATATCGGCACTGGGCTGCATTCGGTCTCGTGGAGAGCAGTGTTCCTAATGTTTGGGCTGGTCAGTGGACGTGTACGTAGACGACTTTGAAGAGCACCTTGCTGCCACTTTCCGGTAAGCTGATCCACAAAAATATCGTCGGTTTTGATAAAAAGAATGCTTAACTGAGTCTAACTGGCGACGGAATGGATTCTCAAAGCACATATGGAATCATAAAAGAAAAATAAACTTTCATGAAATGTAACAATTACATATTCCCTACTCATTGCCGGTGGAACAGCGACCAATACAGTACCAAAAAGCATGTTTTTGTGTCTATTGTTGAAGTTTATTTGTTTTGCCTCCTGCCTACCGGTATTGGTACGCAGCACTATTCTCAGGCCATCCCACCATCAAAGTAATGGTAAAATGTAAACGTGACTAAACACATTTGCGCTTTTGCTTTTAATCTTTTATTACAATGATGACAATTTTATTAAGTAATTTTTCTATTTTTAAATTTTACGCTATTTTTATATATCTTTTACACTGTAACATTTTTAAGAACTAAAAAAATAATAATAAATAAAATAATCTCTGTACATAGGGGGCACCCTTATCACTTCTGGCCTCAATTTATTTATTTAAAGCTCAATATTGAGCTTTCGTTTCAGTATTTGACACACCTACTCGGGACGCAAGTGTGACGACTGAGTGGCAGTGTTAAGATCCCACACATACCTTTTAAACTAACACCTGCAGTAGGCGCTTTGATGTTATTTTATTATGTGTCAATCAGTTTCGGTGACTCATTACACCACCTTAAGGCCTGTACGGTGTACTGAGTCACCGAAACTGGTTGCCGTATAATAAAATAAATTCAAAACGTCACTTGCAGGTGTTTAATTTTATTACGTAAGTGAACAGCTGAAATCCCACGGACCATCGCTCACAAGAATAGACAGACACATACATTTTAAAACTCATTATATGCCATGCGTTTGCTGTCACAAAGGAGAATAGTTTTGTAAATTGTTCATGCACCACTGTTCTGACTGTGTAACCGTATTTTTTTGTTTATAGGGTGGCCTTAGTCTGGTACAGTGCACCGAAACCGATAACGAAAAAGCAAAATAAATAAACTGCGACTGAAAACAAAAACATATACTTTTTATTAGGAAGGTAACAATGCTGTTTGCAGTAGTGCACGAGTGCTGCAGCTCGAGCATTTTAAACACTGAGCGTGACTGGCTACCAGTTCGCTGGCGGCAGGTACAGTATGACGGGGTCCGACAAAGCGTGCGTGCATAACGAATGACGGCCACACCCCCACCCGCCGCCCTTTCCCCCACCCCGCGGCGTGCTTTGTGTACAGGGCTGGACTAATGGAGCGGCACGACAGGACGGCGTGGCCGGCAGTTTGCGCCCCCCCAGCTAATGAGGACGCATTGGCCGCTGACAGGGTGTCGATACAGCCCCCGCAATCCGCGCAGAGAGGCCTCAAACGCCGGCTCCGGCGCCAGCCTCCTGGGACTCTATCCAGGGCGCCGGAGGCTGCGGGGCAGCCAACTCCCTCATTCGTCATACAGGGTGTGGCGCCAAGTTATGGCCTAACATTAAGGGCACTGTCCTCAAGCGCAGAAGAAGCAGTTATGTGATACAGGCATCTAAATCTGGATGCATACACAGCAGGCCAACGTATGATGTGTTGTGCAAGGTAAATTTCCCGCTGCTAGTGCTTTCCTTCCCTGTTCCACTCACAAATGGAGCGGAGAAAATTCGGAAAATAACGTGCGGTCGTGAGTGAAATGGATACATCAGTGAAAATCCGATAAAGCTTTGCACAAATGTATTTGGTAGTGTCTCTAGCATTTCAGTCGATCGCGTCATTCGCTCTTTTCAGTTCTGAGCGCACAATGGGCACGTAAAGCTCCCTAGAAGAGTGTCTCCCGCGAAGTATAAAGGCTTGCTGATAGATTTCTCCTGCTGTCGTGCAGCCCACATTGCATAAGTGTCAAGCATTTCCTTCTTCATGGCAATTCTCGGCCATAATTACCAGGAACAATGAAGATGCTCCTCCAGCGTCTTCGATATGAAGTATTTGAACATCACGTAAATGGCCCCCTCAGTTTCATCTTCGCTGGCGCGAACCGCTGGCTACGAAGGTAGCATTTTGGCACAGATGACGAGCTGTAGACCAGTGTAGAGAGTTGGTGGAAAACACAGGCGGCTGCCTTTTATGACGAGGGTGTTGGAAAGTTGGTACGACGCGACGACAAATATCTACACGGAGCGGCGACTGTGTAAAGAAGTAACATGAAAATGTAGCAAACGGTTCCAATTAAAACGTTTCTGATTCAACGTCTACATCTACATCTACATGGTTACTCTGCAATTAACACTTAAGTGCCTGGCAGAGGGTTCGTCGAACCATTTTCATACTACTTCCCTACCATTCCACTCTCGAATGGCGCGTGGGAAAAAGGAACACCTAAATCTTTCCGTTCGACCTCTGGTTTCTCTTATTTTATTATGATGATCATTTCTCGCACCGCGCAGCAATATTCCAGCAGAGGACGGACAAGTGTAATGTAGGCTGCCTCTTTAGTGGGCTTGCCGCATCTTTTAAGTGTTCTGCCGACAAAGCGTAGTCTTTGTTTCGCCCTCCCACAATATTATGTATGTGGTCTTTCCAATTTAAGTTACTCGTAATTGTAATTCCTAGGTATTTAGTCGAACTGACAGCTCTTAGACTTGTGCGATTTATTGTATACCCAAAATTTATCAAATTTCTTTCAGTACCCATGTGGATGACCTCGCACTTCTCTTTGTTTAGTGTCAATTACCCACTTTTTGCACCATACAGAAAATCTCTCTAGATCTTTTTGTAACTGGGATTCATAGTCTGATGATTTTACCAGACGGTAAATTACAGCGTCATCTGCGAACAATCTAAGGGGGTTGCTCAGATTATCATCTAGATCATTTATGTAAATCAGGAACAGCAGAGGGCCCATGACACTACCTTGCGGAACGCCAGATGTCACTTCTGTTCTGCTCAATGATTTACCGTCTATCACTACGAACTGTGACCTCTCTGAGTGGAAATAACGAATCCAGTCGCACAACTCAGACGATACTCCATATGCAATCAATTTTATTAATAGTCGCTTGTGAGGAATGGTACCAAAAGCCTTCTTGAAATCTAGGAATATGGAATCGATCTGAGATCCTTGTCGACAGCACTCATTACTTCATGGGAATAAAGAGCTAGCTGTGTTTCACAAGAACGATATTTTCTGAATCCGTGTTGGTTATGTATCAATAAGTCATTTTACTCAAGGTGATTCATAATGTTCGAGTACAGTATATGCTCCAAAATCCTACTGCAAATAGAGGTCAGTGATATGGGTCTGTAATTCAATGGGTTACTCCTATTTCCTTTCATGAATATTGGTGTGACCTGTGCTACTTTCCAGTCTTCAGGAAGACCTTTCGTCAAATGAGCGGTTGTATATGGTTGCTAAGAAAGGCGTTATTGTGTCTGAATACTCGGAAAGGAACCTGATTGATATACCATCTAGACCAGAAGACTTGCCTTTCTTAAGTGATTTGCGTTGGTTCGCAACACCTAAGATATCTACTTTTATGTCACTCATGCTAAGAGCTGTTCCGGTTTCGAATCCTGGAATATTTCCTTCGTTTTCTTTGGTGAAGAAATTACGGAAAAATTTATTTAGTAACTCCGCTTTAGTGGCACCATCATCGGTAACACTTCCATCGCTATCGCATAGTGGCAGTATTGACTGTTTTTTTGCCACTGGTTACGTACGACCAGAATCTCTTTGGGTTTTCTACCATATTTTGAGACAATGTTTCATTGTGGAACCTATTAAAAGCATCTCGTATTGACGTCCGCACTAAATTTCGATTTGCACAGTAGTTGCAATTTCTCGACCGATCGGACCGTAGTTTCCGAGTTGCCCTTGTATATGCCTCCGTATGGGCACTAATTTCTCTCATCTCCGTGGTCCTTACGCGAAATATTCGCTGGCGGCAGTAGTATCGTTCTATGAAACGTCCCCTTAGAAAAATTTATGAATTACTGCGCTGATAAACCTCTTACGTTATTTGATTTTCAAACAGCTGAGCAGAACTGAACGTACTCAGACATTTCTCTCTTTACTTATTCAGATCAACACTAAACTGACACACAATATTTTAGCGCAACACAATCTGACTTTCAATAATCCCCACAAAATAATGGTCCTGACTAACAATAACCTATACCTTTCATGAATCACTTACCTCACAAAAATCTTCGTTACTCGATCTACTGCAATACGCCGAGCGCCAATACTGCCAGCTAAATAAAAGATCCTAACTACTGAAGGCACTAACTACTGATAGGCATAGTTAGCAAATGAAAGATTTTGGTAGAGAACAATCAATGTATTTACCTTAATAATGTTCAAAAGTCATCATATATATATATATATACTCTTTCTGATGGACACACGTCCAGATCGTCCGCTCTCAAAATTCTGCCATCCCTCTTCCCACATCCGCCACTGCTGGCAGCTCACCTCCAACTGCGCAACGCTACGCGCTGTTCACATCCAACTGCCCACGCTACAATAGCGAATATTCCAACAATGCCAACCAGCCACAGACTGCACACAGCACAGCCAGTGATTTTCATACAGAGCGTTACCTACATAAAAACCTGTAACAGCCTCCTTACAGTTCTGCAGTCAGCTTCAAATACCGCTTCGCACACTTTCCTTAATAGCGTTTCGCGATAACAGCTTCGTCTTCCCTCCAAGGATTCCCATCTCAGATCACAAAGCATCTCCATAGTAATCGCAGGTTGATCGAATTTATCGGAAGAAAATCTAGTGGCTCAGCTCTGAACTGCTTCGAAGTTTTCCTTTAGTACGGCCTGGTGGGAATCCCAAATACTCGAGCAGTACTCAAGAATGGTTCGCATTGTGTTGTAAGTTACCGCGTCTCTTTTGCTCTTTCCTGCTGATGGTTAAGCCTGAGAGCCGAACGTATAAGTGAAAAATTTTGCACAACGGATTTTATAACGCTAATTTGTCGCCCTGACACTTACACGCTCTCCAGAAGCGTAAGCTTATCCTTTGCTCTATATGTGACGTTAGCTAGTCGTATGCAAATCTGATTAGTTTCTAACCATATCCTCAGTATACGCTAGAATGTTCAGATGTGCTGACCTACAAACACTGCCTCCACCAGGTGGTTGCAAACATGAAATACACAAATAAGGACATAATAAAATGGCAAAGGAAAGTACTAGCTATGAAATGATACACTCAGTAGTGTTAAATTCTTTACTCTTCTGCAATTCAGTCTATTCGAGATTACACAGTATGATAAACATTATAGTTCTGCCTATTCACATTTGGTAATCGCTCTGCCTGGCTTTGTCCTGTGATATATAATCGAGGTCGTTAATTCAAGTGCGGAATACTGACATCAGCTATGGCAATTGGAATTATATTTAGAACTACACTCGCAACTAGCAACGTGAAGCCTCAGCATAGAACGAAAAAGACACGTGATCAGCAATTTACTTTACTTACCTAACCGCCGTTGCGAACGCACGACCACTACAGTTATCTGACGCTTATCGCTGTAAAGGTTCTCGGCTCAGCGAGATAACATAAATTCTACTTCACCAAAAGCTTCCGTGGGCACCTCCACGGCTGCCGTGGAACACCAGACGATCCTCAGGCTCTCGCTTCAAGTACTCTGTCCCAGTAACGAGGTCGCACACCTCGCCAGGACCAGTCTCTCTCCTCAACGCTCCAGGAACAAGTGTTTTACAGTCGCTAAGCTTTTTTCGTAGCTGCTGTTCTTTTTTTTCCCCCTTTTAATGTGTGTGGCCAATCATCTTGCTGGAAGGCGTTCGTTTCCAAGCGCCGACCAATCTCATTTTTGCAACCTACCGAAGCTTCAAGAAGCTTCCAGACTTTTCCAGAAGCTTCCGCTCCGGCCGTTGGGAAAACCACCTACACGCCGCCACGCGTTTTGTGAGCGAGCCCTTGAGTCTTCTTCTTGCCCTCGGCCACGTGGCTCCCGCTAAGCCGCGGTCCACCCGCCTGGTGTTTCCAGAGTAGCTTACGGGCGCTGTTGTCGTCAGCTCTCAGGCCTGCATGCCACGCTTGTGTCTCTCCCGTTCTCCTGCCAGCCTCCCGTCTCCGTCCGCTTCACTATCGCCCAACGTGCAGATATTCTGCTACAAATTATGATCCCTAGCCGATGTCAGTATCGTTAATGGTTTCCTGTCTCGATGTTTATACTTCCGGAGTGGTAGTTGTAATGTCGCTCAAAATGATGCCACCTTACAATAGGCCGGCCGCGGTGGTCTCGCGGTTCTAGGCGCTCCTACGGTCGCAGGTTCGAATCCTGCCTCGGGCATGGATGTGTGTGATGTCCTTAGGCTGGTTAGGTTTAAGTAGTTCTAAGTTCTAGGGGACTGATGACCTCCGATGTTAGGTCCCATAGTGCTCAGAGCCATTTGAACCTTACAATACCTTCCATGTCCGAGCAATTTTGTACTTGCATGAGGTGACTCAAATAGTGTCATCTTATGCAGTACAAAATTCATTTACATTTTGCCCTCGTTATCAATCCAAATTTGACGAAGGCAGTGGGACAGATGAATACCAATGTGTCTTTATTGCAACGTTTATACTCGGGATTCTACCAGCTTTGGTTGAATTTAATTTAAATTAATTGACATGGTAATTATTTATAGATTGGTTCGTTCGTGCTTTATGTTGTTAATAGTTCTTGTTTGTGGCACGACGATTACAATGTTCAGGTGCAAGATTATGCATGTCAACAAAAGAAAACTGTAAACTAACAATGAGATTTATCTATTTAATTATGGCCAATGGTAGTCCCTTTATTTTAAATTAAGTTCTTGTTACGTAACCACTCATCCTTCCCTAAATGAATCTATAGTAATGCAACATAAAAACATATTTGATATACGTGGTCGCCCAATATTAACAGTTCTCATGTTCGCAGAGGGCAGTTTCGCCATTATCAGTTCATTTAAACAAATAGATACTCAATTTCATTTTAACTAATTAATATTCATCGCATATACAATTTCCTGTGTAACTGGATCTGGGAGTGGCTCAAATGGCTCTGAGCACTATGGGACTTAACATCTTAGGTCATCAGTCCCCTAGAACTTAGAACTACTTAAACCTAACTAACCTAAGGACATCACACAACACCCAGCCATCACGAGGCAGAGAAAATCCCTGACCCCGCCGGGAATCGAACCCGGGAACCCGGGCGTGGGAAGCGAGAACGCTACCGCACGACCACGAGATGCGGGCGGATCTGGGAGTGTTTCTGTCTCTGGTGTATGTGCCAGTTAGCTTTACATAATTGATAACCTGTCTGGGTAAGTCCAGTACTTACTTTTAGTGTACATCTTGTAAATTCAATAGAGTCAATGCTGTTATTTACTTTGGCAATTTGTATTAAAGAAAATTACCAATGCCCGTTTTTGGATCGACCTCTCAATGTAATAAAGAGAAACAATATATAAGTATTCAATGAGTTTTCTTACTGGAAAATGTGTAAACATGATTAATCAGATACACCTTAAATTAATACAGTTTACAAAATACAAAGCAAAGAGGAGAAAAAAAAAACAAAAGGCATCGATGAAGTTTTGTCTTTGGGTGTTAGTACGAGTCTATCTGATGTGGCTCCACTGTTTGTATGATCATAACACATAGGCACTGCTTGACATTACACTGACACTATCGACGTTATTTTATTTACAGGAGGGCACTGTAGTCTGTGTGTGTGAGATATGGCATGAACTAACGCGCGTCTCTGGCCTGAATTCACTCCAGTACCTTGGCAATAGGGTCCATGGGCACTCCGCTTTCTCGTCGATTATCACTGATCGTTGACGTACAGTGACGTAGGGGGATGGCATGTCTGTTCACAAGGTGAGCAGCAAGGCAAAGTGCTGCGTTGATGGGCAGTTTCATGGGTTTTCTTCACCGAGACAGATAACTGGTCGATAGGAAGGTACACCGGTTTTTATGTGGTGCAAGTAGTGGGTATAAGGAAACCTATAGTTCTTCTTCGTTGTCTAAGAGTTTGTGTAGCTGTCCCTATTTCAATCTTCATGTATTTCTTCTTTGACCTCTAGTTTTTGTGTTCCTAATCTTCTTGCTTCGTGATCTTCTTTCTCTTGTAAATTCTTGTAATCAGGCAAGGAACAGGTTTTTGTGGGTAATATTACTATGAGGATGGGGTTAGGTCTCCTGCTTGGAAATCCGAGCCTCGGTTCCCGTTGGATGGTGTCGGAAGACACGAAACTATTGTATTCGCGACGTAGAAGTCGCTCGTTAAGTAATAATTTTGCTACAATGGTAGCGATAATGTTTTCTTTATCAATACACAAACGTCGTCTGTGAAAGGCCTGCGTTCGGTTGCTGTGATCCTATCAGTTATCTGCCATGTCATCTCTGTCGATGTGTTATTGAACATGCTGCCACTTTGTAAGTCGTTAGGGCGCTTGCTGCGCGGGCCCATTGATGCCTGGAAGGCAGCGGCCAGTGTCTGCTGTCTCATTATCTTTTGTGCGTGCAGTCCTCGCCAACAGCGGCTTTCCCTTCTGCGTCCGCCGGCAGTTCAGCCACCCCGGCGCCTGTCTCCTCCAGTGTTATCGTGAGCAGCTCATCATACTCGTTCCGGTTCTCTGAATACCTACAACCACTAAAGTACACAGTCTCATTCATCAATACCTGTACATGGAATTTAACACATACATAAACATCTTACATAAATAGAATGACTTTCAAAGATGGTCGGCAGTGACCCCTTTTCAGCAAATATTATAATTTCTAATTTTATCCTATTCCAATTTGATGGTTACATGTATTCTATGAAGCTCTCGCTTTACATTTAAACTTGCTTAAGTGGGAGAAATATTTTCATTAGTACATTTTGTGCAGTCCAACACCAAGGTCCATGACATGAGTTAGACGTTTTCTACACTTTTTGTTAAAACTATACAACTAAAAAGCTAAAGAATTCACAAACAAGCTGGCCAGCATGTCTACTCTACTTTTATTCATTCAACAACAACAAAAAACACGTGAGGCAATACTAACCTTACGACTTATCTTAGAAGAAAGATTAAGAAAAGGCAAACCTACGTTTCTAGCATTTGTAAACTTAGAGAAAGCCTTTGACAACGTTAACTGAAATACTCTCTTCCAAATTCTGAAGGTGGCAGGGATAAAATACAGGGAGCGAAAGGCTATTTACAATTTGTACAGAAACCAGATGGCAGTTATAAGAGTCGAGGGGCATGAAAGGGAAGCAGTGGTTGGGAAAGGAGTGAGACAGGGTTGTAGCCTCTCCCCGATGTTATTCAATCTGTATATTGAGCAAGCAGTAAAGGAAACAAAAGAAAAATTCGGAATAGGTATTAAAATCCATGGAGAAGAAATAAAAACTTTGAGGTTCGCCGATGACATTGTAATTCTGTCAGAGACAGCAAAGGACTTGGAAGAGCAGTTGAACGGAATGGACAGTGTCTTGAAAGGAGGATAAAAGATGAACATCAACAAAAGCAAAACGAGGATAATGGAATGTAGTCAAATAAAATTGGGTGATGCTGAGGGGATTAGATTAGGAAATGAGACACTTAAAGTAGTAAAGGAGTTTTGCTATTTAGGGAGTAAAATAACTGATGATGGTCGAAGTAGAGAGGATATAAAATGTAGACTGGCAATGGCAAGGAAATCGTTTCTGAAGAAGAGAAATTTGTTAACATCGAGTATAGATTTAAGTGTCAGGAAGTCGTTTCTGAAAGTATTTGTATGGAGTGTAGCCATGTATGGAAGTGAAACATGGACGATAACCAGTTTGGACAAGAAGAGAATAGAAGCTTTCGAAATGTGGTGTTACAGAAGAATGCTGAAGATAAGGTGGGTAGATCACGTAACTAATGAGGAGGTATTGAATAGGATTGGGGAGAAGAGAAGTTTGTGGCACAACTTGACTAGAAGAAGGGATCGGTTGGTAGGACATGTTTTGAGGCATCAAGGGATCACAAATTTAGCATTGGAGGGCAGCGTGGAGGGTAAAAATCGTAGAGGGAGACCAAGAGATCAATACACTAAGCAGATTCAGAAGGATGTAGGTTGCAGTAGGTACTGGGAGATGAAGAAGCTTGCACAGGATAGAATAGCATGGAGAGCTGCATCAAACCAGTCTCAGGACTGAAGACCACAACAACAACAACAAAAAAAAACCTCCCTGTTTTTATCATCTCAGAAGCCTTCTTCTGCGCCGTGGTTCTCTGGTTGCGGAAGGTGTGTAGGTTTCCCTGTTAACATAAGAGCAGAATGCGCCACAGCGCAGAGATTAGTCATGTCTTTCTCTGTTGGAAATTTTGTTTTTTCTTTTTGAGATCACAGCTGGTTGCGTCTTTGTTTGGTACCTGTAGACAGATGAATCGCTTGTGTGATACTGTGAACACTGCTCAGTATCACAGGCACTATAATGCGATCTTATAAT
Organism: Schistocerca serialis cubense; assembly: GCF_023864345.2. Classification (NCBI taxonomy): domain Eukaryota; kingdom Metazoa; phylum Arthropoda; class Insecta; order Orthoptera; family Acrididae; genus Schistocerca; species Schistocerca serialis. Next base: position 124,138,428 of record NC_064645.1, read on the forward strand.
TAACCCATTTTTTCAATCGACAAGTTTCGGAATTTCTTGTGCCTATATTTGGCGTGTTCCCTACTTGTATTTAATATTATGTGATCGAGTAACTGTACTTGACATTATGACGTCAAATTCCCTCACATTTTTCTCAGATATTAGTGCGTTCATACGCCATAGCGTAGATGAGTCCACCCTTATACATTTTATCACTAACAAACATAAAAGAATTCCCCCTCTATAATTTCGCGGTGCGCTCTCGCGAACTTTACGCAGAGCTGGCCACCCAATTGACCTCTTATCATTATAAATACATCAAACGTCCCTCTTTATATTTCGGTGCGCTTTTGCGAACTTTACGCAAAGCAGACCACCAGTTCATCAACATAAACACTTCGACATAACACAGCAGGCATACCCATTTGTTTCCGTAAATAATGTCTATCAAGTCACTCACTGGTGGCATTGTATTCACGCAAATTAAATATTCTGTACAGTTAGTCGTTCGGAAAGCTGTCGCCCCCATTTATACAGGTGATTCTGTTATTACACACCCAGATTACTAGAATATGTTTAAATAGATATAACTTTTCATGACTAAACTCATTAGTATCGTTCTGTCCTTTTCAGGTACAGACCAGATGAAATCATTAACAGGTCCTTCATATGCTGGTGTCATATCTATTGTTCATTTCCCACAGCTTAATACTAATCATTTTATACTAGAATTATCATATCTGTTTACTCTAGACTTAGCAATAAATTACATAATGTAATCTCATTCTCAGTTTGTCTTTTTTCCGTTCCTTGTTTTACTCTACGAAGCACTTGATTTGGCTTACGTGGTGTACACCAAGTGACTTCCCTGTTTTGATGGACTCCAGTTCCACTGCATTCGCATGCGCCAATCGCCTAATCCTTACAGGCCCGTCATAGACATCGAAGAATTTGTGGGAAAAGCCTCTTTTGTTTGTTGGACAAACGGGGAGATTTTACTAACACTCGCTGCCCAACAACAAATTCACGCTCATTTGCCTTTGTATTTGTTCGCTTATTACGTTTTTCTCCTGCCATGCGAATGTTACGTAGCGCCTCTGCTACGAGGGCTCCATGTTGTTGTCGTTTCCTGGGCGGGAAATCGACTAGTTCCCTTATCCTATCTGGACCCGGCCTATTCTTTAATACGGAGATTGGTGGTAACAATGTGGTGCTATGAGGAAGATCATTAATAACATCCTGAAAATCTTTCAGGAAGGCATCCCACGTTGCATGTCTTTTGCCACAATACAGTCGGCACAGGTTTCCTAGGTCCTTCATCGTTCTCTCTGACGGGGTTTGAACTGGGTTTAAACCTTGAGATGAACACGGGCTTTATTTTGTACCTCCATAGCATTCTCTTCCAAATCTCTGATTTGTATTGAGGGCCGTTGTCAGAAAGAACTACATCAACCGTCCCGACCTGGGTCAAGAAGTCTTTGCAGAACGCCTTGCTTACCGTGAGGGCTGTGGCTCTCCGTAGTGGTGTCAGAGTAACGAACTTAGACGTTAGTTCTAACACTACCAGGATGTACCTATATCCCCTTGGCATCGCCTGCAAAAGACCCATTAAATCAGTGGCCGAGATATGGCGCAATTTCTTGGGTATGATTCGGTACATCGGGGCTTGCAACGCTACTGTTGTCGCCTTTGCCTTTTGGCACCTTTTGTAGACGGCCAACACCTTTCTTATTCGCCTCTCCATGTTTTTAAAGTGACATATCCCTTTTAATTTCAGAAAACATTTACGATCACCAAACTGTGCATAACTTAAGTGGGTGTACCAAATTAATTTATTGATGACTTCTTCTGGCACACACACTACCCATAGTGACTCATCCATATTCGTTTTATAGAAGAGATTGCCCTTTCTAAGGAGGTAGTGCTGGCGTATATTTGCCTGTGTACGATCCCTCCATTTCCGTTTTATCTCCAGGAGTGTGGGATCCTTGTCCTGTTCCATCATGATATTCTGCATAGTGACGGTAATGAAATTCTCGAACGCCACCTTTCGGAGGTAAAACAACGAAAAATGTTCGTGTTCTAGCTCCTCTGCTGCCTGTTCAGTTATGCCTATCGGTGAACGCGACAACGCGTCGGCAATAACATTGGTGGACCCTGGTACGTGTACTGTCGTGAACTCGTATTCCTGTAATGCGGTAATCCATCGAGCCAGTTTTCCGTGTGTGAGTTTGGCAGTCAGCAGGAACTCAAGTGCCTTGTGATCGGTATATACCTTTGTTTTTCTGCCAAAAAGGAAATATCTGAATTTTTGAAAACCCCAAACTATGGCTAGGGATCGAGTTCCGGCACTGAATAATTGCGTTCACTCTTCGTCAAAACTCTACTCCCAAACGCGATTGTTTTGTGTACCTGTTTTCCGTCCTGCTCGTACTCCTGAAATATCATCTCCCCTAATCCAGTCTTCCCACTATCCGTCGCCATGCAAAATTCCTGCGACAAATCCGGGTGTGACAGTACGGGAGCCATAACAAGTGCTGATTTGAGCGCCCGAAACCCCCTGTCCGCATTCTCGTCCCATACCCATGGTGTCTTCTTACTAGTTAACTGACAGAGGCGAGGCGTCGCTAAAGAGCTTACATAAACAAATTTCTTGTAGAAATTGGTTATTCCGAGGAATCCCCTCAGTTGCTTCCTCGTTTTTTGAGTGGCAAATTCGGCTATAGCCGTCAGGTTTTCGGGATCAGGAGAGATACCTTCACTATGTACAATGTGACCGAGAAAGTGCACCTGACTGCTTCCAAAACATGATTTCCTGATGTTTGCCGTTACCCCATGTTGCTTCAGTCTGCCCAGCATTTCCCCCAGTAGCGCGTTATGTCATTCCCACGTGCTCTCAGCTATGAGGACGTCGTAGACGTAACAAGTGATCCTTTCTTTTAGGTTGTCACTTAATATACTACTAAAGCCTCTAATGAATGCGGCTGACGAGATACTTAAACCGAATGGCAACCTGCAGAATTGGAAGCACTGTCCAAATGCAATGAGTGCAGTGTACTTACGGCACGCTTGATCCAGCTCGATTTGCCAAAAGCTAGACTTCATATCTAATGAGGTGAATACAGTGATCCCGTGGAATTTCTGGAGTAGTTCCTTTAATCGTTCAGGTCTGTCCGTTTCCGGGACAATAATTGTATTGATCTGACGGGAATCTTATACAAGCCGGATTCCGCCATCCTTCTTATCGACTACTCCTAAAGGGCTGTTGTACTCTGATGTTGCCGGTTCAATGACTCCATCATCCCTCATTTTTTGTAATCCTGACAAAACTGTCTCGGTATGCCCAAGGTATGATGTTGGGTGGGACGCGGAAAGGTCTATGTTTCCTGACACTGAATTTGTATCGGTATCCTTTTATTGTACCGGTCTTGAGTAGAAAGAGTTCTGCATTATTGTGCAGCGTCACTTCTAACTCTTGTTTCGAACTAGGAGGTATGTTCGTTAATGCCTGCATTTTAGTGTCTATTTCCTGATGAATTTCCCGTAGCTCTTCTCTCTCCGTCATGCAAGGTTCTTTACTGTTTATCTTTTCCTGGGGAACACTGTCTTTTCGGCCTGTCGTTCAGTAAACTGTAACCTTCGGCAGTTTGTCGAGATTTGCGCCTTTATGGCTTCCTCGTCAAACCTGATTGTGATTCTTTCTTTCTCCCCTGTAGTAAGTTCGCCTCTTCCCAAATCTAGTATTGCCTTTTGGGCGGAGAGAAAATCAACCCCTATTATGATGTCTGCAGTTAATTTGGGAATGACAAACAGATTTGCTGTCAGTTTGTGCCCTTGGCAGTGAAAGTCAATTTGCGTCTGTTGCGAAATTCCAGTGCCTTTCCCCATTAGCGCGCCCCTCACTTTCGATTTCCTTACTGAAAGCGATGGTGGATTTACGGAGTCTCTACATTCATTACATAGGGAGTCAGATATTGCTGTCCGCCCCCGGTAGCTGAGTGGTCAGCGCGACAGAATGTTAATCCTGATGGCCCGGGTTCGATTCTCGTCTGGGTCGGAGATTTTCTCCGCTCAGGGATTGGGTGTTGTGTTGTCCCAATCATTATCATTTCTTCCCCATCGACGCACAAGTCGCCGAAGTGGCGTCAAATCGAAAGACTTGGACCAGGCGAACGGTCTACCCGACGGGAGGCCCTCATCACACGACATTTCATTTCAGATATTGCTGACAGCTCGCTTCAACTGTCTATTATCGCCGTGCAGTTGATCTCACCTATCTTTATTCTTACCAGAGGGTATATTTCTGCCCTACATTTCGTATCCTTTTCTTCTAATAGTAGTTTACCCATATCTTCGTATTCTAGCATGTTCATTTGACCGTATCCGATATTGTTTCCGGGCTGTCTTTGTGTCGTGCCCGACCTGTGGCCTAGTCAATTATCATTGTTTACTTCGATCGTTTGTACGCGTCCCGGATTTGGTGGCCGAATTTCAACTTCATGCCTGTTTTCGGTGCGTCCGTTTCCTTGCCAATTCTGATACGTCTGCGTTCGGTTGTGGTTTCTGTTGTTGCTCCACTGTCCGCTATTACTCCTCCACGTGTTCGCTCTCTGATCATTATGCTGCCTGTTATTTCGATTGTTTGTCCAATTGGGATTGTTCCGTGTCTGATTTTCACGTTGGAAGTACCTCTGAGGCGATCTACGACCATCCTTGTGCCAGCCCTGTCCTCTACCGTCTTCGTTCTGATTTTCACAATTAGCCCTTTGTGTGTCCTTTTGCACTTTCCTTTCTCTGTTTTGCTGCTCATTAAAAGCGAAATCGAGTTCCCTTAACGTGCCTTTAAATATCTCGATGTTGTCGCCGCACCTACCAGCTAGGGTTTGTTGATACGCGATCGGTAATTTCATGTAGCATAATCTAATTATTTCTCTTTGGCTACACGGTTGGTGTAAGTACTGGTTTCGTTTGGTCATGTTTTCGAAATATTTGACGGGGCTGCGGAAACCCGAACTTTCAAAATTTCGCCACATCATGAGTTCTTGTTTAATTCTGTCTTGCGTTTCTTTCGTCCAATACTTGTTGAGGAACGCAGTACGGAATTCTTCATAGGTATTGGAAGTTCTCGCAATGTTTCGCATCCTCTCTGCGGTGGCGCCTTCCATATGTGAACAGACAGAGTCTAGCTGATATCGGAGCGGCCAATGCGGTGGTAAACTTAGGTCAAATTGTGCGATGAATGTTTTCGGGTGCAACAGATTACCGTCGTCTTTGTAGTGCTAGAACCGCCGGACCGATATAAAGTGCTTAAAATCAAAGTCGTCTCCTGACTTCGGTATCTCACATCTTTCTTCTCTCCCTTCCTGTTCACTGTACCAGCAGTTTTCATTCCTCATCGTAACGGCACATTCGGAATTATACAGTTGATGTGCGGTGGTTCGGATTAACGGACTGTAATTACTTGAGTCGACCATAATGTTGCTATTCGCACGGTTGTTGGTTAGTGGGGTGGTGGATTCAAATGATTTGTCCGTTCTGTGCCACCGTTGGCCATATTAAATTCCCTCTCCGTGTTACCATGGTGGATTACATTAATTTCTGATCCGCTATTCGCCGTTTGCGTATGACTGGTTGGCAGTGAAATTGCTCCTGTTCTCGTCGTTCCCTCCATACTTGAGGGGCTGTTACTTTGGTCTTCTATAGTCTCTGCATTTTTGGTCAGTGGCTTTATTTCCCCTGCTAGCCGCTCCATTTCTTTAGTCACGTCTATTTTTAGTTGTTCGAACTCTGCATTCGGTGCTCCGTTCTGTGATGCGTCTTTGGTACGTTAATTGTGTTTCTTCGACCTTCTTTATCCGGTTCTGGAGTTTGTGTATCGCTCCCTTTCCCGCTTTCGCGGTTTGCAATGTTTCCTCTTTGGTTGCACGAGCCATGCGCCTCGCGCCTTTTGCTATTAATTTCGCTTCGTTTGCCGTTCTTTTAATTTCCGCTACCTCACGTGCCAATGTGGCTTGCAACGCAGCTACAGCGTCTTTCATGTCTTTCGTTTCCGTCTTAATCACATTAATATCCATACTAACGTGATCTATCCGACTGTGAATTCGCTTGATTTCGTTTTTTATAGTAGTCTGAATTCCCTTAATTTCGGTTTTCATACTATTTTGGATTTCTGTCTTGTTACTTTGCATTTCGTTACCCATATTTTTAAGAAACGCGAGTATGTTTGCCATTCCTACCGCGTCACCAGCTTGCACGTTATTTGACACAACAGGTTCTGAACAAGCGCGGACATACCGGTACTGTGTTCTATCAACCTCTTCTTGCCTGCTGTACCTACTATAACCTGATGCGTGGCTGCGTGCTGAAGAATTTGATTGTTGTCGGTCGTAGTAATTACTGTCGCTTTTATGTTCACGTGGGCTAACTACGCCGTAGTTTCTGATGGTAACAACTGCATTACATGTTCTCTAAGACCTTCCTCGCTGTCAGATTCCTCTGGTTTGGCTGAGTCTATCTTCCCCCCAGAAACTCCCTGTGATCCGCGTTCACCTCATCAGTAACCTGCGCACCTAGCATTCTCAATTCTGTCTCGTCCCATCGATTCTCGTTACTCCTATTTACTCCCGCAATTTCACTATTGATTTTGTCTATTGTATCTACTTTTTTCTGTAACTGAGCTTTAGCTCTTGTTAGCATGAGGCGTAGACTCACTCAGTATTATCCCTCACACAAATAATAACTTAATTGTCATTATCACAGGCACATTTACAAGAAATAACATAGTAATCACTTAATTTTCTTACACAACGTCGTGATTGCGCAGTGCACATACAAACACATATATAAAACACTTCTTACGGCTCCAATCATCGAGCAGACGCTCAAGCAAGTCACTATTTCAAACAACTGAAAACACTGGAACCAACGAGCAGACGCCCAAGCGCAGCAGTAATTCTACAAATTATTCTAAGACACTGAAGCCAGCGAGGAGACGCTAAAGCGCGGCAACAAATGCAGTTCTTATTAAACTAACATTTATAACGCGTGGTTCTATGCAACTACGCATAATTTATTCAATCAAGCTGAGATCACGATTAATATTTAAGTAGTTATTTACTGAGACTTCTAATTGCTATCTCTTCGAATTTTTGCGGAGTGTGTTTCAGGATTCTCAGGAACTTATCCTGGCAGCGTCGCCAATTGTAAGCTACCGCTTCTGTTTTGCTCTTTCCTGCTGATGGTTAAGCCTGAGAGCCGAACGTATAAGTGAAAAATTTTGCACAACGGATTTTATAACGCTAATTTGTCGCCCTGACACTTACACGCTCTCCAGAAGGGTAAGCTTATCCTTTGCTCTATATGTGACGTTAACTAGTCGTATGTAAATCTGATCAGTTTCTAACCATATCCTCAGTATACGCTAGAATGTTCAGATGTGCTGACCTACAAACACTGCCTCCGCCAGGTGGTTGCAAACATGAAATACACAAATAAGGACATAATAAAATGACAAAAGAAAGTACTAGCTATGAAATGATACACTCAGTAGTGTTAAATTCTTTACTCTTCTGCAATTCAGTCTATTCAAGGTTACACAGTACGAGCAACATTATAGTTCTGCCTATTCACATTTGGTAATCGCGCTGCCTGGCACTGTCCTGTGATATATAATCGAGGTCGTTAATTCAAGTGCGGAATACTGACATCAGCTATGGGAATTGCAATTATATTTAGAACTACACTCGCAATTAGCAACTTCAGGTTGCATAGAACGAAAAAGACACGTGATCAGCAATTTACTTTACTTCCCTAACCGCCGTTCGAACGCACGACCACTACAGTGATCTGACGCTTATCGCTGCAAAGGTTCTCGGCTCAGCGAGATAACATAAATTCTACTTCACCAAAAGCTTCCGTGGGCACCTCCACGGCTACCGTGGAACACCAGACGATCCTCAGGCTCTCGCTACAAGTACTCTGTCCCAGTAACGAGGTCGCACACCTCGCCAGGACCAACCTCTCTCCTCGACGCTGCAGGAACAAGTTTTCTCCGTCACTCCGCTTTTTTGACCCGTGGTCTAGGGGTAGCGTCTTTGATTCATAATCAAAACGTCTTCGGTCCCGGGTTCGATCCCCGCCACTGCCTAAATTTTGATAAATAATCTGCATTGGCGGCCGAAGACTTCCGGCATAAGAAGTCAGCCTCATTCTGCTAACGGCCTTGTCAAAGAGGTCGGAGGAGCGGATAGAGGTTCAGGGCACTCTCTTGTCCTAGGGTTGGGAAATTGCCCCTAAAGGCGGAAGAATCAGCAATGATCAACGACATGAGGAAGCAGAAGGCAATGGAAACCACTGCATTAAAGACACGTAACGTGTATCCACAGGACATGTGGCCTGTAATTGAAGAAGTGTCATGATGATCTCTCCATTGGCAAAAGGTTCCGGAATAGTCCCCCATTCGGATCTCCGGGAGGGGACTGCCAAGGGGGAGGTTACCATGAGAAAAAGATTGAATAGTCAACGAAAGGATAACGTTCTACGAGATGGGGCGTAGAATGTCAGAAGCTTGAACGTGGTAGGGAAACTAGAAAATCTGAAAAGAGAAATGCAAAGGCTCAATCTAGATATAGTAGGGGTCAGTGAAGTGAAGTGGAAGGAAGACAAGGATTTCTGGTCAGATGAGTATCGGGTAATACCAACAGCAGCAGAAAATGGTACAACAGGTGTAGGATTCGTTATGAATAGGAAGGTAGGGCAGAGGGTGTGTTACTGTGAACAGTTCAGTGACCGGGTTGTTCTATTCAGAATCGACAGCAGACCAACACCGACAACGATAGTTCAGGTATACATGCCGACTTCGCAAGCTGAAGATGAACAGATAGAGAAAGTGTATGAGGATATTGAAAGGGTAATGCAGTATGTGAAGGGGGACGAAAATCTAATAGTCATGGGCGACTGGAATGCAGTTGTAGGGGAAGGAGTAGAAGAAAAGGTTACAGGAGAATATGGGCTTGGGACAAGGAATGAAAGAGGAGAAAGACTGAGTTCTGTAACACGTTTCAGCTAGTAATAGCGAATACCCTGTTCAAGAATCACAAGAGGAGGAGGTATACTTGGAAAAGGCCGGGAGATACGGAAGATTTCAATTAGATTACATCATGGTCAGACAGAGATTCCGAAATCAGATACTGGATTGTAAGGCGTACCCAGGAGCAGATATAGACTCAGATCACAATATAGTAGTGATGAAGAGTAGGCTGAAGTTCAAGACATTAGTCAGGAAGAATCAATACTCAATGAAGTGGGATACGGAAGTACTAAGGAATGACGAGATACGTTTGAAGTTCTCTAACGCTATAGATACAGCAATAAGAAATAGCGCAATAGGCAGTACAGTTGAAGAGGTTTGGACATCTCTAAAAAGGGCCATCACAGAAGTTGGGAAGGAAATCATAGGTACAAAGAAGGTAGCTTCGAAGAAACCATGGGTAACAGAAGAAATACTTCAGTTGATTGATGAAAGGAGGAAGTACAAACATGTTCCGGGAAAATCAGGAATACAGAAATACAAGTCGCTGAGGAATGAAATAAATAGGAAGTGCAGGGAAGCTAAGACGAAATGGCTGCAGGAAAAATGTGAAGACATCGAAAAAGATATGATTGTCGGAAGGACAGACTCAGCATACAGGAAAGTCAAGACAACCTTTGGTGACATTAAAAGCAACGGTGGTAACATTAAGAGTGCAATGGGAATTCCACTGTTAAACGCAGTGGAGAGAGCAGATAGGTGGAAAGAATACATTGAAAGCCTCTATGAGGGTGAAGATTTGTCTGATGTGATAGAAGAAGAAACAGGAGTCGATTTAGAAGAGATAGGGGATCCAGTATTGGAATCGGAATTTAAAAGAGCTACGGTCAAATAAGGCAGAAGGGATAGATAACATTTCATCAGAATTTCTAAAATCACTGGGGGAAGTGGCAACAAAACGACTATTCACGTTGGTCTGTAGAATATATGAGTCTGGCGATATACCATCTGACTTTCGGAAAAGCATCATCCACACAATTCCGAAGACGGCAAGAGCTGACAAGTGCAAGAATTATCGCACAATCAGCTTAACGGCTCATGCATCGAAGCTGCTTACAAGAATAATATACAGAAGAATGGGAAAGAAAATTGAGAATGCGCTAGGTGACGATCAGTTTGGCTTTAGGGAAAGTAAAGGGACGAGAGAGGCAATTCTGACGTTACGGCTAATAATGGAAGCAAGGCTAAAGAAAAATCAAGACACGTTCATAGGATTTGTCGACCTGGAAAAGCGTTCGACAATATAAAATGGTGCAAGCTGTTCGAGATTCTGAAAAAAGTAGGGGTAAGCTATAGGGAGAGACGGGTCATATACAATATGTACAACAACCAAGAGGGAATAATAAGAGTGGGCGATCAAGAACGAAGTGCTCGTATTAAGAAGGGTGTAAGACAAGGCTGTAGCCTTTCGCCCCTACTCTTCAATCCGTACATCGAGGAAGCAATGATGGAAATAAAAGAAAGGTTCAGGAGTGGAATTAAAATACAAGGTGAAAGGATATCAATGATACGATTCGCAGATCATTTAATTCTTCTTCACTTTCACTCAGGATAGCAATGTCATCAGCGAATCGTCTAATGAGTACACAGTATGGTTTGATAGTAAATCGGAGAAAGACGAAGGTAATGAGAAGTAGTAGAAATGAGAACAGCGAGAAACTTAACATCCGGATTGATGGTCACGAAGTCAATGAAGTTAAGGATTCTGCTACCTAGGCAGTAAAATAACCAATGACGGACGGAGCAAGGAGGACATCAAAAGCAGACTCGCTATGGCAAAAAAGGCATTTCTGGCCAAGAGAAGTCTACTAATATCAAATACCGGCCATGATTTGAGGAAGTAATTTCTGATGATGTACGTCTGGAGTACAGCATTGTATGGTAGTGAAACATGGACTGTGGGAAAACCGGAACAGAAGAGAATCGAAGCATTTGAGATGTGGTGCTATAGACGAATGTTGAAAATTAGGTGGACAGATAAGGTAAGGAATGAGGAGGTTCTACGCAGAATCGGAGAGGAAAGGAATATGTGGAAAACACTGATAAGGAGAAGGGACAGGATGATAGGACATCTGATAAGACATGAGGGAATGACTACCATGCTACTAGAGGGAGCTGTAGAGGGCAAAAACTGTGGAGGAAGACAGAGATTGGAATAAGTCAAGCAAATAATTGAGGACGTAGGCTGCAAGTGCTATTCTGAGATGAAGAGGTTAGCACAGGAAAGGAATTCGTGGCTGGCCGCATCAAACCAGTCAGTAGAGTGATGACCAAAAAAAAAAAAAAAAAAAAAACCGCTTTTTTCGTAGCTCCTGTTGTTTTTTCTTCCCCCTTTTAATGTGTGTGGCCAGTCATGTTGCTGGAAGGCGTTCGTTTCCAAGCGCGGACCAATCTCATTTTTGCAACCTGCCGAAGCTTCAAGAAGCTTCCAGACTTTTCCAGAAGCTTCCGCTCCGGCCGTTGGGAAAACCACCTACACGCCGCCACGCGTTTTGTGAGCGAGCCCTTGTGTCTTCTCCTTGTCATCGGCCACGTGGCTCCCGCTAAGCCGTGGTCCACCCGCCTGGTGTTTCCAGAGTAGCTCACGGGCGCTGTTGTCTTCAGCTCTCAGGCCTGCCTGCCACGCATGTGTCTTTCCCGTTCTCCTGCCAGCCTCCCGTCCGTCCGCTTCACTATCGCTCAATGAGCAGATATTCTGCTACAAATTATGATCCATAGCCGATGTCAGTATCGTTAATGGTTTCCTGTCTCGATGTTTATACTTCCGGAGTGGTAGTTGTAATGCCTTCAAAATGATGCCACCTTACAGTGTTACATAAACTATTTCCTTTACAGACGTGCTTCACTTTCCTAAGATTCTCGCAATAAACCGATGTCGGCCATTCGCCTTCCCTACCACTACCACTAGCGTTCGTTCTACTTGATAAACGCTTTGCATCGTTACGCCTTGACATGCAGTCTATGTGACTGCGTCAAGCACCACACTAATAATGTTATTTTGAATATTATGGGGTTGTTTTACTCGTGTGCAGTAACTTGCATTTTTATACATTTCCAGTCATTAATCACACCAACTAGAAATTTTGTCTACGTCATCTAGTATCTTCCTACACTCACTCAACGACGATACCTTCCTGTAAACCATAGTGTCATTAGCAAACACCCGAGATTGCTGCTCGCCTCATCCACCAGATGTTTTATGTACGAGGGATGTTCAATATGTAATGCAACATTTTTTGTGTTGTCCAATTTCGATTCAAAAAATGCGGAATTTGTTGTGGAACATAATGAAATATTTCTGCTTCAGCCCCTACAGATTCATGAAGTTCCGACCCGTGGCGGTGCTATACGTGAACTTCAAAACGGCCCCTGCAACGGAGGTACATCCAAGCAGAGGGCTGTCATTGAGTTCTTTTGATGGAAAACCAGAGATTCCCAAATGTTCAGAAGTGATTACGCAATGTCTACGGAGGCCTGGTAGTAAACAAAATCGTGCAGTGCCTGGTGGTTTGTTCGGCTCCACATTCACATAAAGTTGATGGTCCCCCAAGATAGTCCCATCTGGCCGTATTACGTTTCGTTCTATCCGCACCAAAGCTTAGTCTGTTGACGAAGTTCCACGTTTCCATTTCAGATTTTCGCCTGGAGATTGTATTTGAGGTCATTGCTTCCTTTGTAGGCTGGAGGCGACAAATTGTTGCGGTTTTGTGAAGAGAAATTTGGTGATTGAAATTTACTAAAAAGTGGTTGTCCCAACGGAAAACGCCTTTGTGTCTATGACTTCCAACCCAGCTCGCCCATCACATTCTTGACGACTCACTCCTCTTTATCAGGGTCATACAAGATGAGGCGCCTTTCTTCCAACTTTCTCGTTATTCTCAGTATAGCATACCGCTCCACAAGATGAATGTAGGCAATCTCATTAGCATATATTTTGTATCTTCTAAGTTTTCTGCTGATAATATGCAGTCTTTGGTTCGGTTTCAAAACAACATTTTCTATGTTATGTTTCCAACTTAAGCTGTTCGTTGTAATCCTTAGGTATTTAATTGAATCTACAGCCCGCAAGTTGTGGTGCATCGTGTAGTCCATACTGTTAACAATAAAACAGAACGTTCTTTGCTTCAATGGGAGTAATCTTTATTAAAGAAATGTACCGTGTGTCCCGAACTTCTTGATAAGTCTTCACAAGTGTGGCTACGAAAATATGCTGAATTTACGTCTTCAGAACATTACATAATATCATATCTCTCTTAAAAATTTTTACCTGACGGTACCGCCATGTTTTAATCCATTGCTTTTACATTCAGCTTAGAAACAAAACAGTCGCTCGCCTGAGAAACTGCACTGAGATGAACTAAATTATTATAACCTGCTGTGAGCACATGTCCCAAAATTACTCTTATATTCTACTTAACCGTGATTTTGGAACTACCTGTAAGAGACATTTCAAATCCTTAGTTGAATTTCTATCCTCGTAACACCTTGTTTATATGCCCTTCTGCAATATTGTAAAAATTATGTTGGCCAGACAAGCGGATCCGCCACGCCGAGATACAACGAGAGCGAGATCTATCCTCAGGTAATACCACTCGAAACAGAGACTCGTTGCTAGCCGATAAAGTTGCAGGCGCCTACCGCTGGATATTACGGATGCAGTTCCGAGCGACCCTGGCATGGCTTGTTGTTGTTCCGAGGCAGAGATGCTGATATTTCCTTGATACATGAGATGGTGGAAAACATCTGACAGTTTAGCAGCACAGCTGAACTTATGACTTACAGCGGCCGGAAAAACAAAACACAACTGAAGATAGGGGGGAAATGTTTTCAGAGACGAACTTCCTTTGGAAGTGACTGTGTCTTTTACTGTGAAAAGAAGCTGTTATGGAATAACAAATGTTTATGTTGGTAAGACAGACACCTAAATATGGTCAATGAAATGTGTGACACATTCACGCAAACCTTTGTGCCGAACATTGTCCTTCCGTTCTTCAGTACTTCAGTGCTAGTCTTCAGGAGAAAAGTTTGAATTTTAGGCTTCATGAAGGACTTAATGGTTTAGCATTCGACATAAGAGATTTACACAGATAGAACAGAAATCTATATTTCGTCTACGTCTCTCTTAAGTAGTGTGAGTCAGCCGCTGCCAGCACGTTTTAAGATTACGGTTCTACACCAGCTCATCTCACCGCCACTCTCCCCCTCCCCCTCCACACCCCCATCATTCTTCCTGTCTTCCCTTCTCTCCCTTTCCCTCTCTCTCTCTCTCTCTCTCTCCCAAGAAAATCCCAACTCATTATGAGTTCGATCTCTGTCACCTTTATTACTTTCAGGGTATGGAATAGTGGGATTGTGAAAATTTTCGACACAATTTAAACTTGTTAACGAAATCTTCCGTCGGTTCTTGGTAGAACAACATTACAATAAATGAAAAGCACTAGTTTCCTTTTGTTCTGGAGTATTACTTTTATCGTATTAAACGGTTTTCGGCTTACAAGGCTATCTTCAGACATTTACTGACTATTGTCACCAAAGAAGTTACAATGCTTGTAAACAACACTGGAAGAGAAGTTACACTTCTTTTGTAGACTGAAGCAGAAACATACAGTAAGTAACATCTTTGACAGTTTGGTGGTAATGCAGTGTAAAAAGTAAAAAATTGAACAGTAAATAAGTAAAAACTGAGTAGACAGGAAAAAACTTTAACACTAAATAGGAACGGCATGCTTACATAACAGCATCTTGACAAGGCTACTTCAGGAGGTATAAAACATGGAGAGTGTACACAGACCAGTTAAAAGAAGAAAATATTGTGAATGTAATTACAGAATATATTGGGAACTCAAGCAATAAACAGAAATGAACATGTGCAGCAAAATGAAGGAGTGTGAGGGAACATACAGTAAATGCAATCTTTGAGAGTGTCCTGGTACTGCGTTTTAAGAGGAAAAAAAGGCTGAAAAATACACAAATGCAAAAAGAGCAAACAGGGAAAGCATTAAAATTATACTCAAAACTGTGACTATGTAACAGTTTGCATTAAATAAACTAACCAAGTAAAATAATAACAATATTTCATGAGACAACTGATGTGTTGGTAAATGTGCCAACACCTTGTAGATAAAGGAGGCCGAAATCTAACGCAGACGGGCGTGAATTCTGGAACAGGATAAGTAGTGAATTCTCATAAGAAAAGTATGCAGCTCCTCGAATACTTATCTTTTATTTATCCTTGTGGTACATCGCTCTTGATAATACAAATAAGACTATCTTCAGATACTGTTAATGGCGCCTTGCTAGGTCGTAGTCATGGACTTAGCTGAAGGCTATTCTAACTGTCTCTCGGCAAATGAGAGAAAGGCTTCGTCAGTGTAGTCGCTAGCAAAGTCGTCGTACAACTGGGGCGAGTGCTCGTCCGTATCTCGAGACCTGCCTTGTGGTGGCGCACGGTCTGCGATCACACAGTGGCGACACGCGGGTCCGACATGTACTAAATGGACCGCTGCCGATTTAAGCTACCACCTAGCAAGTGTGGTGTCTGGCGGTGACACCACATTCCTCCCCCGCAAATCGGCGAACGGTCGTGGTATAAGGCTTCCGCCTGCCGTGGAGAGGACCCCATGTTGACGTATGCGATGAGGTGGGGAGCCTAACAACAGGCGAGGCTGTGCCACCCGCACCCGGCCATTCGGTCCGAGGCGAGCTAGGAAACGCCTGAAAACCTACCCCAGGGTGCACGTCAACATGCGGTGTATGCGCCCGTAAAGAGACAGGAGGGACCGAAGGGTCGACCTCCATTGCGTCGGGGTATCCGACGCGCGATGACGTCATGTGGTCCGGAGCGGGCAAGAGTTCCATGGCGGAGGACAGCTGGTCACGGGAAGCGATCGGCGGCGCGTGACCCAGGGAGGCGCTTGGCGGCTGCAGCGAAGCGTCGAATGCGGGCGGCGCCGGCGGGAGAACAGGCGGCGGCGGCAGCGGCTGCGGCGGCGCGTCGTCATGGGACAAAATGGAAGGCATCGTCGGTAACACCTGGGGATGAGGCGAGCCAGTAGATGGGTCCCCAGGGCGCTGACCGGACGGCACCGTCGCTGAAAGCAGACGGGGAGCGGCAGAACCCGTGCGACGACAGAGGCGCAGCTGATTGAGATGCCGACGCACCTCACCAGAGGCCCCCAAAACCAAATACATCGCGCGGCCGAGGCAGCGAAGAATGCGCCCTGCGAGCCAACGCCGTGAACCTCGATAGTTGCGATAAAATACAACGTCGCCCGGAGCAAAAGCAGTAGTCTGCCGCTGCACAGGAACCTGATGCGGCGGATGCAGCAAAGACATCAAGGTTCAATGAGGACGACTATGGAGCAACTAAGCCGGCGAGCGACCATCTCGGGGCTGAGAGCGATACGATGACAAAAAGAGCAACAACGCGTCCTCCCGAGAATGCGACTCTTTCAACTTCAACATCTGTGACTTGAAAGTCCGGACCAATCGTTCAGCGGCACCGTTTGACTGAGGCGAAAACGGCGCGGATGTCAGATGTTGAATACCATTGGCCTGGCAGAATGACTGAAATTCAGCGGACATGAATTGTGGGCCATTGTCGGAAACAATAGTCTGCGGAAGACCTTCAATGCAAAAGATAGCAGACAACGCTTGGATGGTGGCAGAGGACGTCGTGGAAGACATCCGGACAACAAAAGGAAAATTACTGAAAGCATCTACCAGAACCAATCACCGAGCATTCCAGAATGGACCAGCAAAATCGATGTGCAAGCGTTGCCAAGGGGAAGTGGCTTTGGGCCATGCAAAGACTTTCCGCGGCAGTGCGGATTGTTGTTCGGCACATGCCATGCAAGAAGAACACATATTCGTAATCGCAGCATCGATTCCGAACCAAGTACAGTGCTGACGAGCAAGTTGTTTCGTTCGCACTATACCCCAATGACCTTGGTGAAGAAGCCGTAAAACAGAGGACTGTAACGAACGTGGGACCACGACTCTGGACTGATCATTATCAGAACGCAACAACAAAACACCACGTCGAACAAAAAGTCTCTCCTTATGAGCAAAAAATCGGCGAACCAACGGATCCTCGATCCGAGACTTTGACAAAGGCCATTGCGTAGCAACAAAACGCTAAACGGTAGCAAGGTCAGGGTCAGCAGCTGTGGCTGTAGCTACACGACGAAAATCAATCGGAAACGATTCGACCACTTCATCGGTTGCCGATTCAATAAACATGCAAGCAAGTTCGGAAGAATCGAATGCTTTATCCTCAGCAACAGGCAAACGGGACAACGCATCGGCGTTTCCGTGCTTAGCAGTGGACTGATACAAGATATCGTAGCGGTACTGCGAGAGGAAAATAGACCAGCGAATGAATTTCTGCGCTGGACGCGGAGGTACAGGCTTGTTCGGATGAAAAAGCGACGTCAAAGGTTTGTGGTCTGTGATGATGGTAAAGTGACGATCATACAAGAAATCATGGAACGTAGTAACACCAAACACGAGAGCCAAAGCTTCTTTCTCTATCTGTGAGTAATTTCTTTGCGCAGACGAGAGCAATGTTGACGCAAAGGCAATAGGGCAATCATGCGAGCCAACTTTGTGCGCAAGCACAGCACCGATCCCGAAATCCGATGCATCTACCATCAACAAAAGGGGTTTCTGGGGATCGAATGGCGTAAGGCAAGTATTAGAAAGCAACGCCGATTTCAACTGGCGAAAGGCGCGTTCGCATTCCGTCGTCCAGAGAAACTGAACACCTGTACGGCGTAATCTATGAAGCGGAGCTGAAATGGAAGAGGCATTGCGCACATTCACTCACACCTTGTGATGCTAAATCGTGTAATGTTCTTGCGTCCTCAACACGCAATGTGTGAGGAACATTGTGCGCTCTGAAAAATTTCGGTTGCGCGTTTACTTTCAGTTCCAAACGTGCTTCATAATTCTTAGCGCAACCAAGGCCCGGTGCAAAAATGTCTGCGAATTCTTCACACAGACGTGAAACACTGTCTGAAGGCACAGTCTGATTCACTGATAGGACCTGATTTACTATAGACATGTTAAACAATTGAAATAAATCTAAATCAAACAAGTTCACTGCAGTAGAAGAACGAAGAACGTAAAATGACACAAGTTTTGTTTGTCCCTTATATGTTGCAAGAAGGGTGCGCTGTCCTAACACAGGGATCTGCTGTCCTGAATAACTTTTTAACTGAACATTTGCGGCACACAACGGAGGTTTGCCCAGTTGCTTGTACGTGTCGCGATTGAGCAATGAAACTGCAGCTCCGGTATCGAGCTGGAATGGTATGACCTTACCATTAAAGTCCAAATCTACAAAAAGTTTATTGTCCTGCTGACGACAAGAGCGACTGTTTTGTGCAATTGGAACTGATACAGGTACAGCATCACTTGCTAAGTGACGTGATTTCCGGCGACGTCGATGCACAGTATTTGTGGGACGAACACAGTCACTGTTAGAAAGAGTGGCACTGGGCGGAGTGGAATTAACGACATGAATGTCCATGGGTGAAGGTCCACGAGCCTGAATATACTTGGTTCGATTCCGGCGCGAAGCAAAGGGCCTGGAACGACTAAGAGTGTCTGATCTGAGCTTTTTCTGGCAAAGACTTTGAACATGTCCTTTCTTATTACAGAAAAAGCAAATAGCTTGGCGTGACGGGCAATTGTCACGCGAATGTCTAGTTGCACACCGCGGGCATGATTTCACTGCAGTTGTGTGCTGGCGCGGCACACCTGGTGTAGAGCGAGGCGGCAGCTGCGCAGACGTGCGCGAGGGCAGTTTACCGGGTCGCGCAGCGCGCCCGACGGACCGGTTAATGTTACACATGGCTGGCGAAGTTTCAAAGGATTCCTGTGCACAGTCAAGTGTGTCTTGCCTATCCAATATGTCTATCACTTGTTGAAGGGAGGGATTAACTAGTTTCAAAATTTGCTCCCGTATGCGAACATCAGAAACGTTCTGTGCAATTGCATCACGTACCATTGTATCTGAATAAGGAAGGCCACAGTCACATTCAAACGCACAATCCCTAGTAAGGCCTTGCAAAGTTGCAACCCACTCCCTATTAGTTTGACCGGCCGTATGTTTTGTACGAAAGAAAGTATACCTTTTTGCAACTACATTAACTGTTTCTTTGAAATAGGCGTCCAATGCAGACAAAATTTCTTCGTAGGACAGAGTTGCTATGTCGCGTCGGGGAAACAATTTGACTATCACACGGTAGGTGGACACACCTACACACGAAAGCAAAAACGGCTGCCGCTCATTACCTTGAATTCTGTAGGCGACGAGATGAAATCCAAACTGGTGGGACCATTCAGTCCAGGTCTCGTGCTGTGCATCAAAATTGCGAAACTGCGGTGCAACTGCATGTTGTGGCTGCGGGAGCGGTGAAGCGGCGGCCGCCGCATCGTTTTGCAGCGCACGTTGACCCTGGACGAGCTGTCCAAGGGCATCCAATAACGCCTGCGTCTGCTGATTCTGCAAGCGATAAAATTCGGACAGTACATCTGGAGATTGTGGCGAAGCCATGACACAAATAAATCAGAGCAAGCTACTATCAAAATGACTGCAACGTGGGCGCGTCACCAATACTCGGCGCCAATGATATGTTGGTAAATGTGCCAACACCTTGTAGATAAAGGAGGCCGAAATCTAACGCAGACGGGCGTGAATTCTGGAACAGGATAAGTAGTGAATTCTCATAAGAAAAGTATGCAGCTCCTCGAGTACTTATCTATTATTTATCCTTGTGGTACATCGCTCTTGATAATCAAATAAGACTATCTTCAGATACGGTTAATGGCGCCTTGCTAGGTCGTAGTTATGGACTTAGCTGAAGGCTATTCTAACTGTCTCTCGGCAAATGAGAGAAAGGCTTCGTCAGTGTAGTCGCTAGCAAAGTCGTCGTACAACTGGGGCGAGTGCTCGTCCGTATCTCAAGACCTGCCTTGTGGTGGCGCTCGGTCTGCGATCACACAGTGGCGACACGCGGGTCCGACATGTACTAAATGGACCGCGGCCGATTTAAGCTACCACCTAGCAAGTGTGGTGTCTGGCGGTGACACCACAACAACAACAAC
Organism: Schistocerca serialis cubense; assembly: GCF_023864345.2. NCBI lineage: Eukaryota > Metazoa > Arthropoda > Insecta > Orthoptera > Acrididae > Schistocerca > Schistocerca serialis. The sequence goes on from NC_064645.1 coordinate 124,158,607, forward strand.
AGGTATTAAACATGGAAATTAATACAAGTATCAGTTAAAAGAAAGCCTTAACAGTTTAAACATTTTGTGGTGAATAGAGTGCACGCGACAGTTGCATAATAGAAGATGGAACCGGAGTTGAACAATCGAGTCCACCCCCCTCATCATCTGTCACTGTCCGAGCTTGAAGTATAAGATTGTGCAACAGCATATGAAAGTGATAATAATTAAAATCATGCAAATTTGTAGCTCAAATTGATCAAAGGCGTGAGTAAGTATCTAATCCTAAGTTTTAACTTAATCATAAAAATCGATGTCTCTCGAATCTTTTAGAAGCGCCTAATTTTAGAGGTATGAGATTAAAATTTGGAAGTTAAATATATTGTGGCATAAGAACATTGTACCAGCATCTGTTACGTTACGTTTGGTATTTTTCGAGTTTTTCAAGTAAATATGAATTCTGGAGTCGCACGAATTACATGTTATAGATCACCTGCTTCTTAAACATAAGTTAGGGCTTAGACATTTCAGCACCATATTCTTGTCGTAAATTACACTACTGGCCATTAAAATTGCCACACCAAGAAGAAATACAGATGATAAACGGGTATTCATTGGACAAATATATTATACTAGAACTTACGTGTGATTACATTTTCACGCAATTCGGGTGCATAGATCCTGAGAAATCAGTACCCAGAACAACCACCTCTGACCGTAATAACAGCCTTGATACGCATGGGCATTGAGTCAAACAGAACTTGGATGGCGTGTTCAGGTAAAGCTACCCATGCAGCTTCAACACGGTACCACAGTTCATCAACAGTAGTGACTGGCGTATTGTGACGAGCCACTTGCTCGATCACCATTGACCAGACGTTTTCAATTGGTGAGAGATCTGGAGAATGTGCTGGGCAGGGCAGCGGTTGAAAATTTTCTGTATCCAAAAAGGCCCGTAAAGGACCTGCAACATGCGGTCGTGCATTATCCTGCTGAAATGTAGGGTTTCGCAGGGATCGAATGAAGGGTAGAGCCACGGGTCGTAACACTCATGAAATGTAGCGTCCACTGTTCACAATGCCGTTAATGCGAACAAGAGGTGACCGAGACATGTGACCAATGGCACCCCATACCATCACGCCGGGTGATACACCAGTATGCCGATGACGCATACACGCTTCCAATGTGCGTTCACCGAGATGTCACCAAACACGGATGCGACCATCGTGATGCTGTAAACAGAACCTGGATTCATCCGAAAAAATGACGGTTAGCCATTCGTGCACCCAGGTTCGTCGTTGAGTACACCATCGCAGGCGCTCCTGTTTGTGATGCATTGTCAAGAGTAGCCGTAGCAATGGTCTCCGAGCTGATAGTCCATGCTGCTGTAAATGTCGTCGAACTGTTCGTGCACAGATGGTTGTTGTCTTGCAAACGTCTGCATCTGTTGACTCAGGGATCGAGACGTGGCTGCACGATCTTTTACATCCATGCGGATAAGATGCCTGTCATCTCGACAGCTAGTGATACGAGGCCGTTGGGATTCAGCACGGCGTTTCGTATTACCCTCCTGAACTCACCGATTCCATATTCTGCTAATAGTCATCGGATCTCGACCAACGCGAGCAGCAATGTCTCGATACGATAAACCGCAATCGCGATAGGCTACAACCCGACTTTTATCAAAGTCGGAAACGTGATGGTACGCATTTCTCCTCCTTACACGAGACATCACAACAACGTTTCACCAGGGAACGCCGGTCTACTGCTGTTTGTGTACGAGAAATCGGTTGGAAACTTTCCTCATGACAGCACGTTGTAAGTGTCGCCACCAGCGTCAACCTTGTGTGAATGCTCTGAAAAGCTAATCATTTGCATATCATAGCATCTTCTTCCTGTCGGTTAAATTTCACGTCTGTAGCGCGTCATATTCGTGGTGTAGCAATTTTGATGGCAAGTAGTGTAATAAAGATGTACCAGGTTTTGGGAAAATCGATAGAATGTTACGTGATACATCTATGAGAAAATTTTGGAGGACAAGAACGACTCTGAGCTCCATTTCAAAAACAGAGAATTTAAATCTAAACAGTATGTTCTATAAGTAGTGGTCCACAGTAGAAAAAAATCTGGACGGAAATAGACTCAAGCGGGTTGGAAGCGTGTTGGGAGAGCGCGCTTTTTTAATACAGAATTGAGTGCACTCGCTGTCACAGATAGAGTTCTAGTGGACCTTTTACCTTCTGCACTGAGAGAATAAAGGCAACATCGCTAAATCAGTTATGACCAGTCTGCAGCAATCACTCGATGTACTCTCTTCGCTACGGAAACTGCGAATGACAGCCGTGTGTACGAGCCTCGGATGGTTGTACTCAGAGAAACTTTTAAGTATTCGCGAGTAATGCTTTTGCCGCGGAGTGGCACATTTGTGATGGCGAACATGTTTGATGCTTGGCAGCGGCGCCATCCTGGACCGGAAACCGAAGATAGAGGCGCAGATTGGCAGTCAGTGTGATTTGGCAATAGGAGACGGCTGGGTTCCTCCTGGGCACGCTCAGTACGGATCGCGTGTGCATTTGTCTGGCTGAAGGTACTCTGTGGATCTTAGATAAGATTTCACGGGCGGGTATGCATATGGAGATGTCCTGCAACTTTGCCTTGAGCGGGAGATTGTTGATTTTTGTGCGACATTAGTATGAGCTATTGCTTGGTTGATACACCGTATTTTACGGGCTGTAAGTCGCACTTTTTACTTCGAAAAATTGCCTCCAAAATTCAGATGCGTCTTATACACGAAATTAATATAAAAATGTCCAGTGTTTGATTTTAATTCCCGCCAATCTTAAAAATGGCCATATATTCGATGGCGCGGGAAACCTATCTTTCTCTTGCAACACTGGATTCAACTGGCAGCAGCACTGCACCGATGAGAAGAACATATTACAGCGATTCACAAGCTTCCTAACACTGTGTCCCTTCCGCCTCGCCATCACAAACCCAGGACACTGTCTAGTCTACCATGGTCGTTGCAGTCTACGGTGCCAGTGACCGTGAACTGAAAGTGATTTGTGTTATCGGTAACAGTACAATATTTTCGTCAATAGCTAATTTCGTAACAGAAAAATGATGGGTATTCAGGCTACAAACTGAAAGCAATAATATATGCAGAAGAATAGCAGTTGAGCGGCAATTCGGCCTTCCACCCACAGAAAAAAAACCATTTGCTAGTAAAGAAGACCTGAAAAATTATGTGCAAGTAGAGGACCAAATGCAAAATGGCCAAAACTAGAAGATGACGATTTTCAGGGATTTTAAAGGTCAGCTTCGGTTTTATAGACTAAAATATTTTGTTAGTTTGGCTTTGCAGTCTAATAACAAAAATGATAAAAACGTTTTTTTTTATGCTTGGAAATTAAATTGCGCCTTATAGTCCGTAGTGTCTTATAATCCGTAAAATACGGTAACCAGAGTGATTTTAAGGGTTCACGTTACAGTGACACGCGTTCAAACATAGATGTATGTACAAACTGATGTTTAAGAATGCTGAGGGGGTATTCTTCTATTTAAGAAAGAAAACGTGTCGCTGGTTAGCACACAATGTTTGTGCTAATTATGTGTGCAGGGGTATCTGCGACTTGTGTAAAGTTTTAGTGCTATACAACTGACTAAATTGTAATATGTGACAACTGTGTTATTGTTAAAAAAATTATCTGGAAGAGAGTAATCTCTCCCTGCCCTTACTGTAATTTTCTCGCAACTTGGTAATATCCTTTGGGTATCTGCTCTTAGTAGTATTGGTTCCTGTTATACCTGAGCCAAGGTAGCCCCTGAGGGCCGGCAACCCATATTACACCGCCGGCCGCGGTGGCCGTGCGGTTCTAGGCGCTCCAGTCCGGAGCCGCGCTGCTGCTACGGTCGCAGGTTCGAATCCTGCCTCGGGCATGGGTGTGTGTGATGTCCTTAGGTTAGTTAGATTTAAGTAGTTCTAAGTTCTAGGGGACTGATGACCACAGCAGTTGAGTCCCATAGTGCTCAGAGCCATTTGAGCCATATCACACCACAGAGGACGAGGATGTCAATGCCCAAGGTGTACCAAAAGCATAATGGGTAAACACCGGCTATTTACATACAAGCTAATGGAAACAAACATTCTGAGCACTACATCCTGCAGGGGGAGCTCGTGCCACGACCTGCACGAAGTATCACTACGCCAAAGCCTAAATGGCTGGAGAGAGCTATTTAGGGGCTAGAACCAGGCCCAAAGTTCCATTCGAGGGTTGGATTCCCTCACTTCCTCATCGAGGACTCGCACTGCCTGGGCTACTCTCAGGGTGTATCTTCGACATAGAAGAGCCCCAGCCGTGCCTGTCGTGTTGTTGCCCGTCTGCACGCCGTCACTGCTGCCCGCCGCCGCCGCCGCCGCTGCCGCCACCGCCGCCGTCTGGTCGCCGTCGCCCAGTGCTTGCCGCCGCCGCCGCCGTCGCCGCCGCCGCCTGGTCGCCGTCTCTCGGTGCTCACCGCTTCTTCTGCCGCCGTCTCTCGGTGCTCGCCGATACTGCCGCCGCCGCTGCCGCCGTCTCTCGGTGTTCGCTGCTGGCTGCAATCATGGACGCCCTAACTACCACCATCATCTACACCTCCCCTTCACCTGCCCCCACTGTAGCGTCATGGAGTGCTTCCTCTGGGATTAACCCGTCTCATCCACCTCCCCTACTCACAGTCTCCGCCCCATCTATCTCCTCTCCATCACTGTATCCCCACTGTACATCACTCCTGCTCCTACCCCTGCTATTGCACCTGCTGCTGTTCCTGCTCGTGCCTCTGTCCCTGCTCCCACCCCCCCCTCCCGCTCCTGTCGCCCGCCGAGACGACTTTCCTCCTCTCCCCCCCTGCAACTACCACTGCTTCCCCTGCCCGAGTCACCGCCCGCCGCGCCACAGTGGCCGCCACAGAGCGCCCTACCCTCTCATCTGGTGCTACTGCTTCACAGGTGGGCCCTGCCTCCCACCACCTCCCCATCCATCCAGTCCCTCATCCCTCCTCCCAGGCAACACCCGCCAAAAAATCTTCCAAACGGCCCAGTGATAACCTCTCCTCTACTCCCTCATCCAAAAAGCCACTACCCTCCCCACCTCCCGCTGACCCCACTGTGGATACCGCCCCATCTCCTCCTCTCCAGCCCCCTCCCTGTATACCTTTGTCCTAGCCAACCATGATCCGAAATTCCTGGATGCCCGCACCCTCACCCTTGAAATTCGGAAGTACATCCCCAGTGCACTCATCACCCAACGTATCCCTCACAGAGACTCTGTTCTCATCAAGTCTCCCTCTCCATCCCTCCGTACTGATCTCCTCCGGCACCTTCCCCACATCACCTTTGGGCCCCACGCATCTCTCACCCCATTCCTTACATCCTCCTCTCCTCGTCAGCCCCAACCACCTCATCGTCCACCGACCCTCACCGTCGTCATCACAAAACTCAGCCCTGTGGTCACGGAGGCTGAGGTGTTGGCGGAAATGAATGCCCACCCCACCCTGGAAGTCCGCTCCGCCTGCCGTATTTACAGCTCCTCTGGCCCGACTTTCCTTGTGTGTATATTTACAGAGTCTGCCTCCTCCATCGACCACCTCCTCACACAGGGAGCCCTGATTTTCAACCGCTGCCACCCTGTTGACCCGTCCCATTCCCCTCCTCAATCTTACTGCTGCCAGCGTTGTCTTCTGTACAATGACCACCTCACCCAAAACTGCAAGAACCCACCCACCTGCCCCCATTGTAAAGCCTCCCACTTCCTTAAACAACCTCGCCTCCCCCCCGTCCTGCAACACCTGCTATGAACCTCACCCCACCTATTCCTCCAAATGCAAAGCCAAGCCCCCTCCCACCAACCCTGAACTCACTGTCCCCGTTCGCCCCATTGAGCCACCCATCCACCCTAACAATTCCCTCTGCCCTCCCCCTGCAGCAGAAGACATCATCCGGTTCCTCACCATCGTCCTGCAGAACATCCACCCCTTCCAGCGCCCCCACACATTCCAGCAGATTTCCCTTGCCGCCCGCTCTGTTTTCCACTTAAAAACCTACGCCACATACTCCCACAACCAGGCCCACTTTACCTTCACCCGCCTAGACACCCTCGTTTAAGCCCCTCTCTCCCTTTCCCACACACTTCCCACCCCCAACCTCATGGCGTGTCAACAGTATCGTCTCCTCTACCTCAACATTTGCTCCCTCCCTCCCTCCCTCTCCCAGTACCAGGTTGACTCCTTCATCCTTAATGAAACCTTCCTCCAACCCCATCATGTTGTCCACACCTTCCCTTATCTCCTTCACCGCACTGACAATCCCCTTCCCCTAGCAAGAGGCGGGATCGCTACGGGCCACCTCAGGCATCTCCCTGTCCGGCCAAAACCCCTCCTCAATGACCCGTCCAAACACCTTCTCCTCAGCCTATTTTTTCCCTCCCTCACCGTCACCTATGCCAATATCTATATCCGCCCTGCATCTCCTCTCCCCTTTGACTTCATTTAACATGTTCACTGTACCTTCTCCACCTATGTGATCGCCGCTGACCTCAACATCCACAGCCATGACCCTGCCACCCTTCGGCAGTGGCATCAGTTCCTTGCCACCCTCCATGGTGACCTTGTTCCTCTCCCACAGCACACCTGTCCTGAAAGTAACTCCACCCCCAATGTTATCCTCGCTTCCCCCAACCTCCTTGGTCGCATCGCCATTGATGTCCTCGATCCCGTTGGTAGTGACCATCTCCCTGTCCTTCTCACCATCTCCTCTACCTGACCCGCCACTGCAGCCACCCACCCAGCTGCCCCTCCAAAGTCTGTCTATGACTACTCGCGTACCAATTGGGATGCCTACCGGGAATCCATTGCCTTACAGGTCGAAAGCCACCTCCTCACCTTTCACCACCCTGATGACATCACCCATGTCTCTTCCTTCCTTCAGAAGACCATCACTGACGCTGTGGAGGCTCATGTCCCTACCAACCCGCCCTACGCTTCCTCCACAGGCCGTCTTTCTTCTGCGTTAATCCCGCAGGCTCTACCACTCCTTCCTCCGCACTCGTGACCAGGATACTCTCACCCGCCACCGGCAATTACAGCGACATATCCAGAACCTCCTTACAGCAAAGAAACGCCGGGACTGGCGCCAGACATGCACACGCCTCAACTCCATCCTCCCTGTCAACTCCTCCAAGTACTGGTCAGCCTTCCACTGCCTTACTGGTAACCATCCCACCCCGCATTACCCCATCTTCCATGACTATCGACCCTTTCCTGACAACCTTAGTAAGGCTAACCATTTTGCTTCCCACCTATCTGAGGTCTACTCCATTCCTGAAGCTCCCCTTTTTCATTACTCCCTATTCCCCACCGTCCTTGACTGCATAGACACTTCTGTCCCCCCGCTCGCCCCTAGCTTCCAGTACTTGGATCGGATACCTCCCTCAGACATCAACACTCCCATCACTACACAAGACATCACACTTGTCCTCCGCTCCAAATGCAACACCACCCCTGGTCACGATGGCATCACCTACCGTCACCTCAAGGAATCCCCTCCATCCTTCCTGTCTGTCCTTGCTACCCTGTACAATGTCCTCCTTTCCACTGGATTTTACCCTGACCTGTGGAAGACTTCCCATGTCCTGCTGTTCCCTAAACCTAACAACCCCCCCCCCCCCCAATACCTCTTCCTATCGTCCAATCTGCCTCACCTCCATGTTCAGTAAGGTCTTCGAGGCCATCCCCTCTCGCCGTATTCACCGCCACCTTAACCAGCACTGCCTCCTTCCTGTTACCCAATGTGGCTTCCGGCCTTCCTTCTCTGCCAACGACCAGCTCCTTAACCTTACCAATCTTCTTTCCCTCCAACTTAACTCCTGTTGCTCCGCTATCTTTGTTTCCCTTGATCTCCAGAACGCCTATGACCATGTCTGGCACCCAGGGCTCCTCTTCAAACTCCAGGCCTATGCTCTCCCCATCAACTTCGTCTGTCTTGTTGCTTCCTTCCTCTCCCATCGTCCCTCCTATGTGACTATCCACAATTCCACTCCCGTACTTTCTACCCCTCTGCCGGCGTGCCCCAAGGTTCTGTCCTTTCCCCTCTCCTCTATCTCCTGTACACTGCTGATATGCTCAAACCTCCCCCTCCTGTTCATCTTCTCCAGTTCGCTGATGACACTGCCTTCCTTGCCCTTTATCCTACCCTTCAACAGACCCAATGTACCCTCCAAACCCTTCTTGACCAATTCACCGCTTGGTGCAGCCGCACCACCCACTCCTTCCGCCTCCATGATTTCTACCTCACCATTGATGGCCGTCCTATCCACCTCACTTCTACCCTCAAATACCTTGGCCTCACACTCGACCGCCACTCCCCATCTCCTTACCATCCAAAACAAAGCTCATAACCGCCTCTGCCTCCTGAAACTCCTGTCTGGCCAGACGTGGGGTCTGCATCATTCCACCATCCTTCACACCTACAAATCCATGATCCACCCTATCCTTTGTTATGCCAGCGTCACTTGGATTTCCGCCCCTCCCCGGTTCTATAAAGCCCTCCAAATCCTCGAACGCCATGCGCTCCGCCTCACCTTCCGCATCTGCCTTCTGTCCCCCACACGCATCCTCTATGACCTCATCCCCTTCCCCCACCTTCTCCTTTTCCTTGAACACATTCGCACACTATATATTGTCCACCGCCTTGATTCCCCTCACCCACTGGTGTCTCCCTTCCTCTCCACCCCCAACCAGTTGCCGCGTCTTTACCGTTGTGTCCCTCCGTCTCTCCATCTGCACACCCTCCATCTCCTTTCCCAACACAACTTCCACCGTCTACCCCTCCTGCACGATGTGCTTCACCCTGACATCTACCCTTCCTACCAACTCTAACCCCCTCTTCCTGCCTCCTCCTCAGGGCTCCCTCTCCTCACCCTCCCACCTCCTGAGCGGCTTCCCCCTCCTACTCCCCCCCATCTCTTGCGCCCCCTTTCAGTGTCTCTGCACTCCCTTCTGCCCTGTCTTCCCTTTTCCTCTCCCACCCCACGTGTCTCCTGCCTCTTCGTGAACCCACGGTTGCCCCTCCTCTCTTCATCCCGCCGCTTCCCCAGCTGCCCCATGCTCTACCCTCCTTTTCCATCCTCTCTGACCTTTCCCTCGGCAGGTCCCACCTGGTAGTTTTATTCTTCGTCATGTGTGCTCCAAGTGGGTTTTAAGTGTGTTGTTTCGGAGTGTTTTAATACTGTGGCCAACTTTTAACTCTGCATGCGCATTCAGTGTGTTTTAAGAATCGCCAACTGTGTTTTTTAACTTTCTGGTGACTTTTTTTAACTGTCCTCCATGAACGTCTCCATTTCACTGTATTTTTACCTCCATACTCTCCCCTTACTCTGTTTTATGTTCCCCTTTTTATCTCCTTATGTATGTATCATTTTATTCTTGTTTTAGTTGTCATGTCACTCGGTTGAAGAGCGGTGGATTGTGCTGCTGACAGCCCTCCCCTGCCCATATGGGGCAGGAGAATGAAATCACAATAAAGAAAAAAAAAGCCCAAAGTTCAGTTCACGCCGGTTGCCGACCTCGTGTAGTTCGACTGTTGAAGATTACGTCTTCATGTCGGAATTGCACTGTTACTAGTGGGTATGTGTGTTATCACGAACGTTTGTGGAAAATTAGAAGTGAACTTCCGTTTGCCTCAATTAGGAGACCTTTACTGGCATCATTATTGTTACCTTTCGTTTGTTGTTCAGTCATCAACCTTGAGAATTTACATCAATAAAAGTTGTTTTTGTGAATAATTGCGACTTGTCAGTCGCAACAGTTCCCATAAACTAATTATGGGTTTTTTCAGATTACCTGATGAAATGTCCATGTCTCCAGTGAATATTGCCAGTAGCACTAGGCCGGCGCCATTTGCAGCTGTAACCGGTGTAGCGGCTGTCTACAGAGCGAGAATAAAGCTATTGGTGCTCCTGAACGGTCAACTCAGGTACGGTCAGAAGAAATTTACTGATCCAAGTCAAGTGTTGGCAATTTAACGTAATATTAACGGTTGTCAATGCTACCTTATTGTGACAGGAAGTAACATGCTGCAAAGCATAAACGTAAATTGCAAAAAATTCTTTAGTTACTATCCATAGAATGAGTACCCAAGAATGAAGACTGTGATTAAAGGTTTAATAATTTATAATCACTCATGAATGTTTAGTTCTAATAAAATTTTTAAAGTATCTGTTCGCCTTTCTGACACACAGTCCTCGCTACGTATAACCTTCTAGTACAAGCTACAGTCTTATTATATAATTTTCAACTTTGGTGTGAATATCAAGAAATTCTAAAGGAATAAATGATGTTATTTGCCTCTTCCGTTTCGGTTTCGTGGTTTTAGTTTGGTGCCTGTATCAAAACTTTATGCGGCGAGTAGAGCATTGTACACAATTTCGGAGACCAAAACAATCGCTGACTATACCGGCCGATGTTTAACATAGATATAAATTTTAATTAATGTAATTCTTATGGGATTTCGAATCTGAACTATGCTACGTGCTGGGGAAAGAATACATGTTTAGTGTGTGTGTGTGTGTGTGTGTGTGTGTGTGTGTGTGTGTGTGTGTGTGTCGTGTCCCACACAGCGTTTCTGTCAGGTGACTGACGGACACATTGCCCAGCACCCCTGAATGGCCTCACGGAGGGGCTATCAAAATATTGCTTCCGTAGCCACCGCAGCAGATTTCTGCCCGCCAGATGTGTGCACAATTGTCAGTATTCCAACACATGCCGCAGGGCACGTGGAATGTAAGCAGTACTCTAGATAAAAACAGCGTAAATATTTTATTTGAGCGCTGAGTGATAACCGCTGACAATATTCTAACACAGGCCACAAGCCGCTTGGAGGAGAGATGGGGTTATGTGGATATAGGGTGATTCGTCTGCCCCTACCGTTTCGTTTTATGGAGAGCGCATTGCGTCTGTATCAGGAATGGTATCCACCACAAGCAACAGACACATAATCGTTATAACTATCCTCTCAGGGCTTTGAACGCCTGTTAGCAAACGGAATCACATTGTAAAAAGTACAAGTGACGGTTGTTCCAGAAATACATCGTACTTTTGGAGCAAGATATGCCTTACGTGTGCCAAACCTGTCTCCAGTCTTTATTTGTGTAATCAGCAAAGTAGGCATACAGGTTTTGGATGCCTCTGTAAGAGTGTTGGATTGATAGTACTTAATCTTTCGTAAATGGCTCAGAAACGTTGCCTTATAAAGTGTGTCTCACCATCAGAAACAACAAAACTAAAAGGAGATTTCAAAATGGGAATCTTTTAAGCCGGCCAAAGTGGCTGTGCGGTTCTAGGCGCTGCCGTCTGGAATCGCGAGACCGCTACGGCCGCAGGTTCGAATCCGCCTAGGGCATGGATGTGTGTGATGTCCTTAGGTTAGTTAGGTTTAACTAGTTCCAAGTTCTAGGGGACTAATGACCTCAGAAGTTGAGTCCCATAGTGCTCAGAGCCATTTGAACCAATTTTTGAATCTTTGAAGCAACAGCTTTCCGGCATATAACACCTGAGCCATTTATGAAATGTTACTATTTACGAAATGTTACTTTCAACACGTGAGGGCACAGTGTCTTCACATGGCAATGTAGGTCTATCTGTCGTATGTTAATAATTTAGATATGTGTACAGTTATCGATGAAGCTTGTTGTAGCCGTGACTACCAGTACAAGATAATCTTTGGTTGTTGACAATATTCTAGAATTCAGTTATTGTTGCAGTTCGGATCTCGGTCAAGACAGAATGAGCCGAGCTTGGATAGTGCATTCGTCGGCACTGCTGGGCAGACGTCTTAATGCTTTTATAGCGTGTTTGTGGCGTGCTCGGTCGTTGCTTAAGTTTCAGTGTGGAAGTTATCGGTAGCAAATTATGGCATGTAACTTGAAATGCTGAATGCTACCAAAAGTATTAATGTTTACTGAGTGTTTGAATAAATTATGATTCGTGACCCTTCAAAAGTCGATGTTCTCATTTGTTACACTCATCATATTATCCCTGAAGGAATTATTAAATGAGATTAGCTGTACGAAAACTTTGTTGGAAAAGTAAGGAGAGACTGAGACCTAAAATAGCGGGCCTTGAGGAATACAGACAGAGTTGTATGAATGTGTACTCGAAATAGATAATTCAGATCTGCTCTTTTCACATAGACGGAGCTGGACCACTTTTGATGTCAAGATGAAGTACATTATTTTTAAGATGACTACTGATTATCGATCATTTTATTCACAGATTATCTCTCGTTGATGTGCACATCGAAATGAATGTAGCTTCTAAACCAAGAAGTTCTGCCACACTCTAATGTTGAGAAGGGAAGTTAGTACCATAAGGTACGCACGGTTACAGATTGAATTGATGGTAGCCTGAAGTTCAATCTGTTGTAAGGCAATAAAACCATAGCAGAACTTGGAACAGAAGATGGAGCCCAGAACTTTCACCAGGCCACAACCACCTGGTCATTGACCTGTGTGATCATCAGAAGCAGTCGCTTCGGTGTTGTTATACCACTGCACACTGACACTCGGGCCAGCCTTCAGGAAGTTTCTATAGGCCGAACCGCCGCCAATTACAGATGCTACCCACACTGTTGCCTCTATTGCTGAACATTCACTGTGACATACAAACACAGCTACTACCGCAAAGTCGTCAAGCAGCAGCAGCATTTAAACTCGACTGAACCAGTTCATCATAATCGGATATCTATGGGAAGTTGTATGACGTTTAGCCTGTGAATAGGATGTTCGAGTAGGTTCTCGCTCAGTTTCCATTTTATAGCTCACTCGCTTGTAACACCTGATCATTCACTACAAAATGAAAACTTACCCATAACCTAATGAAACATCCTACAATAAGCCACTTTACAGGTCTAACTCACTTAATTTCATTTAAATTACTTAGAAAAATTAATAAAAATTAATATTTTTTGTATCACATTCACCAATTAAAAATAATTATTTTTTTCATACAAAAGGAGAAAGTAAGTAAATTAAATGTAACATTTTTTTATAATAGTTGATCATAAAAAAATAATTTTCTTTATAAAAGGTGAATTAAGAAAATAAATAAAATGTATTATGGTGAACATAAGAAATCTATCCTTTACTGGAAATTTTCCTGATTCTTTCTTCTTGAGCAGCTATAAGATTTTTATGAACTGTCGTCTGTACATGATTTTTCAGTGTTTTTTTACCTACAGTCCTACCACATTCACAAGTAACTTTAATTTTCTGATGTCTCGATACACATTCTTTATAAATCCAACAAAATCCATCTTTTTGATACTTATATTTATGAAATTCATTAATATAATTTTTCTCTAAACAGTCACCACACTGCTTTAACCATTTGGCATTGCACTTTTAAAGGTTGTAAAATGCAATAGGAAAAAATAAAATTCATTCTCAAAAATTGCAGAACGTTTGCTACCAAAGTGCAAAACATTTGCTACTGAATACCTTCCACTTGGTTAATCCTACAGACTAAGTTTCTGGTCTCTGATCTGCTGTACATCAGCACATCATGGAGATTTGCCTCTGAATTAATAGACTACTCCATTATTTCACGCTGAAACACACCACCCACTCTTTAGGACAGTTCTCAGACCAGGCCGTGGGATGTTAATAACTCAAACAGAAGCGAGGATGAAAAATGTTTTGTCAGATTGCTAGCTCTCCTCCGACCACTGATGTTTTGTCGAATTAGTGATATAATGGCCCTAATCCTTCAGTCAACATACCCAGTTTAGAGGTCTGATGCAGTAAAGTAGCTATAAAAGGTATATATAGTTGGTATTAAACTGACAAAGTACTTTCTAAAAGAACTTATTTTGGATGTAAATAAATTATTTTATTCACATTTTCGCATTTTATTTGAAGTGATGAAATGTAGGTAACACGTAAAGTTAATACGAATGCTGAAAACAACTTAAAAGAGTAGTGACTTTGTGTTGACAGTGGAGTATGTTCCCCTATTACTTTTTGAGAACACGCAAACATGTTCAAATCGGACTCTGTCTACACGTGTTAGCAGCGTCATGAGGACATTAGTCTTCCCACAATTGGATGGAACTACAATAATTGCTCGTGTATATCAGGAACGAGAGTTCCGTTCTTATTGTTCTTTTTCAAGTCTTCTTTTGCATCTTCACAGGACCAGTCACCAACAACAAAGTCCTTGTGATGAGGGTGTTTCACCCACTCTGCCATGATACTAACTACGCCAGATATCGACAAGTAGATGACATATATAGAAAGATACACTTGAAAGGATAATAATAGTATGTGTAGCCACTATAGCTTCATCACTTAACCGACTGAGCTATATTGACTACACAGAATAAACAGAAAATTATTACCCATGAAGAGTAACTTAATCATTATGGGAATAACCGATATAGAATTGAAAATAAATATTAATAATTATAATAATTTGACTATAATGAGAGAGGTATGAAATAAAACACAAACACAGTTTGAGATTATATATGTACATAAATTACTTATTTATTTAAATATTAGACATAGGGTGTAGTATTTAAGGAATATTATTACAATCTGTATGTATCTTCTTCTTCGCACCTCTACAATATTTGCCAAATAAAGGTTACTGACATGAAATAAATTCAGCGTGTATTCACTCAAGCCAACAGATGCCTCACAGTACTCGGGTTTTTCACACAACATTTAATCTGTTTCTCTTTAGGGTCAGCATTCATGTGCAAACAAAGGTGCTGCTTAAGATCATCAACATGTACACTATGCACACGTAGGGAGTTTACCACATTATTGTATGCAGAGTCTATGCTAGGCAGCCAACGATTCAGTCTCTCCAATGCAAGGCATAGCACAGTGTCCAGATCGGTTAACTTCGTAGCTAAGGCATGCCTTAGCTAAACACAGTTGTCACACGATTTCGCACATAATGCACAGTCATCATACACAGTTGTAATAGAAAGTATCACACCAGTAAGGCAAATGTCTTGGGGAGAACGAATTGGATAATCTCTGTAGTCATCAGCTGATTGATGTAGCGCTCTGCAAGACATATTTCGCCCCTTTCGAAGTCGGGAATTGGCACTTTAACACCTCTCGATGCATTTTCAATTTCCATTCTTGCATGCAAGCCCCAGACATGATGTGCTCCTGTATCAACGTTTACACCTTTCGTTCTGCTGGGAGTTAAATTGTACGTGGAAGTGTAAAGCATGGGTACACTCAATGCCTTCTCATCCACAGCATTTGCACTCCCTGGTTGCACTATCACAGGAATGTTCTGCTGGAAGGGGTCATATGTCGATGATCAGTACTGTCCTGCATCTTCATGTTGTTTAGGACCACAAGCAGCAGCGTTTGATGTGTGTGGGGCAGATTACATGCCCACATCACACAAATCAGTGAGTGGGACAGACAACAGTAGCTCCTTGTCCTGCTTCAGCAAGTGGGCTAAGTGCGCTACAGGATTCCACGTGGCCGCCACAGGTCTAGAGGCAGCTGCAGGTCTCGACAGGATGGCAGCCAAGGTTACTCCAGGTCTGGACGTGGCAGAGATTGGTATACTGCTGCTTGATCCTGCTGGCTTGGACATTTCGAGGGCTACTGCTGAACAAAGACGAGGAAGCATTAGACATGGACCAATACGAGGAAACAATGAATAATAATAGTAATAATAATAGTGCTAATGACAGAGAAAGATGTGATATGGGATACTTACTTTTCTGTTTCCTCCTGTTCTGCATGGCCATGTTGGATTGCGACTGCTGTTGATGCTTCATGGTTCTTCTTCTTCTTCTGATGCTGCTGACTGATTGAGCAAGACTGAGGTCCAAGAGCTGCTGAGCCTCCCCTACATCACCAGATACCGCCATCCAACTGGCTGAAATCTAACATGTGACTGGGTTAAGGGTTCCTATTCGTTCCCACCATTTCCCCCACCCCAGACCATCATCTTGGATTAAGTCATGGGTGAGAGCACCCTCTGGTGGTGGCACTGTGTACTAGACCTGGACCTCATGGTGAACAAACTGTTTGCCAACATCTTGGATAATGGTACTTGCATCATCAGCTGACGTCATGGCCGCCATCTTGGATTATGTCTCGGATGATAGTGCTCTCTACTGGTGGTACTGTGTACTAGGTCAGTTGGAGTGTGGACCTTGTGGTGAACACACTGGATGGCTGTACTGCACTAAATTGTTTAAATTAATAGTGCACACAAAATAATGAAGACTTATGTCTAGCACAAGACGAGTCCTTTTCCCACCATTTTCTGGAATGAGGTGGTAGTTGGATGACATGGGTTAGTGGAGGTAGCCCAATTCACTTACTTTACTGCCTCTAATTGTTTAAATAAATAGTGCATGCAAAATAATAAAGACTTATGTCCAGCAGAGGCCAAGTCCTTTTCCTGCCAATCGCCAGGAAGAGGTGGCAGTCAGGTGACTTAAGTTAGTGGAGGTAGCCCAAGTGACCTATTTTCCCACCATTTTCTTAGGTGTGTTGCATTGTCCTGATGGAATTTGAACTTCTCGCCATTTTCTGGGGGAGGGGTGGTTAGGTTAGTGGAGGTAGCCCAACTGTCCTATCTTCCCGCCAAAATCCGCTATCTTGGATGACGTCATCGCCGCCATCTTGGATACATCTGGCAACAATGGAGAATGGGGCCGTACGAACTTTGTCCCACTTCTGATGACTGCTGCGCTGCATTGTGACAGTTTGCTGAAACTTTAAGAGGAGTCATTTATTTTGAAATCGATGCAGAAGAGAAAGTGCAAGTGTAGAAGACATCAGCAGAAGGAAAAAATTCTATGAAGATGATTTTAGATCATGAAAGAAGAAAACGAAAGGGAAAAAGACAAGAAGCATAGAACCTCCTGGAATCAGTAGCAACCCAGTCACCGGAGCACTATCACATCGTACCTCATTTAAACATCTAACCAGATGCTGCTCATAATTAAAGGCTCTGAGGTGGAGTCACCCCAGAATATGTATTAAAATAAATTTCTCGGTGACATACTACAGAATTTATATTATCAGAACTCATTTTGCATATTTTCCATTCAGATTTACATAATGCCAGTCACCGTTTTTGGAACTTGATATGTGATATCAAGCGATGTTTTTTGAACAGGTAGTAGCTAGTCTTAGGGCTACGTCTTGAAATGCCACTTAGCTCTATGTAGCAGAAGTATGGGCGTGGCTCCTCGGAGTGCAGCTCTTATGTGCGTTCTAAAGGCCCAGGTGTTTCAGCCTAAAGGTGTCCTAAAAACCTGCACACAAGTTTCGCGTTCCATCAAAACGGAGAGAACCGAGTTGCTAAAACTCCGCTATCGAATCCCTGTCTCCGCATATCTCTATTATGCTTTGAAACGTCATTAATCTACGTCTAGTATTACTGTTTTAATAGCGTTTTAGACAGTTCTCTTGTTTCTGCCACTGGCTATTCCATCCACCGTTGAAATAAGTTCGTAAATGTCTCGCTAGAGTGCAACACAGTACAGCAACATATCACTACCTAGGTAGACTTTCACAAACGATTAGAAGGTAAAGGGCGCGAAATGTAGCCAGTGCGCGAAATATTCCGGATAGCGTGCTTTATCAGCAAATTTCTTTTTGTGAGTGTACTGCTATATATGAGTATAGTGAACATACCACGAGATCTAAAACAACATTGCGTGAAGTCAGTGCACAATTTATCAGGTAAAATTTTGAAACACGCAGTTAAGATGAAACTGAAGGAACTTAAAATACCAAAAACATTAGTCCTACAGCGAAGGTAACGTGCACTGCGCTAAAGATCTCTCCAAAACGCGTCTCTTAGTACGATCTGTTGAGGTAAACTGTCATAAAATGTGACAGTGGAGGATAAATAAGTTACCTATAGATTTTATCTTAGCGTTAGCTTTTGATGTTATTTGTTAATTGGTTACGAAACGGAAAGAATGTACAGTATGTAAGCGTTTGGCTAGAGTGTGATTTTGCTCTCGTCCTCAAAGCTTGGTTGTGGTGACAGGCTGAAATTTAGCGTAGCCCCCGGTCTAGGTTAGTTACAATCGTTAAATGCTGCAGTCGTTAAATGCTTCTCCAGTATGGAAACCTACATCTAACCGAACTATTCCAAGTGACATACCAGACCTAGATACAGACAGTGACGTTCATTATTCTACTGACTTTCGAGTGGAAAACCCACCGACATCGTTCAGTGCATTCAGTGCTTCTTAAATTGTGTTTAATAGCGTATGAAAGCTAAGTTTCCGATCGTTCATTCTGAATGCCAGTAGTAAACTGACGACTTGCTGTTGAAACATACAATTGAACAGCCGTCGTTGCAAGACGTGAAGATGCTTTTTCGTAATGTTAATCTGACTTATCCAACCCCACACTTATAGTTCAAAGATTTTATTTGGAGTATATTTTGCTAGCACACGAAGCGCCGGAGCAGCCGTAAAATTTTATTTCAGTTTCAGCAAATAATTTTTTAGATCTTCTCCAGCTAAGCGACATTGGACGACGGCAGTGGATCAGCATCAGAGAACCATACTGAAGTCATCACGAGGTAGTCCACATCTGTGACCCAGCGATCAACAATCCGCCACCATTTGTGTTGCTGAGTCGTATAAAACTAACATCTAATTCAACTCTAAATGTAAAGAACTGTACCAATATCTGTTAAGACGACTGCTAACAGTATCCCTCAGTGTACTAATCACGTTTGCAGCAGATAAATTTATCTCTCTGCCACAGTGATACAAACAGACGATATAACGTAGCGGTATTATCATCATCATTTATGAGTTTCATAGTGTCACTCTGCGTAGAAACTCCATATTGTCATTTGCAGAAGGGTTTTGGAGATATTTACAAACAAGATTAAAGACCACGTTAAATTCCTTGAACTTACGAGTGACAAACTAAATTACAGACGATAGTAATTTTGTTCAAATATACAAGGCAAAAATTAGAACGTGTTATGAAGCTGATAGTAACTTTTAGTCGAAATATCATACGCAAGTGTTATTATTAGGCACTGGATTCAGTTGTTAGTCAGTTTTCCAAACCATTTAACTTTAATTATAGTCTAGATTGCTAAATGCTAAGAGCCCATAAAGTAAATAATGTTTCGTCATTACGATTGTTTGTGCTGATCGTTTCGGTCAGGTTGCAACACCATAGCTCTAACAAAACTTACTGTATGTATTCGGAATCTGTTTAAACAATTTTTTTAGAAATGTCAGTATGTGCAAAGGTTCGGTTTTATTTAAAATGTTTGTTCCCTGTTATGTAAACTGCTGACCTTCACTTAGAGTTCTTAGTAAATTTGTACGTAAAAAGTGTTGTGGTTCCCCTCGGGAATGGAACTGTGTAGCGCGCGCAAATTGTGGTTGGCCTAGGTAGAAACGTGGAACTGTGAATCAGTCGGGGATGAGCTACCAAACTATCAACCACTCATATAAAAGTTGTGTACTGTGTTGAGAGACTTTTCCTGGCGCTTTCCAATGCCTCGGATGGATGGACAAAGAGGTGGAACTATTCTGGAATTGGTATCTATCATCACCACCAAGAAATGGCAGAGTCCAGCAATTCTACCTGAAAATCCACCTACCAACGTGCAATCGCCCCCACATTGCGCAGTCACTGTAGTGGAACACTGTAGTAATGTACAGTGAAGGGTCAGCTTATTGGCTGTGTCAGTGTGTTCAAATATTAGGTAATTTATAACTGAATTTATGTACCCACCTCGATCTTTTTCCTTATCATCAGACCTCTCAGGTTCCTCTCCATTTAAACTAAAATGATTACCGAGTGTCCTTATTTAAAAACATTAAAGCCAAGTGTTTTAACTAACTAATGCCTCTTGAACATAGTAAAAAGAAAGTTAAAGTGACAAGAGAGTGAGTTAAAGTAAATGATGCTTGCTGAAACTAATTTTTCTATTAAGACTGCTTATTAATATGTTGTTGCCAACTTCAGAATCAAAAGTTCTTAAAACTGAGGCTTATAAAGTTTTGCTTAGTATATGTTCACATTGCTGCCTGTTGTAAATCGCAAAAGGTGAGTCAGTATCTTGCAAATATGTTAATTTTGTGTCTCACTGTAGTAAAAGTGGAAAACTGCGATAGTGGAAAGTTATATACTCATGTTTGCTAACCACTTGTTTCTTTTGGTTATTGAAAGTGCATATTAATAGTGTAATAGGATCCACAGGTTATCCTTTATGCTCATGATAAATGATGAGTAATATAAAGACCACTATTTATGAAAACAATAATTTCTTTATTCAAAATACAGTGAGAAATAACCTGTTAGTAAATTCCATTTAACTTTCATTCTAAAATAGAAAAGTATTTAGCAGAGCGAGACTTAACCTGTGGTCAGTTCATAATTTTGCAGTGAACTACATTTACAATTTTATGTCTGTTAGTAAAACGTTCGAAAAGTAATATTGAACCTATGTCCAATTTATGATTCTACAGTGAATAATAATAGTAATGTTACAAAGACCATTCAGTTTGAATAAGCCCTGAAAGTAATAGTGTGTATTGTTATCTGTTATATTTATGCAAATAGTTTGTTCTGCCCTGTCAGCTTCCAATCTTATCGTGAACATATGCAGGTGCCACAGTTCATTGCACTCGCATGTGGCAAAGTGTAGGTTGTGTTTGTCTGTTGAAGTTACTCATACCTATTTTCTTAATCAAGAATGTTGATCATTCTCTTGCCTAATTAGGATGGCGACCGTTTTCTTTATTCTTTGAACAGTGTAGCTAGGTAAAATATTGTTTGTTACTACTTAAATATTTACGTAATTCTGACTTTCTCTTCCGATAAGCCACCTCCGTTAGGTACAACACGATCGACATAACAAAGTTCCTCCCAGAGGGTAACACTGCTCTGTTGCTTTATACCATAATTACTTTGACAAGATACTTTTTATTTCACGATCTGCCTCCAACTTTAAGGTTATGGTATAGCAGTAGCGGACAGGAGTGTTATAAGGTGTATGGAAAAAGGAAGCTGCCAGACATTTTCATAAGTACATTCGTTTCGATTGGGTGCTGTCCCCATTAAGTTGAATTTAACACACGTGGCGTGGTGCCTAGATTAAAATTAAGTCATCAAAGTATTGTTGTGGTCACACAGTATACAGTAATACGTATTTAGGACAGTATAGTATACTTCTGCTATGAGAGTTACAATACATAGCACAGGGAGGATATTGATTTCGCTCATACTTGCTGGCAACATTTGGGACTGGCTGGATGCAGCCCGCCACGAATTCCTTTCCTGTGCCAGCTTCTTTATCTCAGAGCAGCACTTGCAAACTACATCCTCAATTATTTGCTGGATGTACTTCGATCTCTGGCTGCCTGTACACTTTTTACCCCTACTGCTCCATCTAGCATCACGGAAGCGCCAAATCATAAAAAAATACGAAGTCATTCATGATACGCTGAATTTCAGTGATACGATGTAGCACACAAATCTAAAGGCTGTAAACTCGACTAATTACTAATGAATTATAATTACGAATAACTTAAACTGGAACGATCACATACATAATGTTGTGGGAAAAGTAAACCAAAGGCTACGACTTATTGGCAGAACACTTAGGAAACGTAAAATTCTGCTGAGGAGTCTGCTTACCCTAAGCTTGTCCGCCCTTTTCTGGAATACTGTTGTGCGGTGTGGGTACCACGGATATGATGCACAGATTGAGGTGGCAGTCATTAAAACAAAGGCGTTTTTCGCTGCAGCAAGGCCTTCTCATGAAATGTCAGTCACCACCTTTCTCCTCAGAGTGTGAAAATATTTTATTGGCACTCACCTACACGCAGAGGAATGATCATCATAACAAAAGAAAACAGAGCTCGCAAGGAAAGATTTAAGTGTTCGTTTTTCCCGCCGGCTGTTCGAGAGTGGAAAGGTAGAGAAGTAGCTTAAATGTTGCTCGATGAAGTTTCTGCCTGGCACTTCATTGTAAACTACAGAGCGATCATGTAGATGTAGTCCCAGATGTAGAACTTTACTAAGTCCACATGAGCGACCACTGCAAAGAGCTGCTGTCTCATTAGAAAGTGGTATCTGTCATTGGCTGCTGATTAGTCGTTGTAGGCAACGAGCTGTAAAGAGCGAAGCAATGATAACTCATATCCAAAATAATCAAGCCAGGGTAAGAACCGATATGAAAAACAAACTCCAACCCGCATCCCCTCACCCCCGTGCTAGAGAATGACTGAACATAAAATACAAATATATATTTCTTCCTGCTTCAATAACGCACAAGTTCATAATCGTGTTTCCCGAAACAATCAATGAACATGTGATTACAGAAGAGTTAAGGAACTGAGTGTAGAACATACCGACTCCCATGCACTTGCTGACACTGGATGAAAACTGAAAGTAGTACCAGTAGACAAAAAACTACCAAATTTTATAAGTAACTATGTAAGACGCTGATAAACCGTAATATCTAACTGTTCAATATGTAATGCTCAAAAACAAATTTCTCAAAATCTAAATACATAACTCATAGAAATTACCAGTAATTAATCCACTAGTGAAATAACCACTAATTAATACGCCAACTGTTTCCTGTATAACTGTATTATATATTTACGTACTAGAAAATAATATTATGCAACTCTTAACCATTCCAGCGAATTAAATGTAAGTAAGCTGATACTGAAAGTTCGGTCTGTAAAGATAACACACTATTGCTATAATATAGCACGATGTAAGTTTTTAATAGTATAAAACAATTAGAAAATATTTGATTAAGTTATTTATGGGTAATATGACAAAATAAAAGAAAGGAAAAATTAAATGTTAGCTTAAGGCTCAATAGAGTTTATCGCTTTCAGAACCCCCCTGGTCTCTGACGGGGGTTGGAAAGAAAAGATAAAAGAAACGGTGCCCCCACCTTATCTTCTCACAAAATTTTTAACATTATATACAAATATCATATTATAATCTAAACACATTAGAAATGTAGATTAAAATATCCTAACAAGTAAAAACAAGATTGCTGAAAAATCGCTGTCTGCTGTGTTCTTGAACGAGGCACCAAACTATGTTTACTTGATGCAATAACTTACCAACAGCCGTATGTAGAAGTTTATTTTGAACTTCTTATGTGCTATTACATTGACGCCATCTTCAGGCTCCTGTACAATGATTAGAAAAAATGTACTATTATAAAAAATATGGAACATACGTTAACAATTGACAGGTATCATATTAACAATGTAAGTGGCTCAAAAGACATATTGTATATCATAAAACCTAAATTTAACATTAGGGCAAATATGCTTCTGCCTATGTCATGCTGTCGTTAATACTTTTCAACGTTTTACTCGAATATAGCATAATAGATGAACATATCTGTACGCTATTATTCATAAATCCATACCACACAGTTGGAATGGGTCATGCAGCACAACAATGAAATGTACTTCATACAATCATATGTGACTTAATTAACAATAAAATCAAATTAATGAAAACGTCAACAGCTTTGAATTTATAAGGAGGTGCACCGCCGAAGGCGTCACTCCCAAGTTCACACAAATTAAGATCAAAAAACATGATTGGGTTAGCTACTCCATTAAAACGAACAGCGAAAGGTCATGGATGAGGGTCGAAATAAGAAGGTTATACTCGAAATACGATGACCTTAATAAGTGGCTGTACCTAAACCACCTAAGACTCTGCAAGATACTAAAGAGTACCAATTACACAATTTTCTACAGTACACTGAGAAGATAGTAGAAGACAAGCGAGTGATTATTGTCAGTAACCACAATAAAAAAATTGTATTTTAAAACGACGCCAAAAAGCAAGTGCCACAAATACAGGTAGTTTCAGTGATCATAAATTCTTTGATGGAGTTGTCAACAAAACTGACATTGTTTTCAGTAAGGACGAAATGGATCTATTACAACAAGGTAACAAGTATGCAGTTCAAAGATCCATATACTGGAAGGATATTAAATCTTTAATAGTAGATACTAAAAGAACGTTAAATTGTTGTGAAGTTAGCAAACCGAAACAGATTGTTTTAGGTAATAATACAGCTGAGGCTATAGCTTCAGTCCACAGTAAAAATAAAAACCGCACAACAAAGAATACTAAAACTGTAAACGAGGAATAAGTTGTACGTAGTATTAACGAGAAGCTTAAAGCAGATAAAGGTAATACCCTGGTTGTGATGTATATAAGTGATTACGTAAGTGAGGGAAATGAATTTTTCGGGAAGAATGGCATTTTAAGATGAATCACAACCCCACTAAATATTTTGTGAAAGAGATTTAACGTAGTTTAAAAGTGTCTTTCGCTTTATTTGATGATAGAACGTCCAAGACCTAAAAAGTGATGAACCCCCATGCCCCAACACTAAGAGGACAACCTAAAATACATAAAGAGAATGTTCCTATTAGACTACTGTTAGCTATATTGGTACTCCTGCCTATAGGTTACGTGCTAAATTAAGTGAAATCTTGGTCACTAATTATAGTTTCGAGAAATGCTTTTCTGTGAAGAACACATATGAGTTAGTAGACAGAATCAAAGACATAAAAATTCCCGAAGGTTATAAATGGGTATCCCTGAAAATCGCTACTTTGTACACCAATGTACCAATTACAGAAACTATTAACATTGTCATGAAGAATTTCCTAAAGTCAAAACGACTGTCAGTAAGAGAAATTGCAGAATTTATCCAGTTGCTCAAGCTGGTTCTCTCTTACAATTACTTTCAGTTCAATAGTGAAATCTTTCAACAACAAGACGGGTTAGCCATGGGATGTTGATTATCAGGGACACTATCTAATATCTTTTTGAACCATATTGAAACTTTGGCCTTTACGCAATGCCCAGAGCTACATGACTTAATCCTTTACTACTTTCGATACGTAGACGACACCATCATATTATACCAAGAAAGTAATAATGGGTTAGATAAACTTTTAAGTATTTTCAATAACCTCCACCATAAAATAGTCTTCACATATGACCAACAAACTGAGGACAGAATTGATTTTCTCGATATAACTGTGAAAAATATGAATGGCAGCCATTGTTTCGACATTTTTAGAAAATCTACAACTTCCGATGCTATTATACCCATCGGTTCTATGCATTTCAATAGACACAAAACCTCTATCTTTTACAGAATGGTTAACCGAATGAGTAAAATCCTGTCAGCAAACGCTGAAATCGAAAAAGAAAAGAGCATACTAAAAGATATAGCGGTAAAAAATGGATACAAACCTGAGATTATTGGTAAGATTCATAGCAAAGTTCTCAAAAAGAAATCCAATTTAGTGCACGAAATTACTCTCTCCCGGAATGAAAGCAGTAAAAAGATACATTCTAGCATGGAATGCTTAGGTCCTGAATATTACGCAAACGTTCCGTAAAAACAATACAGAATTAGGCTCTACCAGTAAAAACACATTAGCAAACACACTCACTCATTCTGTAGAAAAGCACAATCCCCGACTCAGATCTGGAGCCTACAAAATTAAATGTAGTGACTGCGACGGAATATATGTTGGTCTCACTGATAGGACATTTAAAGAAAGGTTCCGTGAATATAAAGCTTTGCATACTATTAAGCACTCCACCTTTAAAGAGCATTTGCGAAAAACGAAACATACGATCACAAATATTCATGATAATTTAGAAATACTACATGTTGTTGACAAAGGAGGGGCGATGGCTATGGAGTTGGAAATTTACATCCATGCAGAGCAAGAGGATAAAAATCTGTTGAATGAGCAAACCGAATCTAAAAATAATTTCTTTTTCGAAATTTTTCACGACCTATTACTCTGATATCAAGAACATAAATATTCACTGGACACGTTAGCCTCCCCGGAGCTTGATTTATAATGAGTCGTCCTCACTAGAGTTCCACTAGAAACGACTGTACTATTATCGATTCTTACCAGAAACGCTTCCTATAACCTTTGTCTGTATGGTTTCATCTTTGACCACACATCGATGTTTTTGCTAACCGCCTCAGTCTGTGTCGCCTGGCCACCAAGAGCTGTTGCATAACGGTGTGTCGAGCAAAAACGTAGTGTATTGATGTCTTCTTGAAGGTCTATCATTTACGCCACTGTTTCTTATTTTAGATCCAGTTATACTGCTCCTTACGTGTATAGCGATTTTACGGCTATGACGTGTGGTGAGTGACATACACTTCTGGAAATGGAAAAAAGAACACATTGACACCGGTGTGTCAGACCCACCATACTTGCTCCGGACACTGCGAGAGGGCTGTACAAGCAATGATCACACGCACGGCACAGCGGACACACCAGGAACCGCGGTGTTGGCCGTCGAATGGCGCTAGCTGCGCAGCATTTGTGCACCGCCGCCGTCAGTGTCAGCCAGTTTGCCGTGGCATACGGAGCTCCATCGCAGTCTTTAACACTGGTAGCATGCCGCGACAGCGTGGACGTGAACCATATGTGCAGTTGACGGACTTTGAGCGAGGGCGTATAGTGGGCATGCGGGAGGCCGGGTGGACGTACCGCCGAATTGCTCAACACGTGGGGCGTGAGGTGTCCACAGTACATCGATGTTGTCGCCAGTGGTCGGCGGAAGGTGCACGTGCCCGTCGACCAGGGACCGGACCGCAGCGACGCACAGATGCACGCCAAGACCGTAGGATCCTACGCAGTGCCGTAGGGGACCGCACCGCCACTTCCCAGCAAATTAGGGACACTGTTGCTCCTGGGGTATCGGCGAGGACCATTCGCAACCGTCTCCATGAAGCTGGGCTACGGTCCCGCACACCGTTAGGCCGTCTTCCGCTCACGCCCCAACATCGTGCAGCCCGCCTCCAGTGGTGTCGCGACAGGCGTGAATGGAGGGACGAATGGAGACTTGTCGTCTTCAGCGATGAGAGTCGCTTCTGCCTTGTTGCCAGTGATGGTCGTATGCGTGTTTGGCGCCGTGCAGGTGAGCGCCACAATCAGGACTGCATACGACCGAGGCACACAGGGCCAACACCCGGCATCATGGTGTGGGGAGCGATCTCCTACACTGGCCGTACACCACTGGTGATCGTCGAGGGGACACTGAATAGTGCACGGTACATCCAAACCGTCATCGAACCCATCGTTCTACCATTCCTAGACCGGCAAGGGAACTTGCTGTTCCAACAGGACAATGCACGTCCGCATGTATCCCGTGCCACCCAACGTGCTCTAGAAGGTGTAAGTCAACTACCCTGGCCAGCAAGATCTCCGGATCTGTCCCCCCATTGAGCATGTTTGGGACTGGATGAAGCGTCGTCTCACGCGGTCTGCACGTCCAGCACGAACGCTGGTCCAACTGAGGCGCCAGGTGGAAATGGCATGGCAAGCCGTTCCACAGGACTACATCCAGCATCTCTACGATCGTCTCCATGGGAGAATAGCAGCCTGCATTGCTGCGAAAGGTGGATATACACTGTACTAGTGCCGACATTGTGCATGCTCTGTTGCCTGTGTCTATGTGCCTGTGGTTCTGTCAGTGTGATCATGTGATGTATCTGACCCCAGGAATGTGTCAATAAAGTTTCCCCTTCCTGGGACAATGAATTCACGGGGTTCTTATTTCAATTTCCAGGAGTGTATTATAGTCTATGACACCCTAATTACGGTCTTCTTTGATTATGATCATAATATTGTAGTAATGTATTAGAGAAGGTGCTTGAAAGGTTATAAGTAGCGTGAGAGTTAGATTTTGGTGAATAAATATCTCACCCGATACACACACAAAAAAAAAAAAAATACGCGGTGACTCTTCATATAGCTCTTTCATAATGTTTACTGTGTCCAGTTACTTCCGACACCTCTCTGGCATATTGGGCAGTAGGGTTACGAAGTATTTGCATTTCGTCTGTCAACCTCTACCCATATGAATCGCAGTAAATGTGTGTATTAACTTTTAATATCACAGCAACAACTAATGTAGATATAAGTGACAAAAAACGGTTCAAATGGCTCTAAGCACTATGGGACTGAACATCTGAGGTCATCAGTCCCCTAGACTTAGAACTATTTAAACCTAACTAACCTAAGGACATGACACACATCCATGCCCGAGGCAGGATTCGGAACTGCGACCGTAGCAGCCGCGTGGTTCCGGACTGTAGCGCCTAGAACCGCTCGGCCACCACGGCCGGCCTGTAAGTGACAGAATGGACAATATTTAGTAGTTTAGACTAAGGTGCAGGTAGCCATCGACACCTAAGTTAGGGGGTTGTTACCAGAAGTTCACTTATTTTACATTTTTAGTTTTGACTCGTATATGTTGAGTGTTTGTGCTTAGTTCGCATCAGTTCTGTATTATTTGAACTTAATCGAACCACTGTGTCCCCATCGAATTAGTTGGCCTCTGATACATTTGAGGCCAGTGAGTCTTTACGCCTATACGGTAACGATGAGATGTTTTAGACTGACTTCTGATAACATTTTCCTGTTAGTTGTTCGTCTAACCTTACAGTTTAGTTATAAGGGGGCGTTTACCACAGTGAGTATGTGGTTAGGTGGTACCTAGGGTGGAGGAATAGTTTACAGACACAGCGTTATAGGTGTTACCCTGTCAAGATTTAACGATATCGGTATGCATAAATAGGCAGTGACATATTTTAACTTGTTGGTCCAGATCATCAGTGGTGTACCAACAAAATTACTTATACTCTCATAGATATTGTCTGGCTTACCTCCTTTCATTAGTGAGTTACCACTATCTGCTCCTTGTAGTGAATGGGGATATATGGAACACACGAGTCTCACCACTTTATTTAAGCCTTGGTTACTACACTTGATGCTGAGTATTGTATTTGATAAAAAGTACAGGAGGTCAATTGTCTAAACTTACGTCGCTTCTGCTAGGGAATTCGTGGGAACCTTGCAGACCGTTTCGTCAGGAGTTAGGGTCGGCCGCTGCACACAACACTGGGAGTTGCGGGGCAGTCTGCTCGCCACTCAGAGGATTAAGTAAGTCCCTGGCTTACGAGGGCAGTAGAGCCGTTCGAGTGAGGGTAGTGGCACTCTCGCATCACTCAAAGATGGACGGGATTTTCGATGTTGTGGTACATGGTACAGTCCGGTGCGTGGCTAGCGGGTTCCCATTTTAAGGGCTGGCCCATTCCTGATAACATCTGAAGAGAACTCATTGCTCTTGTAGAGGCCAGGCCTGCCGCTGTGGGACCGGATCTGGTGGAGTACCCGTTGCGTTCACTTGGCGTGTTGGAAATTCTGAGTTTTTTTTAAAAACTCTCTGATTCGACTATTGCCTCTTGACGTCAGACGGGAATTTATAAACAAGCTTTGAGAGGAGAGTGTGCCCTGATTGGCCATCTACTTGCTATATTCCTTCGTGAGAAATCATTTGAAACTGCAATTTGACGCCATTGGGAAATCAGTGATTTACCACCAGAAGGAAGTTCTTACTCATTGGTCTGAAGAAGACCACAGTAGTGATCGAAACCGGTCACCGGAATAAATAAATTGTGATCAATACTGTTTTTGATGGTAAATTATCACTTAGACTGGTATTTTCAATCTGTTGTTTTATTTTTTTGTGTATGAAGACGCATATGCAAAATTGTCCTGGCTGCGTGCAGACAAACGCAGAGATTTCCATACACTCTGTCTCATTTGCTGCCTTATAAATGTACACTGTCCCTCATATCTCTCCTCGTCCTTAACGCTTATGTCGGAACAACATGACGGAAACACACGTTCCCACCATAATAAAATCCTCTCTGTTCCACTTCATCGCTCAGTCACCTTCTCCAAGTCCTTTACAGTAGCGGGAACCCGACTCTGGAATAGCCTCCCTCGTTACGTTAGAGAACATGTCCGGCTTCAAAAAACAGTTAATGACGTATCTACTTAAGCAACAGTAATGCCTTCCTATGTACGTGAATGCACTTCACCACATTACTTCCCTTTTTCCCCCCTCCTTAAATCTCCCTTCCCCAAAACTCGCTATACTAGTAAACATCTACTTTACACACCAAGATATTAATGTACATCTGCACAAATCTTCATTACTATTGCCAATTTTTCTCATGTTTATCATTATTATTTGATTTTTTTACTGTTACTATTGTTGCGTTTATCATAATTTGTATGTATAGCACCTGTTGTAAAAATACTGCCAGTACTTATTAGGTCTTAGTCATTACTTTTTATTCATATTGTGACTAGAGTAATCAAATTTTCTTACTTAAACTATTGTCATGATGTAACTCTGATGTGTGAAATGCTGCGTGTTTGAAACACTGGTCCGATGTAAGAGAGGGCCTGATGGCCCCAATCTGATCAGGTTAAATAAATAAATAAATATAAGTCTCTGCTTTGCAATAGCGTCCATGGTTTCAGGCAAAAGGCGCTGGTACTTCAGAAAAAATATAATAAAATGGTGATTTCAGGCATAAACCATTGGGCTCAAAGCGTTAAGTAAATGAGTAGTTTCAAAGACTTCTATTACATAATGCATAAAATATTCTACCGAGAACCATCGAAACCATATATTAATACAGTTTCTGCTAAGACTGGAATGATTTGGTTGTAATGGAACCCTGCTTCGCTCCCGTTTCGACTTCTTGCTGCGATGTGGCTGCTGTCTGTTAGACATAGGCCGTTGGCTTCTTGGAGGACGCTAACCTCGCGCGAAGCGTGGAATGGAGAGTGAAGGGCAGAGGGGGTGGGGGGAAGTGGCGGAGTGGCTGGTGGCTCGCCCGCAGACCGTTGAAGGTGCGGGGTGCTGAGTGCCCTCGGAAACAACGGCCTGGCGCCTGCAGGAGGGCGAAGAGCGGACAAAGGGTATTTCCACCTAAAGCAGGCCTTCAGATGTGGCAGCGACTCCGTCGCTTTCTACGTACGGTACAGGCAGCTCCACAAACATTCTCCTGCGTGACTACCTTGCCTCAGGGACGGTAAACCATGGGGGCAGTGAATGAAAATTTGTTTTCGAGCTCCAGATTCGTAAGAGGTCGTAATGTAATACAATCTTCTAAAAAAGTACTAAATAGGGATCATTCCGGTATCACAGAATAAAGTATATGCAAGTTACTCAGTTGGACAGTAACTATGCCTTGCAGACACGTAAGTGAACAGCATACACAGATGTCAGCATTCGAGAGAGGACATGTAGTTGGGCTCAAAGAAGACATTTGGAGTAATCGGCGAATCACTCAACGTTTGAATAGGAGCGATGCCGCCATTCGATGATGTTGGCAGGAACGGGTGTACCATGGCCGAACACAGCGGCACGAAGGAAGTAGTCGATCTAGAGATACGACTGAACGTCAGGATGGAGCGACCGCACGAGAGACACTCAGAGCTGTGAATTCATCATTATCATCGATTTGCAGCTTGTGTTCCAGTGACCCCCTAGCATTATAAACAGAAGGCTCACAGAAAGAATATTCTAATGATTTCATTTTTATGCATGACGGCGCCCAGCTTCTCTTTCAGCTTGAAGTGCTGCTTTAACTCAACAACAGCATCCCACGAAGTTGGACTGGGAAAGGTGGACGATAAGACCTTGTTTATTGCTTTGTCCTCCCAGGTCACCAGATTTCACTCCTTGCGATTTTTTTCTATGGGTGTGCGTTAAAGACAGAGCCCTTGTCCCACGTATGGCAACTACTCTTCAAGAGCTAATATGTAGAATTGTTGATGTTCTAGAGTGAGTAACCAGCAACCTGTTGGTTCTTGTGTGGAATGAAGTAAACTACCGCTTCGTTCTTGATCATCGCATGTTGAACGTGTGCTATAGTGTATATGCGAAAATAAAACTTAGAACCTTCCTCTATCCACTGACATGCGCAATATGTTTCTGCCTTTCACAGCTGGTCTGTAAACAATTGATATATGTTGTTTCCTTCTGAAACATATATCTAGGGATTCCAAGAGAATGAGTACATTTGTATCGGCCAATCTGTCTATGCGCCATTCCCCTTTTAGACACTGCCATTTTCCTAGCGGTAATGAAACGTTAGCAAAAAAGAGAAAAACTTCCAGCAACTGGCATGTTCGGAAAGAACTAGCAGCAAGATGCCAGAAACAGTTCCCATTAACTTGCGGAAGCTACTTCGGGAATTTGACAAAACTTCCGGAAGTCGACCTTGCCGCGGAGGGTTATCCACGTCAAAGAACGCGCAGAATTAGTTCTCGCAAGCAACTTGCAGGAGTTTGTCTTGCTAGTGGACATTACGACAATTTGGCTCAGTATCTCCCATCCCTCCTCCCCTCCCCTCCCTCCCTCCACCCGTTACTGAGAAAACCACAGAATTATCCCTGAAGTTCCGGATGTTTAATAGGCCCAAAACTTCTGGAATCAGCAGACCATTGAAAATTAAGCATTGTTTATTCATCATATAAGGGCGTCTGCAAACGCATATTTATCGACTAACAGAATAAATATACCTTAAGGACTTCCCCTTATGTACCCAAATGCTAACGCCCCTCAAAGAAAGCGGGGCTGGCTGAGTGACCAAGGCATCTTGTCTGGGAGCACAGGTCATGTGTTTGACTCATACATGCAGTCTACGGTTTTTTGTATTTATTTTTCTCCGTAGTGAAATTAGTGGAAGTAGCAGTGTTAATAAGATAAATACATCCACACATATTAAAAAATGTATGTATGTATGCACGCGCGCGCGCGCGTGTGTGTGTGTGTGTGTGTGTGTGTGTGTGTGTGTGTGTGTGTGTTTCACAGCTACTCCTAAGCCACTGGACCGGTTTCACCCAAAACTTGATACAGATATCACTAAATGTCAAGCAATAATTGCTGTGGGGTGGGGGGTGAGGTGGGGCATAGGGTGGGGGGGGGGGAGAACCAGCTACCTATGACAGTCAGGATATATGACGTCATAAACACTGAGATGGGTGAAAAAATGTCGCATCATGCATGAAGCTTCAGTACATTTATTCTTTACTACTAAGATACTCCTACAGTCGAGTCAAGTTATGGAAACCCCTGTAGGTGAGAACATCAGCCATCTTTACCGCTAATAGAAGCTGTTGCCATAGAGACGTAGATGCTTTGTTGACACCCGAAATAGCTGCGCCTAGCCTACAGAAACTGTTTTCCTTAATTTGGTTACTGTATTTATAGATTTGTACAATAAGCATATTTCTTTGTCATAATGTGAACGGTGTTTTTACTAATACGGATATTCAAATGTGTGTGAAACCTTATTGGACTTAGCTGCTAAGATCATCAGGTCCCTAAGCTTACACACTACTTAACCTAAATTATCCTAAGGGCAAACACACACACCCATGCCCGAGGGTGGACTCGAACCTCCTCCGGGTCCAGCCGCACAGTCCATGACTGCAGCGCCCTAGACCGCTCCGCTAATCCCGCGCGGCTATATACGGATGATTTAATTATTTTTTTCGATATTACAGCACAAACACGGGTCCTTTTTTGTTTTCGTTTCTAATAGGAAATTGGCAAAATTAATACCTGCGCAATGCCGGGTTTGTCAGATAGTCAATAATAAATGATAAGATGGTAGGTAAATACATTTTCAAGCTACTTCAATTAGTGAATAATTTTAGGGATTATTTTCTCAAAAACTGTACGCCTCGGTAGCGTAGCGGTTGCGTTACCGTCTACCACACAGGGGCCCCGGGTTCGATTCACGGCAGGGAACTGGGTGTTGTGTGTCCACCAACAAATATGTTGGAAAATAAGCCTCAGTTGCGAAAATTTTCTGGTCTGGTCTGGTCAGTTTTACTATACTGTGCTGTATAGTTGTTAAATTAGACTATAATGGCGTCCAAACTCTCGTGAAAGAGTATTGGGCCAAACTTAAATTTAAAGGGAAGCGCGAGGCTTGATGTCCGAACATGGCATGCGGCGACCAAGAGAGAAATATGGTGGTAGATGTAACAGGAATAAATTAAACCAAACGTAACAAAGACTGGAAACCTTCGAAAAAGTTTTTATTTCTCAGAAGCAGCTGATCGTTCAGAAGGTTTTCCTTATCGGATAGCAAGTGTTTAAAAATTTTCATCTCCTGTGGAATATCTAGCCTTGTTCCTCTTGCCTCATAGTGCAACAGCTAAGTATTAGTTGGAGAACAGGGTGCATGGGCCATTTGGAAGAGGTGTTGGGCGAAAGATGAACCCCGTGTGCCGTCACCACATCTCATTGGAATATGTTCTTTATATCTTGCTGACAACGCTCTCCCTGTTTGGCCGATGTGATTTTACATACCCCGGAGAGAGACAGTTTGTCCTTAGCTATTTTAAAGAGTCGATTAAATTTTTCTTAGGGCAGTTGTTGGTAGAATATGTTGCCTTATAACCATGGTTCTTTGTAATTCGCCCTATTCTATATGAAGCTTTACCTATAAACGGAATGGAGACTACATTTACATGGTTATCATCTGACGTGGTACCTAATGCAGAGGAAGTCGAGCTTCTCTTGTTATTTACCCTCTTGTTATAGTGTTGTCTCACAATTTCTGGTTTATGCCCATTATTTTCGGCAGTCAGTAATTTTATAGTGATTAAAATTCTTCCGGGTATTCTGCCGCGTCATTGCTAAAAACTAACAACAAAAATAAACTAAAACCGACGTTTCGGCCGAACTGCAACGGCCTTCCTCAGGGCACGACTGGTTTTGTGTGGGGATAGGTTCTTCTATTTATTACAGACTATCGATGTCTGACGTCAGTGTTGTAAAACTTTTAATTGGCTCTCTAATATGATTGGCTAGTCATGACGTAAGGGAAGATGGAAACAAAGAGGCTATTCGTGGATGTCCATGTTGTCAACGATTGGTAGCTGTCAGCCAATCAGCGTCCGGCTTCTGGTCGGCAAGTTTTCCTCCTGGTGTGCGCGGAAGTGGACTGACAGTTGCTCTACAGCTGTTTGAGCAGATACTTCCGTGTCCCGTGTAGCTTCTGCCCCGCGACCGCTCGCGGCCCGTCGGACTGGGATGGCCGGCAGCCAGGACGCCGGGAGTTTGTAGCCATCTTCTCTGTTGATATTGTCAGGCTGTTTAATAATTTCGACCGCCTCACGTATTTTGCGTTCTCGCATCCACGATTCTTTCTCCAGTACTCGGTCCTCCTGGAACCTGATAGGTTGTCCACAGTCACGGTGGTGTTCCGCTAACGCCGATTTGTTATGTTGTTGTAATCGTACATAAAAAATGGTTCAAATGGCTCTGAGCACTATGGGACTTAACTGCCGTGGTCATCAGTCCCCTAGAACTTAGAACTACTTAAACCTAACTAACCTAAGGACATCACACACATCCAAGCCCGAGGCAGGATTCGAACCTGCGACCGTAGCGGTCACGCGGTTCCAGACTGTAGCGCCTAGAACCGCACGGCCACTCCGGCCGGCAATCGTACATAGCTTTCGTGTTCTGCTACTGGTAAGCTGACAGATCTCCCTGTTTCTCCTATGTCGGCAGCTCCGCACTCACACCGTAGTTAGTTAACAACTGCAGTTTTAAGAATGTTGACTACATCCTTGTTGGAACCTATCATTTCGTGGATCCTGTGATTGCTTCGAAAAGTCAGTTCGAAACCTCGTCGGCGGAGAACGTTGCCTAGCCGTTCACTGACGCCTTTTACATATGGTAAGTGTACCAGTGGAAGCTTCTCTTCTTTGCCTACTTCTCGTGTTCTGCTCCCTTTGGTCTTAGCTATCTTGCTTATGATTTTGTCGTCCTAGCCGTTGGCACGAAACGTGTAGCGTCTGTAATTCTTCTTTGATGTTATTTTCATCGCTTATCCGGTAGGCTCGGGCAGTTGACGTATGCAGGACAGAATACTTTTGAGCTGGGTGGTGGTGGCTCTCCGCGTGCAGGTACCAATTAGTGTGCGTTGGTTTCCGGTACAGTTTGTGTCCCAGTTTACCTTCGGCAGCTCTGTATACTTCCGCATCCAGAAATGGCAAGGAACCATTGTTTTCCGTCTCATGTGTGAACTTTATATTTTTGTGCAGGCTATTTAAGTGCTTGAGGAAGTTTCCCAATCCCGTTTCACCGTGAGGCCAGATAACGAATGTGTCGTCCACATATCGTAGCCAAGAACTGGGACTTATCGGAGCAGAAGCTAGGGCCGTTTGCTCAAAGGCTGCCATGAAGATGTCCGCAGCTACAGGGGAGAGCGGGGGACCCATTGCCACTCCATCTAACTGTTCGTAATATTTTCCCCGCCAGGTGAAGTACGTAGATGACAGGTATAAGCGCACCAGATCGCAGATATCTGGTGGGATCCGATCCTGTAGAATGCGCATAGACTCCTTAATAGGAACGTTAGTGAAGAGAGACTTGATGTCAAAACTGACCATAATGTCTGATGGCTTTATTCGCTGGTCCCTAATCAGTTGCATGAAGTGGGAAGAGTCTTTCACGTAGGAGTCTGTTTGTTCCACAAGACGGCGTAACTTAGGTGCCAGATGTTTCGCAACATAATATGTAGGTGAATCTATTCCGTTCACTATGGGCCTCAACGGATAACCCTCCTTATGGAGCTTAGGTACTCCGTAGATTCTAGGAGGAACAGGCACTTTGGTGATTAGTCTCTTGCCCGCATCTCGTGGTCGTGCGGTAGCGTTCTCGCTTCCCACGCCCGGGTTCCCGGGTTCGATTCCCGGCGGGGTCAGGGATTTTCTCTGCCTCGTGATGGCTGGGTGTTGTGTGCTGTCCTTAGGTTAGTTAGGTTTAAGTAGTTCTAAGTTCTAGGGGACTGATGACCATAGATGTTAAGTCCCATAGTGCTCAGAGCCATTTTTGATTAGTCTCTTGGCTGTGTCAGGATCAATTCTCGAGTCCTTTACGAGGGCCTTCGTATTTCTGCCTTTCCTCACCGTCGGGTCACTCCTTAGTACTCTGTAAATGGGATCGCTTAGCATTTCGTCCATCTTCTTTTCATATTCAGAAGTGTCCATCAGAAACGTAGCGTTTCCTTGAAAGGCGGCTTTCATTTGTGACGTTCATTTCGCAGATTATTCTTCATGTTTGAAGTAAATAAACCCATATAATGGTTAATTAGTCTTATTAGGTGGATTAGAAAGAGAGACACGTGATGATTAAATACATGTCTGAAATAATACGGGCTTTGATAATGATAATATTTAGTTGCTCGCTGTAGGTGTAAGCAAAGTAAATTTGCCAGTGGAGGCGAGGAGTGGACGGCCGGGGAGGCGAAGGCCGGCGAGCGCCGGAAGAGCATTGTGCAGGACCGGGGGTCCCAGGGGATGCGGCCGCTGACCGGCAAGCATCAAAAGGAACGCCGCCGGGTGCCAGGTGAGAGAGAGAGGGGAAATGTCGAGCAGACAGAGAGCGTCCAACGTACGCGCTGGCGCCGCCCGGTCGCGCGCTGTTTTAGCGGCAAATGGGCTGAGCTCTGATTGGGTAGTTCATAAGAAAGTGCGGGAAACGCTGAGGGCAAACGCCCGCTGTTTGATCAGAGAAATTTTTGGAAAGGTGGAGAAATTGTATCACTCTACGAGGGAGATGTGGGAGGCCTTTGCAACGTCGGAATTGGCTGATTAGAGTTTGGCGGCAAGATTGTCGCAAGAGCATCGGGGAGAGCGAGGTAGGAGGGGAGTGTGTCT
This sequence comes from Schistocerca serialis cubense, assembly GCF_023864345.2. Classification (NCBI taxonomy): domain Eukaryota; kingdom Metazoa; phylum Arthropoda; class Insecta; order Orthoptera; family Acrididae; genus Schistocerca; species Schistocerca serialis. Next base: position 124,196,258 of record NC_064645.1, read on the forward strand.
TGTGCCGTGAAAGCAGACAGTCGCGAAGTTCGGTAGCTCTGAGATAGGGATTTAGATTCTGAAGACTGTGCTGTGTATGATCTAGAGTCTGCAGCTACAGTAGGACATCAGCGTCCACGATAGGCATTGCATTGATTACTAGTATAATTGCAGTTCATTCCGGCTTATAGGCTGGCAGTCACCATTGAACGTAGTCAACCAGCGCACAGAGCTATCATACTGGTATTTCACGTTAGTACAAGACACACTGGGCTGCACCTTAAAGGTAGTTGAGCCAGTCTTGAAAGCGTTGTATACCATTTAGAGGAAATAAAGGGCTTGTGGTATTAATAGTTTCTGAGTAGTTTATTGTGCTCAAGATATTTGAGAGACTTATCTTAATTCAGCGACTACGCAGCTGCAGTCGTCGCCCCAACAGTATTGACGGAGCCAGCACGCTGGTAGACGGTATTGTAAAACTTGCAGCAGCGGCAGTAAAGTTGAGAAATAGTTGCTGGATCATGTTCTTGCCGTCCAATGAGCATCCGTGCAGTTTTGCATACGATTCGTTATTGGTTATATGTCTTTTTGCATGTTGTTTGGTTTGTTTCTTGGTGGTGGTGTCCAATGTGCGTATTATTTCAGACACAAAAGAGATTATAGGAACGTAGTCAGATCGCATTTACCATTTGCTTATCCAGGGGCATAATTAAATCTAACTTCGCATCAACTTAACATTAAGAGCTGAGAGCCAATCTTACCAGTGTAGTATATCTAAGAACAGTGTACAGCTTGTTTAATTTGTTTTCATTCATGATTTGTTCAATATGATCTAATTTCGATTGTGAGATAATTTACAATAAATGCAAGTTATTTACAATATCGCTTTTGATTCAGTAATCAGTGGTAGTTAGCCATCACTGTCATATTAATATATTTTATTCATGTTTAATATCGGCCTCTACCCCAATAGGAGTACTACATCCTTTGTCCGCATATAGGACCACAATATCCTTGTTATTCCTGAGCTCCTTTATGGCCTGTCTTTCTTCACGTGTGATATTGTCTCTGGGTGGTTTTGCTGTTTGTAAAATTCTCATCGTTTCCTGCCTTATCTTTTCTGCTTCGACACGTGGAACTTGGTGGAGTGATCCCTCTACGGATTGAATGATCTCTTCTGTGGGAATATTAGTGGGCGTAACTGCGAAGTTTAACCCTTTGGACAGAACTGACGTCGCTACCTCACTGATGGTCTGTGTCGAGATGTTAACCACGGTACGAGCTGTGTCCAGACTTAGCTGTGAGTGGTGTTTGTGTTGTGACTTGGCAAGACAGCCAAGCCACTATGAGAGGAAGCCGAAAGGCACACGTTTAAGCTCACGCAGGCTGGCGTGAGGTCTGGAACAGTTAAAGGAAAAGAGACTAGCAAAAAAGGTACGTAGCTTCTGGAATACTTAACTTTAATCCATAATTGGTGAACATCGGTCTGACGGTACATGCATCACAAGATAAATAGCAAATGATAATGGCGCCTTGCTAGGTCGTAGCAAATGACGTAGCTGAAGGCTATGCTAACTACCGTCTCGGCAAATGAGATCGTCATTTGTCAGTGAACCATCGCTAGCAAAGTCGGCTGTACAACTGGGGCGAGTGCTAGGAAGTCTCTCTAGACCTACCGTGTTGCGGCGCTCGGTGTGCAATCACTGATAGTGGCGACACGCGGGTCCGACGTATACTAACGGATCGCGGCCGATTTAAAGGCTACCACCTAGCAAGTGTGGTGTCTGGCGGTGACACCACATTTTGTTTCCCGTTAGCTCCTCAAATTTCTTTTTATGTCGATTGCTGACCAAGTCCTCCTCCATGCAGGCCTGGTTGTGGGTTATTCGGTCGACCAGAAGCTTGCCGACCAGAAGCCGAACGCTGATTGGCGGACAGATACCAATCGTTGACAACATGGACATCCACGAATAGCCTCTTTCTTTCCATATTCCCTTACGTCATGACTAGTCGATCATACTAGAGGACCAATTAAAAGTTTTACAACAATGACATCAGACATCGATAGTGTGTAATAAATAGAAGCTCCTATCCCCATATAAACCAGACTTGCCCTGAGGAAGGCCGTTGCAATTCGGCTGAAACGTCGGTTTTAGTTTATTATTGTTGTTCAAAAATTGTTCAAATGGCTCTGAGCACTATGGGACTTAATATCTGTGGTCATCAGTCCCCTAGAACTTAGAACTACTTAAACCTAACTAACCTAAGGACATCACACACATCCATTCCCGAGGCAGGATTCGAACCTGCGACCGTAGCGGTCACGCGGTTCCAGACTGAAGCGCCTAGAACCGCACGGCCACACCGGCCGGCAGTATTGTTGTTAGTTTTTAGCAATGACGCGGCGTGATACCTAGAAGAATTTTAATCACAATGACACCGGTCGCGGTAGCCTACGTTCTTATATTAATAATTTTACTTTACACGATGACCATAAATGCATAAAGTCGTAAAGGTAATCCTTAAACTTTATATACCCCACCAAGTAAATTTCCTACCATTTAATGCAATTTGCATATAGTTAATACACATATGGACTTCATCTACATAATGCTTAGTTTGCTTACAATTACGGTTATGAGCTCCCAACACATTATATACAGAGAGCCAATGATATACAGCCTTGACTCTGCCTATGCGCAGGCACACGAGTTGCTATGTGCTCAGTGCAATTCCGCATGCAACGGTCAGTGCCAACGTATTTGCCGCTGCCAACCGACCGCGTGGTGAAGTGATGCCGGGGCTGGACTTCAGTTCAAAATGTTTCAAATGGCTCTGAGGACTATGGTACTTAACTTCTAAGGTCATCAGTCCCCTAGAACTTAGAACTACTTAAACCTAACTAACCTAAGGACAACACACACATCCATGCCCGAGGCAGGATTCGAACCTGCGACTGTAGCGGTCGCGCGGTTCCAGACTGTAGCGCCTAGAACCGCTCGGCCACCCCGACCGGCGAACTTTAGTTAAGTAGTTTTAATTCGACATGGTACGGCCGTACTATAGGTTTTAATTTTTATGTTGACTGTGTCTTTCTCTGGCATGTTATAGTAATTTTATGCTTCTGAAGAAGGCTAGACTATTCTAGCCGAAACGTGGGTAAAGACCTGAAATTTTCGCAACTGAGACGGATTTTTCAATATATTAGTCTATCACAGTTGCTGACGGGGCTGCAATATGCTAAAAGTTCTTACATTTTCATCATCATTGACTCGCAAGTCGCCGATGTGGCGTCATTTAAAAAGGACTTGCAATACGGCAGCGGAACCCCCCCCCCCCCCCCCCCCCCGAATGGGAACTCCCGGCCAACAATACCATACGATCATTTCATTTTTGTTTCCTCAAAAAATGGGGGGAGGGGCGAGGGGCAGGAGCCGAAATATGTTAAAGTTTTGTTTGGTAGGCCACTTGTGTGCTGCCTAAAATGAACGTGAGCCGAAAAGGCCCTACACTTTTCAGTCAAAACGCTAGCTTCCGAACTGGAGACGCGGTCTGCCGCACACCTTGCATCTGTAAAGAGGTTTCAGAACAGCGTAAGGCTGTGGACAATCAGTTTTGTCAGAAACTTCTGCTAGATTATGCAAAAAAAGGTGAATAGTACTTCCGTGGCGGAGCAGTGTAGGAGCGCAAGGTTTCGTTTTACAAGCAGCACGACCTGAGCAGAGAGCCAGTACAGGAGGGACTGCGGTGGGAATCACAGGTGAAGATGCACGCTACCGGCCGGCCGTGTTGTGAGCTGTGGTGAGGTGAGCCGAGCTGAGGTGCGGGGCGTCTGTTCCGCACGGTGCATCGATTGCGTGACGCGCCGCTTGGACGCGGCCTTGTGGGTGCCGGCGCCCGGCGAGTGGATTCTCGTGTTTCACCGGCAGCCTGACGTCATTGTCTCTGGCACACACAGGGCTGCGCTCCTGTCACCCACCTGTCTGTCACAGCTAGCGTCAGCCCCTCCGGGGTCGGTCCTAGAGGGTGATAGGGGGGGGGGGGGGGAGGGGGCTCTTCACCCCGAGAATTAAACTTGCAAGAAATTAAACTTGCAAGACCGGAAACAACACGGGGTCTAGCAGTATCCCCACCTCGCTGCCTGAGCGCTAACCAGGCAACCAATGAAAAGTCAGAACTGGAAGGCCAATCGAAAAGTGCTATGTTTCATATTCGTGCATGTTTACATTTTAAACCAAGTTACACGAGCCTTGTTTTCTCGCTTTGTTTTTTGCCTGTTTTAAGCTCGCAGAGCAGCAAATTCAGCATGATTAGCTTCAGTGATATCATTATGATTCAAATGGCTCTGAGTACTATGGGACTTAACTTCTGAGGTCATCAGTCCCTTAGAACTTAGAACTACTTAGAATTAACCTAAGGACATCACACACATCCATGCCCAAGGCCGGATTCGAACCTGAGTCCGAAACGGTTGCGCGGTTCCAGACTGTAGCGCCTAGAACCGCTCGGCCACCCCGGCCGGCGATAACATTATGGCCGAACAAAAGAGGGAAATAGGTTGAGTGAGTAGATCTCGGAAATCGCAACATATTCGGAAAAAAAACAGCTAAGCTGTGTCCTTAGAGTCCTGCCTAAAGGCAACTTCGGAAATAACAACATATTCAGAAGTAAACATCAAACATTTGTGACAAGTGAGGAACGGAAGAAAGAGCTTTAAACTGCACTCCCCTCCCTAAAGCACGCCCCATGGTCTCTTGGTTCTCCTGTCAGTGCAACAAAGTTTTAATAGTAGTTTAGGTTTCTACTACTCTGTGGTGAGGTGCACAACTCGCCTCCTTCGCTTGTGGCTTATCATTCCGCAATTACTAGCCCACATTTTCTGGTAAAATGTGAATTAGTCTTTCCCTTGAAGGCCACAAAATAAATCCGTCAAAATCGCAAAGCAGGGCTTTTGAGTTCAGCAAAGAAAACGCAGATAAATCCTATATCCTCCTATAATATGTTATATTGTACCTACTTTGAAACTACCCGTAGATTGTGTATTATGTGATTTAATATCTTTTCCTAATTTTGTTTGCTGTTATTTTAATTATTTTTACAAGAGTTCCAGTTTTGACAGTTAATTTTGAAACTACACTCCTGGAAATTGAAATAAGAACACCGTGAATTCATTGTCCCAGGAAGGGGAAACTTTATTGACACATTCCTGGGGTCAGATACATCACATGATCACACTGACAGAACCACAGGCACATAGACACAGGCAACAGAGCATGCACAATGTCGGCACTAGTACAGTGTATATCCACCTTTCGCAGCAATGCAGGCTGCTATTCTCCCATGGAGACGATCGTAGAGATGCTGGATGTAGTCCTGTGGAACGGCATGCCATGCCATTTCCACCTGGCGCCTCAGTTGGACCAGCGTTCGTGCTGGACGTGCAGACCGCGTGAGACGACGCTTCATCCAGTCCCAAACATGCTCAATGGGGGACAGATCCGGAGATCTTGCTGGCCAGGGTAGTTGACTTACACCTTCTAGAGCACGTTGGGTGGCACGGGATACATGCGGACGTGCATTGTCCTGTTGGAACAGCAAGTTCCCTTGCCGGTCTAGGAATGGTAGAACGATGGGTTTGATGACGGTTTGGATGTACCGTGCACTATTCAGTGTCCCCTCGACGATCACCAGTGGTGTACGGCCAGTGTAGGAGATCGCTCCCCACACCATGATGCCGGGTGTTGGCCCTGTGTGCCTCGGTCGTATGCAGTCCTGATAGTGGCGCTCACCTGCACGGCGCCAAACACGCATACGACCATCATTGGCACCAAGGCAGAAGCGACTCTCATCGCTGAAGACGACACGTCTCCATTCGTCCCTCCATTCACGCCTGTCGCGACACCACTGGAGGCGGGCTGCACGATGTTGGGGCGTGAGCGGAAGACGGCCTAACGGTGTGCGGGACCGTAGCCCAGCTTCATGGAGACGGTTGCGAATGGTCCTCGCCGATACCCCAGGAGCAACAGTGTCCCTAATTTGCTGGGAAGTGGCGGTGCGGTCCCCTACGGCACTGCGTAGGATCCTACGGTCTTGGCGTGCATCCGTGCGTTGCTGCGGTCCGGTCCCAGGTCGACGGGCACGTGCACCTTCCGCCGACCACTGGCGACAACATCGATGTACTGTGGAGACCTCACACCCCACGTGTTGAGCAATTCGGCGGTACGTCCACCCGGCCTCCCGCATGCCCACTATACGCCCTCGCTCAAAGTCCGTCAACTGCACATACGGTTCACGTCCACGCTGTCGCGGCATGCTACCAGTGTTAAAGACTGCGATGGAGCTCCGTATGCCACGGCAAACTGGCTGACACTGACGGCGGCGGTGCACAAATGCTGCGCAGCTAGCGCCATTCGACGGCCAACACCGCGGTTCCTGGTGTGTCCGCTGTGCCGTGCGTGTGATCATTGCTTGTACAGCCCTCTCGCAGTGTCCGGAGCAAGTATGGTGGGTCTGACACACCGGTGTCAATGTGTTCTTTTTTCCATTTCCAGGAGTGTAGCTAAGTGTACAAGTCATTTAGAAAATAATTCTTTCCTTGATGACTTTGCGTTACATTTTCTATTACTAAAATGTTAATGGTGCACAACATCCTAAAGAAAATATTACATGTATTTAAAATATGATTTTATACTGTTTTGAATTTTTTAAAGTCAAAAACATCGTGAGGGACTGTTTTTAGGCACCTTCCTCTCTAAATGTCATTGCTGCTTGTTCACTTACAGCAGTTTAGGTTCCTGTCTAACCACATCGACGGAAATCGCGACATAGTATGGAAAAATGGTCGAAGACTTGTGATAAGTAAGAATACAGATATCGTTGTTGGTCTCAGAATCCGTCACAAACACCAAGATGAAAAAAAAGTATGAGCATACAACAAGCCGCGAACCTGTTTCCTTTGACACGCTGACACGATGTATTCACCCACACAGCCACACTGAACATTGTGGATTGCCAACAAAGATATTGATCATGTTGGGAGTTCCTGATCACTTCTACCATCGATGCGCCATTAACTCATATTTCATTGTAACAAACCCTACCAAGGGTGGCATGTATCTGATAAATCTTACAAGCACGAAAAACGACTTTAGTAAGAAAATGAATGTAAATCTGCACGCTGGTGAAACACAATGCTTTTCGACTGGCCTTTCAGTTTTGACTTTATTTGTCGCTTGATTAGGATTCTGAGTGCGTGATGGGGGTATTGCTAGACCCAGTGTTGTTTCAGTTTTTCTATTAAACTTACCGTCACCACAACTTTTGCACTGCCACACATTGCTTCAATCATAATAACAGTAATAAAGTATGTACAGAAATGCTTTAACATAGTATTAATAACAAAACAATTTGTTTATACCACTGATTAGTGCGAGGGGACTTAAAAAATGAGTAACACGTTATTATGGGAGGCGAAGTAAGTTACTGAATGTCGTACTACCCTTAACAGTAAATCAGATACATGACACTGTTTTTGAACACAGTCGCCAAGTCTCCGTAGACACCGATCGGGACGTTGTATCAGTCATTCAGTTCCTCGATGATCGAAATCCACTCGTTTGTCACCAAGCCACTCGAGAAGCGCTGCGTGAACGTCCTCGTCTATGGAAAATCTCTTTCGTCTACGTGTTCTTTCATCTTGCCGATGACATGGAAATCGCACGGTACAAGATCCGGATTGCATGACGGATATTCCAAACCTCTCATCGGAAATGTTGAAGAGAAGATTGTGTTGTGCTTGCACTGTGGCATGTCGCGTTGTCATCCAGGGAAACTAAGCCTTCATTTAATTTATCACGCTGTTTGTTCTTTATGGTGTTGCGCAGCGATGCCAGTATTGCCAAGTATGAATCGATGTTAATGGTTGTGCCCTTTGCAAGAAACTCTGTGCAAACAATTCCTTCACAGTCGAAGAAAACGGAGTCCATGACATTCCCTGCCGACAGGATAACTTTGCATTTCTTCCGTGGAGGCGAGGAAGTATGTATCCATTCCACAGACGCTGTCTTTGTTGCACGTATTAAATGATGTACCAGCGTCTCATCGACCCTGATGATGGAGCTCAAGTCAACACTCTCGCTCAAGAAGGTCCACGAGAAACTGTAAACACTGCTCCTTTGTGTGCAGGTGACTGCGGTTGCGGAACAAAGCATGTGCAGAATTTCCGATACTGCGGACTACCTCGGACGATGGAATGAGCACTGACTGTTGAGATCTGTATCTCCTCAGCAATGTCCGCAATAGTCAGTCTGCGACTGCTGCAAATTGGTTCCTCGATTGCTTTGAATTTGTCGTCTACGACCGATGTCGGTGGTTTCCTTCACGATTTGCATTGCCCATGTCTGCGGAACCTTGGTCAAATTGTTGGGACCATTTCGCTACAGGTCGAAACGGCATTACATTCGGTCCACATAATGCCACAATTAGACAGTGAATCTCACGTAAATTAGACGTTTTGCTTATAAGAATCGTCCTGCCATGCGTACTTCAACTTCGGAATACATTTCCAGTTGCCATGCTATTTCACTCACCCACTCTGATGCACCTGTTATCCGTATCGCAACAAAACTGCGTCAGCACGGAACCCTGAACATGTACCGTGTGGTTTTTAGTAAAGTGCTTGTACGAATGGAGGTCCATTATGGGCTTTAATTATCTTGGCGCAGGGAAACACAGTAGATATGCTAAGCGTTAATGCAGAGCTGATTTACGCTCCAAAAAATTAGTTCCAGTTGTGTGTATGTTAGCCCAGTACTTAACCATATCTGTAACTTTTCCTTTAGGAGTGGTCGGTTTCCTGACCGATTAAAGTACTCGGTAGTGAAGCCACTTTATAAAAAGAGAGACAGGGATAATGTTGACAATTATAGACCTATTTCTATGCCATCGGTGTTTGCTAAAGTTATCGAGAGGGTTGTATATACAAGGTTACTGCAGCATTTAAATTCACATAATTTGCTGTCAAATGTACAGTTTGGTTTTAGAAATGGCTTAACAACTGAAAATGCTATAGTCTCTTTTCTCTGTGAGGTTTTGGACGGATTAAATAAAAGGTTGCGAACGTTAGGTGTTTTCTTTGATTTAACGAAGGCTTTTGACTGTGTTGACCACAAAATATTACTGCAGAAGTTGGAACATTATGGAGTAAGGGGAGTAGCTTACAATTGGTTCGCCTCCTACTTTAAGAACAGAAAGCAGAAGGTAATCCTCCGCAATATTGAGAGTGGTAATGATATTCAGTCCAATGGGGCACTGTTAAATGGGGCGTTCCCCAAGGGTCGGTGCTGGGGCCACTACTGTTTCTTATTTATGTAAATGATATGCCTTCTAGTATTACAGGTGATTCAAAAATATTTCTGTTTGCTGATGACACCAGCTTGATAGTGAAGGATCTTGTGTGTAATATTGAAACAGTAACAAATAATGTAATTCGTGGAAAATAATTTGGTGCTAAATCACAGTAAGACTCGGTTTTTACAGTTTCTAACTCACAATTCAACAAGAACCGATATTTTGATCAGACAGAATAGGCATGTTATAAGCGAGACGGAACAGTTCAAGTTCCTAGGCGTTCGGATAGATAGTAAGCTATTGTGGAAAACCCATGTCCAGGATCTTGTTCAGAAACTAAATGCTGCTTTATTTACCATTAGAACAGCATCTGAAATAAGTGACACTTCAACACGAAAAGTAGTCTACTTCGCATATTTTCATACGCTTATGTCGTATGGTATTATTTTTTGGGGTAATTCTTCTGATTCAAAGAGGGTATTTTTGGCTAAAAAACGGGCTGTTCGAGCTATATGTGGTGTAAGTTCGAGAACCTCTTGTCGACCCCTGTTCAATAGTCTGGGAATTCTGACATTGCCCTCACAGTATATATTTTCTTTAATGTCGTTTGTTGTTAGCAATATTAGCCTATTCCCAAGAGTTAGCAGCTTTCACTCAGTTAATACTAGGCAGAAATCAAATCTGCATGTGGAATGCACTTCCTTGACTCTTGTGCAGAAAGGAGTGCATTATTCTGCTGCATCCATTTTCAATAAGCTACCACAAGAACTCAAAATTCTTAGCAGTAGCCCAAACTCTTTTAGGTCCAAACTGAAGAGTTTCCTCATGGCTCACTCCTTCTATTCTGTCGAGCAGCTCCTGGAAGAGCTAAAAAATTAAGCAAATTCCAGTGTTACATTGTTGATTTTCTTTATTTAAACTTACGACTTGTCACCTGAATATGTTTTTTTTTATATTTCATTTTATCTGTTCCTAATATTGTGTTATAATTTCATGTATTGACTTGTTCCATGACCATGGAGACTTCTCCTTAATTTGGTCCCACGGAACAATAAATAAATAAATAAATAAATAAATAAAAATCTGGCGTTGCACGCTGTTTGTATGGTAATAGATCCATGCTGTCACAACATGAGTGAACAATATATCAATCGAGAAAAGAGACCATGGACTGTTAGTGAAACTGCTTTATGTGAACGGCAGCAATTACAGTGCTGCATTCAGAGAGTATTGCGGACGGAAAGATGCGATTTCATTATATGGTTTAAAGAAGTTGATAATGAAATTCGAAAAGATGTGTGAGCTTCGTGTGGCTCCTGGAAGAGAAAGTGTTCTGTCCCGGTTGAAGTTATTGACGAGGTTGCTGCTGCTGTAACTAACCATGCAGCACATGCCTTAGGCAGTGATAGCAGCGCTCGTGAAGTTTCACGAGAACTGTCCATCCCATGGTCAACTCTACGGAAAATTTTGTGCTCTATTTTACACAGGTACCCGCACAAGATCCAGACGGTACAATAGCTGACGCCCCATGATCCACAGAAACGATCAGAATTTTCTCTTCGGGTTATGGCCCGAATCGAAATTGATGACGTGTGGCAGAGCAATAGTTTTTAATGCAAATTGTTCGTTTGGTGTCGAGGATATAGAGGTAAAATCTTATGTGTGTAACAAAGAACGGTAGTTCCTCTGATATTATTTCCATCAGTTCTGTCTTGTTTCATATTTGATGAGTGTATCGTTCCATTATCTGTCGTCAGCTAGTTTCTGAGTTCGCCAAAACTTTCACGTGTCCAATTGATTGATTTTATCGACGTTGAGCAACCTGACTCCCTTAGCCGCTTTATTACTTTTTAACATTTTAATTTTTTCTAACAGTTTGCTACTCATTTGATGCTTCTGAATCTGGATACGTTTTCGGGTATTTTTTAGGTGGAAATCTTTCTACGCCATCAAGACAACGTCCCGGTTTCTTGAAATGTATAGAAAAGTCTACAAATTTCCCAGGTTTCGTCTTGCAGCAGAATTTTAGGATTTCACAGGCAATTACCTTAATTTTAAATGTCTAAATGTCTTATAAAACCTCCTGGTGTTTATATTTATAATGGTACTACAGTTTACTTTCTATACATTTAACATAACGGCTGAACCATCCTCACCGTTTTAATAGTTATTCGTAGGTTCGATAGCCTTGTGAAACTAAATTCTATTCGTTTCTGTCGTTCTGCTGGCAACGTGTAGCGTCTTTTTCGAGCTGTAAATTCAATGAGTGATAACAATTTGGACGGGATTGTGCAGCACGAAACTGTTACAGTAAACGTAGTACTGTGTGACGTTTACTGGGGTACACCCCAAGGGAGTCCTTGGACATGCACCAACACTGGATCAGTGTAAATGAAGAAATCAGAAGTAACATAAAAATTGTTCTTTCACAACTTATATTTTATTTCTGGTCCATATCGGTTTTATGTTTATACTGTACCTACCACACCAGTTAATGTTTGGAAATATATATTCTGTTCCGACTATTGACTAACGACTATCTCTATAACTTTGTTCCCGATGGTACTTGACAATGCACATTTCACGCTGTCAGTCTCTGAGTTTCACCTCCATAAAAGTAATATAAATGTGTCTTTGTCAAGTTATCCACGACGTTCTGAAACGTAATTCATCGCAATGTATAGTTATTTGTAAAGTTACTCTTTGACTTCATTTCTGCGATTAATGCTAGCGCCGCCTATGGTCTTCATTTACTTAGGTAGCTTAATCATCACAGTCAGCTGGGCAATGGTCCTCTTCGAATAGACAACAGCAGTGTCAAATATGCCGATACATGTATACATGACATGAAATCAGTGTTATAAGTATTGGGACGAGGGGGACATCAGCACCAAGTTACATTATCCAATATGGTGGCGATGACGTCACCCCCTCCCTAAGGGGACACGAGCCCAAAGTACCGTTATCCAAGATGGCAGTGATGACGTCATCCAAGAAGTTGTCTGTGACGTCATCTCATGATGTCATTCATGATGACGGCTTTTGAAAGGACGTTTGAATTTTAGTGGGAAGATAGGTCAATTGGGCTGCCTCCACCTAACGCCTCCCCAAGAAAATGGCAGGAAGTTCATATTCCATCAGGATAACGTAACACACCTAATAAAATGGTGGGAAAATAGTTCACTTGGGCCACCTCCACTAACCTAAGTCATCCACCTGCTACCTCTTCCTAGGAAATGGCGGGAAGAGGACTCGGCCTATGCTGGACATAAGTCTTTATTTTGTATGCATTATTTTATTTAAACAATTAGAGGCAGCACAGCCATCCAGTGTGGTCGAAAGGGGCCCGGAGTCCAACTGACCTACTACGCAGTACCACAGAGGTCACTGTAATCCATTCCATGATGTAATCCAAGATGGTGGGGAAAAATGGCGGGAAACAGTATGAGCGCCATGGGATCTGGAGTCGAACTGACCTAGTACACAGTACTACCACCAGAGGGCGCTGTCAACCATTCTGTGACGTAATCCAAGATGGCGTTCTCGGATGGGGAGAAACGGTGGGAAACTGTGTTCACCACGAGGTCTGGAGGCCAACTGGTCTAGTACACAGAACCACCACCAGAGGTCACTGTTGTCTGCTACATTATGTAACCCAAGATGGCTGTCTGTAGGGGAAAATAACTCAATCTGCACTGGGCCGCCAGCCGGAGTGGCCGTGCGGTTCTAGGCGCTACAGTCTGGAGCCAAGCGGCCGCTACGGTTGCAGGTTCAAATCCTGCCTCGGGCATGGATGTGTGTGATGTCCTTAGGTTAGTTAGGTTTAATTAGTTCTAAGTTCTAGGCGACTGATGACGTCAGAAGTTAAGTCGCATAGTGCACAGAGCCATTTGAACCATTTTTTTTTTTTTTCTTGCACTGGGCTGCTGGAGAGAGTAAGGCAGAACTGTACTACATTTATTTTGCAACAATTTATTTAGGGAAGGATTTTGAGAGATAATATGTTTATCACACTGATACAAAACACATGCTTTGACATGCTAGGGGTCACAACCACACAGCCTACAGACCTGTAAACTACTTTTAAATTACCGATGTAACACACTGCAAACACGCAAACAATTTCTAATTTACTCAAATAATTTCAGCACACAACACACAAACGTGCAAACTCCTAAATAATGCACACACTAATGTGCAGACACGAAATCAACTCATAAACTGTCCAAATAACGCATAGCAATGCCTTCAGACCTGTTCGCAAAATCATGCAACAGACATCCAATCAACGTGTGCAAGCACCGCCCGCTGCCCCCTGCCCCTGCCACTGCAGCCCCAGTGACGTGACATGGCCGTCAGCTGCCAAGTCACGCACAGGTGCCCTTTCAGGTCCATCAAGCATGAGGCAGCGGCATCCCTATCATACTGGACACCTGATAAATTCCTCTCGAAATACGTGATCACCTAGGCAGTGTTGCTGACGTGGCTGGGTGGGAGTGAAGGCTTACTTTCAGAGTGCAGGCGCTCAAAGGCTGTGCGCGCATCGAGGTTACTGCCAGATGCAAGCCAGCACAAGCCATCTCTCTCAAGCCACTGTTGCCTACAGCGACTGGGTGAATGTTTGGTCTACTTTTGCATATGCAGTTAGAGTTCTTCGAGTGTGATACCGACATCACAGAACTCCAAGACGCGGTCACTCCGGCCCCATACGCGAGATGCCTCTGGACGGCATGTGTGTTTTAGGTTAATGACGCGATACCTGTGGATACTGACGTCACAGAAAAGGACAGGGCGCATTGTTCTTAATGGACTATGCGAGCTATGTCTAGCCATGCAGGCGTACCCAGTGTGGCTGACGCATCACACGATATGTTCGTCCTGCTATCAATATATGTATCAGAATTGTTAAACATTATCACTGCTAAAAGCCTGTGCACTCTCGAGAAAACACCGTTAATCTTACAAGCATTCATGTTATTCAAATAACTTAAGGTTCAAATGGCTCGGAGCACTATGTGACTTAACTTCTGAGGTCATCAGTCGCCTAGAACTTAGAACTAATTAAACCTAACTAACCTAAGGATATCACACACATCCATGCCCGAGGCAGGATTCGAACCTGTGACCGTAGCGGTCACGCGGTTCCAGACTGAAGCCCCTTAACCGCACGGCCACACTGGCCGGCAAATAACTTACGGGTTTGCTGCCAGGTGACGTCGTCAAAAACCGCCGATATATCGACAGGAGCACACCCTGCCATTCTCAATGCACAAATGCAAGGAAGAAGAAATGTGCAAGCAAATTTAATACCTCGGTTCACAGAGGAGAAACAAGGAAGACACCACACACAGAACAAGTGTCAACACAACCAAAGATAATCAACATCAGACATATCGATAGTTACTATTAATCAACAGGTGAGGTAGCACTAATTCTGTCCCCTGTTTTTTGATGAGAGACAGAGCCGGATTCCAAGCAGTATTTAAACAAAATCCACCATCTCTGTTAATAAGGTTGATTGATAGTCTGATTTCAACAGCTTCCTTAATAACACTATCTCAATAGCTGGACGTGCAAGCCAGAATCTCCGTGTTGTTGTATTCCATAGGATGACCGGTGTCAAGGCAATGTTCTGCAATCGCGGATTTGCTCGGCTGTTGTAAGCGTGTGTTACGCTTATGTTCAATACACCAGTCTTCCACAGTCCTGATTGTATGACCAATATATGACGCCACAACTGCAAGGAATACGATAGACCCCAGCCGTACGTTCCTGGAACGTGCATTGGAGTCAGCGACCATGAAACCTGCGTGTTTTTTTCAGATATGTAGACGATACTTTTGTTGTTTGGCCTCATGGTAGTGAGAATTTAAACCGGTTTTTGGAACATCTGAATTCAATCCACCCGAATATTCAGTTCACTATAGAGGTGGAAAAGAATGGATGCCTTCCATTCCTTGATGTGTTGGTCAAAAGGAAGACTGATGGTACGTTGGAACATTCTGTTTATAGGAAGCTTACCGACACCTTTCGTCAGAATGGTTATATTGAGAGGCAGATCAAACGTGGGTTGCGCCATCAGCCTTATGTGCAACGGCTGAGTCACGATAGCAACGGAGTGGCACCTAAGTCTACGGCCTTTTTGCCTTACGCAGGAAGAATTTCCAACAGGATTGGCCGTCTTTTGCGGAAATATGATGTGAAATGTGTTTTTCGGCCACCTTCTAAGATTAAGGCCCTGTTGGCGTCCGTAAAAGATGATCTCGGTTTGCATAAGGCTGGGGTCTATCGTATTCCTTGCGGTTGTGGCATGTCATATATTGGTCAGACAATCAGGACTGTGGAAGACTGGTGTATTGAACATAAGCGTCATACACGCTTACAACAGCAGAGCAAATCCGCTATTGCAGCACATTGCCTTGACACTGGTCATCCTAAGGAATACAACAACACGGAGATTCTGGCTTGCACGTCCAGCTATTGGGATAGTGTTATTAAGGAAGCTGTTGAAATCAGACTATCAATCAACCTTATTAACAGAGATGGTGGATTTTGTTTAAATACTGCTTGGAATCCGGCTCTATCTCTCATAAAAAAAAACAGAGGGACAGAATTAGTGCTACCTCACCTGTTGATTAATAGTAACTATCGATATTTCTGATTTTGGTTGTATTGACACTTGTTCTGTGTGTGGTGTCTTCCTTGTTTCTTCTCTGTGAACCGAGGTATTAAATTTGCTTGCACATTTCTTCTTCCTTGCATTTGTGCCTTGAGAACAGCAGGGTGTGCTCCTGTCGAAATATCGGCGGTGTTCGACGACGTCACCCGGCAGCAAACCCGTAAGTTATTTGAACATTCAATTCGCTGGGAAAAGTTAAGGTCTCACAAGCATTCTTGTTGTTTGGAAAGAGAGCACTCTCTAAAATGGTTCAAATGGCTCTGAGCACTATGGGACTCAACTGCTGAGGTCATTAGTCCCCTAGAACTTAGAACTAGTTAAGCCTAACTAACCTAAGGACATCACAAACATCCATGCCCGAGGCAGGATTCGAACCTGCGACCGTAGCGGTCTTGCGGTTCCAGACTGCAGCGCCTTTAACCGCACGGCCACTTCGGCCGGCTAGAGCACTCTCTAAGCACAGGTGCAGAGGAGGGGGGGGGGGGGAATCAGAACAATTACGCAAACAGAATTCGAAGCACTGTCTTACAGAAGAGAAAAAATGGCCGGAATTTTCGGTATCTCACAGCCACAGGTCTGGAGGTATCCTAATGCCACAGTGGTGGAGGAGTGACGGCACCCCTGCCAGAGAAGGATGGTCTGCTTCAACTTGTCTTTGAACACTTGATTTCTCAGAACTTTCTGTACATACATTGCCTCCATGCTGCTCGAATCAGTTTGAAGACACTCCTATGTCCTGGCACAAAGGATGTCTTGTGAATGAATAGAGCATTATGATTGTATTTTGTACAGATCACCATATTCCATCCACTATTAAACCCTGCAATGTGCCACACACTTCATCAAATACAGGAAGACTTATTCAATTACACTGCTCTCCCACTGAGGACAGGAGCTTGATTATTAAAGCGTGAAACAGATCTCCAACCCAGCAATGTATCACCATGTACTGTGTCAATGCAGTAAACATACAATTCGTATCCTGTGGCATACAAAATCAGTCCTTTTACGTCATTCGTACATGTAATGTGAAGACAGACAGCACCATATACACTCCTTGCAGCTCTAGATATTTCCCTGCTAGTTCAGCAGTCTTCCACCCATGACAGGTGATCAGAGGGCCCTCAGCTGACCGAAGTCACTCTCAGAACTGTACTACAAATTTGGGCTCGTTTTCCCCTCGGCACAAACGTGTTACTGTTTCTGGTCCCGACCTGCTTGCTTGCTTGCTTTTCTACATCCATCTCCAGACTCTGGGATTACAAGAACACATGTATTTCCACATGGTTTGCAATAATGTTATACCATTTTCGGGGTACTTCTCGGTATCAAGCACATAGCAGTATCCTACCGATCACTCGCGCAACATAATTCCGAAGATAATGACTTGAAATTATTTCTCTAAAAACCCTAAACTTTAGCGAGGTGGATCGTGCTGTAGACCACTGGGCGCGAAATGTGCAGAAGCAGTCAATCGAACAATTTACATGTGAGCGAATAATGGTCCAGTGCAAACACACATCCATTTTCAATCTTCTCAATTTTCCACGCGATCTCTACTCGTAGAGGAGAACATGGTTAAGTCAACTACATTCCTACACTCCAATAGCCCTCTCCATTCGAACAGACCCTGCCACTAACGGCAAACGTGAATCATTCCTGTCACCTGCACTACATGCCAAGCACACACAGGCAGAATCATCCTAGAATACTGGTCACATATATGTTTTAAATGTTACGATCGCGGTCTGAATTGAACGACATTCGACAATGAGCGAAGTATCGGAAATACACCCTGCTGACAGCTGGGGCTCTGGAAATAGAAAATGTCTGTACCATACTTGACACACTATTCCCTCTTTTATCACAGTATTCCAGTCATCTCCTTTGCACAGGTCGGAACACAAACACAAACTTTATAAGCCTGATGCTCAAGGTGAACCTATCAAGCCTCTCCTACTACTACAAAGTATAATACTTGGCCAATAAATGATTCCAGACGATACAAGATAATACTGAGAGAAAAATCAGCGTTAGATGGACATTTCTCATAAGTTTTGTTTTCTAGTGTTACCACTGTGTTGTAGTAAGAGAGATGTAATCGGTCAGATGTTAATAAATCAGATCGCAAAAATGTTATTGTCACAAGCGCGCTGGGTTCTGCATGTGCACACAAGTACCTATGTTAAAAGCCATACTGGCTTTACAAATCGAGGTATGGCATTGCCTTCGAATGAAAAGGTTTTTCTGGACAAATACCGAGATGGTGATTGTAGGAGTGTGTATTATCAGATCAGCAGTCCAGTTACACGTAGCCAAAAATGCAACTTGTATAAAATCGCTGAATTTTGAAAGTGATTCTGCTAAGGAATACTGTATGAATCCGCTATTTGTAACTCCTTTACGCAGCTAGATATTTCTCCAGTATGTGTATCGTATTCTGTCTTAATATCATGTCATAGTGTCTGCGATATATTCACTGAGTTATAGGCAAATACTGATCGAGAAGAATCACAAACAGCAATAGATGGTGTGCTGATTGAGGTCATAAGAAATGTCCACTGGCTTTTCAGATCTCTGGCGTTACGCTATCCAGTAGAAATGATGTCTATGATTTTGAATCAAGTCCTTCCATTCAACCACATACCTGCGTTGGATCAGGGCCACAAGTGAATCATATTTCTGGCATTCTCATATCTCAAAACGAGTCACCTTTCTCGAACCTATCTGCTACAATAAAATTTCAGTGTGGTTTTAGTCAGTCCCTATGCACCCTGCAACTGCAGCCATTTCTGCAGCTTTGCACATGTGATCGTTCCAATGTAAGCCGGAACTGAGCAGAAGTGCGAGAAGGCCATATCCAGCACCTTCTGCAACCCGTGTAGAAACAGAACGACCTGAGTTAGTGCAACCGGACCATGTTTTGAGCATTTGGTGGAAATGCGCTCATAGTGGTGCGTCTCCAAACTAGATACAGACACTACAGTCTGAAGCAGATCCGCGTCCATTAACATCTATCAGTCCAACTGGCTATCATCGTAATTCTGTACCATGCAACAGAGAAAAATTACGAAATGTAAAATATCCACTAACTTCATCCGATACAGAACTCACCTAAGCACCATTGCTGGCGCGATGCCGCACAGCTGCAATGTGGGTCCGGTGCAGAGAGAGAGTTGTGATGCTTCCCAGAATAGCATTCCTCTTCACAATCCTAACAGGACACCCTGTCCATCACTGAATTTACCTGTCAAACTGCCGCTGCGGCCAGTGTGGGACGATCCTATTAAATACACAGCTTTTGAACCAGTGCAGAGGCCTTTTTTAGTTTTCCTCACCTGTACTGTAGGAGGATGATCGTATCCCATGGACTATACTGTAAATAGAGAAGACGCTCCCTGTGGCCCTGCCTCGTTGTTTGAAAGATTGTTTTTTTTCTGCTGTACCATGCTTTTTACACTGCCATACATTTTGTTTTTCTGCCACAACTTTGAGGTCTGTCAGGTTCTAAACTGATATTAAGACGTTCTGATCTATGGCCTCTCGCAGAAAACTAGATGTCGCACAATGTAAATTATATTGTCACTGTGGCTAATATAGCACGCCACAAACACTGCATAGTTTTAAGTAAAAGAGAGTTACAACATAAGCAAATTGGGGGAATTTTGCGACGTTGTGGATGGTTTCCAAACTACAGTCCGAAAGTGATACGCGAGCTCTACATTTAAACTCATACGTCATAGTCATGGAATAGCTAATGACTCTACGTTCCGTTTCGACTGATTCATCATATTGTAGTCATGTATGCGATCATTGTTTCGGTGCTACCCACCCCAGAATGTGTTGTTCACCCACCACCCACCAAAACTCTTCCTCCAACTCAAACAATTGATGTCAGTCAGTCATTATGTGGTAAACAACAGCATACCAGTGGACGGATGGGATGGAAAAGACACCTTCGATGTACTATAATAATAAGCATCACAGTGAAAGTATGGACAATTTTAGCAATTTTATAATAATTTAAGCACCGACCAATGGTGCGACAGTATGTCTCCCAATTACAGTATCATAGCTAAGTCACCCTTCTCCACTTTGCGAGTATCATTGCGAACGTGGACAGATGACTGTGCAGTACATCCATTCATTGTTAATTCTCGAACACATACACCATCACCCCCCCCCCCTTCATGAACCATGGACCTTGCCGTTGCTGGGGAGGCTAACGTGTCTCAACGATACAGAGAGCCGTACCGTAGGTGCAACCACAACGGGGGGGGGGGGGGGGGGTGTATCTGTTGAGAGACCAGACAAACGTGTGGTTCCTGAAGAGGGGCAGCAGCCTTTGCAGTAGTTGCAGGGGCAACAGTCTGAATGATTGACTGATCTGGCCCTTTAACACTAACCAAAACGCCCTTGCTGTTGTGGTACTGCGAACGGCTGAAACCAAGGGGAAACTACAGCCGTAATTTTTCCCGAGGGCATGCAGCTTTACTGTATGATTAAATGATGATGGCGTCCTCTTGGATAAAATATTCCGGAGGTAAAATAGTCCCCCATTCGGATCTCCGGGCGGGGACTACTCAAGAGGACGTCATTATCAGGAGAAAGAAAACTGGCGTTCTACGTATCGGAGCGTGAAATGTCAGATCCATTAATCGGGCAGGTAGGTTAGAAAATTTAAAAAGGGAAATTGATAGGTTAAAGTTAGATTTAGTGCGAATTAGTGAAGTTCGGTGGCAGGAGGAACAAGACTTTTGGTCAGGTGAATACAGGGTTATAAATACAAGATCAAATAGGGGTAATGCAGGAGTAGGTTTAATAATGAATAAAAAGATAGGAGTACGGGTAAGCTACTACATACAGCATAGTGAACGCATTATTGTGGCCAAGATAGATACGAAGCCCACACCTACTACAGTAGTACAAGTTTACATGCCAACTAGCTCTGCAGATGATGAAGAAATTCATGAAATGTATGGTGAGAAAAAAGAAATTATTCAGGTAGTGAAGGGAGACGAAAATTTAATGGTCATGGGTGACTGGAATTTGACAGTAAGAAAAGGAAGAGAAGGAAACTTAGTAGGTGAATATAGATTGGGGCTAAGAAATTAAAGAGGAAGCCGCCTGGTAGAATTTTGCGCAGAGCATAACCTAATCATAGCTAACACTTGGTTCAAGAATCATGAAAGAAGTTTGTATACATGGAAGAGCCCTGGAGATACTAGAAGGTTTCATATAGATTTTATAATGGTAAGACGGAGATTTAGGAACCAGATTTTAAATTGTAAGACATTTCCAGGGGCAGATGTGGTCTCTGACCACAACATATTGGTTATGAACTGTAGATTAAAACTGAAGAAATTGCAAAAAGGTGGGAATTTAAGGAGATGGGACCTGGATAAACTGAAAGAACCAGAGGTTGTACAGAGTATCAGGGAGAGCATAAGGGAACAATTGACAGGAATGGGGGAAAGAAATACAGTAGAAGAAGAATGGGTAGCTTTGAGGAATGAAATAGTGAATGCAGCAGAGCATGAAGTAGATAAAAAGACGAGGGCTAATAGAAATCCTTGGGTAACAGAAGAGATACTGAATTTAATTGATGAAAGGAGAAAATACAAAAATCCAGTAAGTGAAGCATGCAAAAAGGAATACAAACGTCTCAAAAATGAGTTCGACAGGAAGTGCAAAATGGCTAAGCAGGGATGGCTACAGAACAAATGTAAGGATATAGAGGCTTATCTCACTAGGGGTAAGATAGATACTGCCTACAGGAAAATTAAAGAGACCTTTGGAGAAAAGAGAACCACTTGCATGAATATCAAGAGCTCAGACGGAAACCCAGTTCTAAGCAAAGAAGGGAAAGCACGAAGGTGGAAGGAGTATATAGAGGGTCTATACAGGGCCGACGTTCTTGAGGACAATATTATGCAAATGGAAGAGGAGGTAGATGAAGATGAAATGGGAAATATGATACTACGTGAAGAGTTTGACAGAGTACTGAAAGACCTAAGGCGTAACAAGGCCCTGGGAGTAGACAACATTCCATTAGAACTACTGACAGCCTTGGGAGAGCCAGTCCTGGCAAAACTCTACCATCTGGTGAGCAAGATGTATGAAACAGGCGAAATTCCCTCGGACTTCAAAAAGAATATAATAATCCCAATCCCAAAGAAAGCAGGTGTTGACAGATGTGAAAATTACCGAACTATCAGTTCAATAAGTCACAGCTGCAAAATAATAACGCGAATTCTCTACGTACGAATGGAAAAACTGGTAGAAGCCGACCTCGGGGAAGGTCAGTTTGGATTCCGTAGAAATGTTGGGACACGTGAAGCAATACTGACCCTACGACGTATCTTAGAAGAAAGATTAAGGAAAGGCAAACCTACGTTTCTAGCATTTGTAGACTTAGAGAAAGCTTTTGACAATTTTGACTGGAATACTCTCTTTCAAGTTCTGAAGGTGGCAGGGGTAAAATACAGCGAGCGAAAGGCTATTCACAATTTGTACAGAAACCAGATGGCAGTTATGAGAATCGAGGAGCATGAAAGGGAAGCAGTGGTTGGGAAGGGAGATAGACAGGGTTGCAGCCTCTCCTCGATGCTATTCAGTCTGTATATTGAGCAAGCAGTAAAGGAAACAAAAGAAAAGTTCGGAGTAGGTATTAAAATACATGGAGAAGAAATTGTATGATTATATGATAGCGGAACAAACACTGGTAGCAGTTACTTCTGTAAAATATCTGGGAGTATGCTTACGGAACGATTTGAAGTGGAATGATCATATAAAATTAATTGTGGTAAGGCGGGTACCAGGTTGAGATTCATTGGGAGAGTCCTCAGAAAATGTAGTCCATTAACATAGGAGGTGGCTTACAAAACACTCGTTCGACCTATACTTGAATATTGCTCATCAGTGTGGGATCCGTACCAGATCGGGTTGACGGAGGAGATAGAGAAGGTCCAAAGAAGAGCGGCGCGTTTCGTCACAGGGTTATTTGGTAACCGTCATAGCGTTACGGAGATGTTTAGCAAACTCAAGTGGCAGACTCTGCAAGAGAGGCGCTCTGCATCGCGGTGTAGCTTGCTCGCCAGGTTTCGAGAGGGTGCGTTTCTGGATGAGGTATCGAATATATTGCTTCCCCCTACTTATACCTCCCGAGGAGATCACGAATGTAAAATTAGAGAGATTAGAGCGCGCACGGAGGCTTTCCGACGCGACTGGAACAGAAAAGGGAGGTAATGACAGTGGCACATATAGTGCCCTCCGCCACACACCGTTGGGTGGCTTGCGGAGTATAAATGTAGATGTAGAAAAACTTTGAGGTTCGCCGATGACATTGTAATTCTGTCAGAAACAGCAAAGGACTTGGAAGAGCAGTTGAACGGAATGGACAGTGTCTTGAAAGGAGGGTATAAGATGAACACCAACAAAAGTAAAACGAGGATAATGGAATGTAGTCGAATTAAGTCAGGTGATGCTAAGGGAATTAGATTAGGAAATAACACACAAAAAGTAGTAAAGGAATTTTGCTATTTGGGGAGTAAATAACTGATGATGGTCGGAGTAGAGAGGATAAAAAATGTTGACTGGCAATGGCAAGGAAAGCGTTTGTGAAGAAGAGAAATTTGTTAACATCGAGTATAGATTTAAGTGTCAGGAAGTCGTTTCTGAAAGTATTTGTATGGATTGTAGCCATGTATGGAAGTGAAACATGGACGATAAAGAGTTTGGACAAGAAGAGAATAGAAGCTTTCGAAATGTGGTGCTACAGAATAATGCTGAAGATTAGATTGGTAGATCACATAACTAATAATGAAGTATAGAATAAAATTGGGGAAGAGTTTGTGGCACAACTTGACTAGAAGAAGGGATCGGTTGGTAGGACATGTTCTGAGGCATCAAGGGATCACCAATTTAGTACTGGAGGTTAGCGTGGAGGGTAAAAATCGTAGAGGGAGACCAATAGATGAATAAACTAAGCAGATTCAGAAGGATGTAGGCTGTAGTAGGTACTGGGAGATGAAGAAGCTTGTACAGGATAGAGTAGCATGGAGAGCTGCATCAAATCAGTCTCAGGACTGAAGACCACAACAACAACAAAAAACAGACACCATCAAATTATATGAGAGAGAGCTCTACATATTTCTAACACATCGAGCATAGTGCTTAATGTACGGTCTATGTCTCTTGCGTATGTGAGTCACAGAGCATAGGGTAAAATTAGAGAGTGAAAGACCCTCCTCACACTGTCATTGACCAACCCACCCTGCAACACCGTTACAGATTTAATTTTATGAGTCAGACAACGAACATGTTTCCAGCATAGTGGAGCCCCACAACACTTTGCAGTTAATGACAAAGAAATTCAGACAATGTTTCCCACAGTTGTTGGACTGGGAGGGGAGGACAGGTACCGTGGCCACCACGTCCTCCCGACCTCACTCCTATGGATTCTTTTCGTGTGGGAACATGAAGCGTTTGGTGTACACAACACATTTTCGCCAACATCTTTAAAACATTATTGATCACACTGTATCTTGAACATCGTCTATGAACATCACTAGCGTCAAAACGTATGCTTCAGTATATCACCTACTGCCCAGGGGAAATTAAGCCATAACAGCTTGCTTATGCCACATGTACTTTGAGGTACAAATACCCCAAAAACATACTACTCACAATAGCTATAATTATAAGTCTGTAGACGAATCGGATTCTCGTGCGTCATTGTTCAGTACATTGACCTCAGTCGCCAACTTATACCCCTGAAGCCCTGTGTATATCCACACATATTATAAAAATGGATGTATATATGTTTGTATGTACATCCAAACCCGACACTGCCCTATACAGTTATTTTCTCCAGACATACATTCCTGTATATATCTTCCTCGAGGACTATATTTGATACCACAAGACCTACTTTAGCAACAAATTCCCTGTCTACCTGTAGGCTGTCTGCTTCTTCTGCCTTCTTTGCTTCGTCCGTCGCGAGGTACTTTGCTTCCAAGTAGTAGTCTTGCTTCACTTCATCAACTGGTACACAATTGTGGTGGTAAGTTTATCAGTAGTCTCCTCTCTGCTGATCCAAGTTATTTTCGTACTTATTTGGGTTAATCTTAGTCCGCATTGTGTGTTCGTTAGATCTACTTTACAGATCCTGTAGTTCTCTCTTTTACTGATCTTTGCAATGTCATCAGCGAATCTTATATTGATAGACGTTCACTCTGAATTTTTGTCCTGCTGAAACCTTATTTGCGATAGTACGTCTTCGGTGCACCGGCAGAACGAAGAGCAGAAAGACAGCATCCTCACCTTACGTCCTCTTTAATCCCAATACTTTTCTCTTGGGCTTCCAGTCTTACTGTTTTCTCTTGGTACTCTCTCGCTTCTTTAAAACCTAAATTCATTATCAAGCGCATTGTCAGCAATGCTTCTCTAGATATTTTACCGTTCCTAAAACTAAGCAGATCATCTAGCACACATCTAATTCTCTTTTACGATCTTTGGTATATTCACTTCTGCATGAGCACTCTGCAGTTCACATTTAAGTGCCTCCCAGTGTTGTTCGAACCACATTCAGACTATTTCTCTACCGTTCCACACTCTAGCGGCTTGTGAGAAAAACGAACACTCATTTTTTTCTGTACGAGCTCTAATTTCTCTTATATTATTATGATTATCATTTCTCGCTATGTAGGTTGGCGACGATACAGTATTTTCACATTCAGAAGAGAAAGCTTTTGATGAAAATTTCGTGAAGAGATCTCGTCACAACAAAAACGCCTTTGTTTTAATGACTGCCATCCCAATTTGCTTGTCATATCCGTGACACACTCTCCCCCATTTCACAATAATACAAAATGAGATGCCCTTCCTTGAACTTCTTCGATGTCCTTCGTCAATCCTACCTGTTAAGGATCCCATACAGCACAGCAATATTCCAGCAGAGGACGAAAAGCATAGCTTAGGCAGTCTCTAAGTGTTCTGTCAATAAAACGCAGTCTTTGGTTTGTCGTTTCCACTACAGTATTTATGTGATCATTCCGTAATTGTAATTTCTAGGTATTTAGTGTAATTTGGAGCCATTAAATTTGTGTGGATGACCTCACACTTTATTTTATTGAGAGACAACTGCCACTTTTCGCACCATTCAGTTATCGTGTTCAAATGGTTCAAATGGCTCTGAGCACAATGGGACTTAACTTCTATGGTCATCATTCCCCTTAGAACTACTTAAACCTAACTAACCTAAGGACATCACACAACAGCCAGTCATCACGAGGCAGAGAAAACCCCTGACCCCGCCGTGAATCGAACCCGGGAACCCGGGCGTGGGAAGCGAGAACGCTACCGCACGACAGTTATCGTGTCTCAGTCATTTTGCTATTGGTTTTGATATTTTGATGAGTGTATTAGACGTTAAGTTACAGTATCATGTGCAATAAATAGAAGAGGGCTGCTAAGATTATCTCCTAAATCATTTATGTAGATTTGGAACAGCAGAGGGCCTATAATATTTCCTTGGGGAATGCCAGATATCACTCCTGTTTTACTCAATCATTTTCCGTTGATTACTACAGGAAGTGATATTTCTGCAAGGAAATCTTGAGTCCAGTTGCACAATGGAAGCGATACTCCATAGGCACGAAGTTTGATTAGAAGTCGCGTGTGAGGAAATCTAGAAATACGGAATAAATATGAACTTCCCGTCGATAGGACTCATTATTTTGTGCTAATAAATAGTTAGTACTGTTTCATAAGAACAATATTTCCTGAATCTGTGCTAACAGTGTCTCAACAGGCCGTTACCTTCGAGGTAATTCATATTGTTAGAACACAGTACATATTTTAGAATCCCACTGCAAACCGACGTTAGTGATATGGGTCTGTAATTTAGTAGATTACTCCTACTTTCTCTCTTGGGTATTGGTGTGACCTGTGCAACTTTGTAATCTTTTAGTACGCATCTTTCGTCAAGCTAGAGGTCGTACACTCCCGGAAATTGAAGTAAGAACACCGTGAATTCATTGTCCCAGGAAGGGGAAACTTTATTGACACATTCCTGGGGTCAGATACATGACATGATCACACTGACAGAACCACAGGCACATAGACACAGGCAACAGAGCATGCACAATGTCGGCACTAGTACAGTGTATATCCACCTTTCGCAGCAATGCAGGCTGCTATTCTCCCATGGAGACGATCGTAGAGATGCTGGATGTAGTCCTGTGGAACGGCTTGCAATGCCATTTCCACCTGGCGCCTCAGTTGGACCAGCGTTCCTGCTGGAAGTGCAGACCGCGTGAGACGACGCTTCATCCAGTCCCAAACATGCTCAATGGGGGACAGATCCGGAGATCTTGCTGGCCAGGGTAGTTGACTTACACTTTCTAGAGCACGTTGGGTGGCACGGGATACATGCGGACGTGCATTGTCCTGTTGGAACAGCAAGTTCCCTTGCCGCTCTAGGAATGGTAGAACGATGGGTTCGATGACGGTTTGGATGTACCGTGCACTATTCAGTGTCCCCTCGACGATCACCAGTGGTGTACGGCCAGTGTAGGAGATCGCTCCCCACACCATGATGCCGGGTGTTGGCCCTGTGTGCCTCGGTCGTATGCAGTCCTGATTGTGGCGCTCACCTGCACGGCGCCAAACACGCATACGACCATCATTGGCACCAAGGTAGAAGCGACTCTCATCGCTGAAGACGACACGTCTCCATTCGTCCCTCCATTCACGCCTGTCGCGACACCACTGGAGGCGGGCTGCACGATGTTGGGGCGTGAGCGGAAGACGGCCTAACGGTGTGCGGGACCGTAGCCCAGCTTCATGGAGACGGTTGCGAATGGTCCTCGCCGATACCCCAGGAGCAACAGTGTCCCTAATTTGCTGGGAAGTGGCGGTGCGGTCCCCTACGGCACTGCGTAGGATCCTACGGTCTTGGCGTGCATCCGTGCGTCGCTGCGGTCCGGTCCCAGGTCGACGGGCACGTGCACCTTCCACCGACCACTGGCGACAACATCGATGTACTGTGGAGACCTCACGCCCCACGTGTTGAGCAATTCGGTGGTACGTCCACCCGGCCTCCCACATGCCCACTATACGCCCTCGCTCAAAGTCCGTCAACCGCACATACGGTTCACGTCCACGCTGTCGCGGCATGCTACCAGTGTTAAAGACTGCGATGGGGCTCCGTATGCCACGGCAAACTGGCTGACACTGACGGCGGCGGTGGACAAATGCTGCGCAGCTAGCGCCATTCGACGGCCAACACCGCGGTTCCTGGTGTGTCCGCTGTGCCGTGCGTGTGATCATTGCTTGTACAGCCCTCTCGCAGTGTCCGGAGCAAGTATGGTGGGTCTGACACACCGGTGTCAATGTGTTCTTTTTTCCATTTCCAGGAGTGTATATGGTTGGTGACCATGAGGCTATCGTACCAGCATACTCTGAAAGATATGTCAGTAACTTGGATGAAGAAACTGATTAAGCTGCTTGTGAGATAGTCTTTGCATTTATCTGCCATTACTATCTTCAGTACTGTGTGAACGACTTTTCCTGAAAGTCTGATGGCATGATGCCAGGCTCGTATATTCTACAAACCAGCTTGAATAACCGTTTGCCTGCCACTTCTCCCAATGGTTTCATAATTTCCGTAATTAATATTCAGTTTCCAAATCGACGCTTATTCCATGTTACATCACTCTAGGAGACAGTATCTCTTCCTTGTAGAGGAGCTCAGGACTCCACTTCTACCTATACGCTCTCTTCTCTGTGTTCAGCAGTGGAATTTCTTTCGTATTCCTAATGCTGACGAACTCAAATTTAATGTATGGCGTAAAGTCAAGGGCTGGCACGGGAACGACAAGGCTGTGAAAAGAAAGCCACTCGCATGCTGACCGGATCTCCCTCCAGGACGACAACGTGACAGCAGCGGCCCCTAGATGAAGAAGACATAACTACCACGATCGACTGGTGACTGCCCAGTTCAATAGCAACTTCAAAGACTAGTGACTTGGACAACAGAGTCAACGCTAGATTGCTTCGCTTGTTCTCTCTCTGTAGCGCAGGCTTGGGATTATCTATACTGAAGAAGATAGGTTATCCTGTAAGTCGCCCTTTCCTTGTGACACGTCTGGGTAATTGACAAAGTCAAGTATTGTAACTTTATTTTTGTAATGAAATTCATTAATACGATTTGTTGGGTTGTTTCGTCTAGCGAACTGAGTAGGCAGGCTTCCTAGGCACATTTTATATTGTCGAATAAAAGGCCCTCTGTAAACTTTAGCGTCAAATTCTAATAATTCCGCACGCTTGCAATGACAGCGCCACCATACAAGGGTGGGCAACGACGTTGGGATGACAGATTTACTTCGAACTTTCTACACTTGTGGTGGGCCATTAAAATAAGTAGTAAGCTGCGGTACTCTAGTAATTCCGAGAAAACTGCAAGTTAAATTTTACGCGTTTATTATGTGGCTTTTGTATCTGTACGTAGGTTCCTGGTTGTCAAGTGGGTAGCGTTCGAGCTTCTTAAAACGAACGTATATGAGGAGACGGTTCGACTTGTGCTCAGAGGTAATTTTTAATCTATATTACACTATCGGAAGAAAGAGAAATTTTTCAGAATCTCAAAGAGGTGTGTTTTACCTTATAAACTTTGAACACTCCCTGTAAATGCGTAGAAACTGCATTCATTAGATGTAGTAGACGCCGTTTCAATTTGTTTCCATGTCTGTATGACAAATACGACCCTGCAGCGTGTGATGACGAGAGCACCTCCGAAGCCGGCCGTTGTGGCCAAGCGGTTCTAGCTGCTTCAGTCTGGAAACGCGCGACCGCTACGGTCGCAGGTTCGAATCCTGCCTCGGGAATGGATGTGTGTGATGTCCTTAGGTTAGTTAGGTTTAAGTAGTTCTAAGATCTAGGGGACTGATGACCTCAGATATTGAGTCCCATAGTGCTCAGAGCCATTTGAACCATCAAGCACCTCCGACGAGTGATTGTACAATATTACTCTTGTGATCTGGTAAGTTGCGACTTACTATATTACTGAATAACGACATTGCATCATTATTTATCGAGATTTGACTTGGGCTTTCCAAGCCTGTCTCTCTTCCTTTAAAGTTTAATTAAATATGGTAAATACTATATTAATATACGAAATTCACTACAACTTCGTGAAAATGCACGTGGTTCTTTTCATTGTATTACCTCTCAAGTATCATGTAAATCAAATAATGTGACCAGTGATGAAATAAATACATATTAAAAAATTTAAAAAGTAGATCAAAAAGTAAGTGCTAGCGAAATTCGAGCTGTCGCCTCGTCCACTATCCTCTGGCAAATCATGAACGCTAACCTCTTGGCCACAGTGACTTCCAAGCACCTTCGCACAGATGCACTGTAACGTGGCTATAATTTCGTGCCTTACAAGCACTCATCCACATACCTTGCCGTGATATACAACCACATTAGGTATTATTTGATAGGTAGTACATCGTATATATGAATATTTGAAGGAGACTGACATTGTCACATACGCCTTGTAAATAATTGTTAACGCTTATTGCATGAAAGATACGGAGTGTCTCTGTTATCATACTAGTAGAGGTTGGAGCGACAGTGTAAATGAAACAGCAGACGGAACTCAAGCCGTGAGTGGAAGGCCCAGACAGGTGTGTTGGTCCTGCTTAAACACAGGAAATAGCAAGACGGACGTCGTAGCACCTAAGTGTTAGAGCACAATAGAGTCACGACCGGCCAGATTGTAGCCGACCCGGAAGGATTATCCGTCAGAAACTACCAAAATCTTGGACGCAGGTGAGAGGAATGAAGAAGCGGCACCTCGGAAACCACGCAGGCTGGGTTATTTCCAAGGAGTTTAACTCAGAAGCATACCATTGTACGAGTATAGGTTCTTCCTCGCAAACTTTCCGCGCTGGACGACAAAAGACTAAACTATGGTTGGTCGGCGTTTGGAAGAATCTGTAGAGAGGGGGAATATTCCGTGGTTTTGGGAATATGATTAGTTTTCGGAATTACGATGGTGGGGAGCCGAGCCTTGGTGGGAGGCCAGCGGTGGAGAGAAGAGTTCTTCCGTTGTGAGCGCCCGTCTGTGATGATCGCTTGATATCAGCTTTTGTTGGTACAGACGGACGTGCTGTCTTTGCTCTCAGTATAGTTTATAGTTAGAACAGTTAGGAACTGTACTGTTGCGAACCTATACAATTCTGGACTTCAACTCCGGGTTGGAAGTCGTCGTTGAGTACGCAGCGTTCAGTAATTGAGAGCACTTCCTCTGCCTATACTTACGTTGAGACATTATCTGAACTCCGTCCTTCTGGTTAGGAGTTCGCGTTTCTCGTCTGTAGAACACGCAGAGGAGAAGACAGTATTAGAGTATATTTGTCAGAGGACCGCCTTCTGCCGTACTAGTATTTGAAAGAGTTTATTTGCGGATGGAGTTCTTCCATCGATGCAGACGAGTACGAGAACCATCACTTCGACGCACCGGACGCAGTACATACGGTGATATCGCAAATTGCTTCTGCTTATTAGGCTATCAAAGCTAAGCAGCAGTGATCACGTTATTTTATTTCCAATGAGGTTCCACACCACCGTAGATCGTCTTTGAAAGTAGTGTCTTCTAGTGTTTGGTACGTAGATAATGTCAGTCATTTCAAGTTATGAATATTAGATCGCGCGGTCATAATATCGGGCAGAGTTGGGCAGTTGATTAGTAATTTTACTTGGGAGATGTAAAATTTTTAATATAATGGTTTTTTAATCTACAATAAATATATAAGGAGGAACAACGTTTATCATTCAGTAGTATTAGTTGGCTTCATCATCCATTTATGTTTAGACTGTACTTTATAGAATTAAGGTTGGACGGATTAAATAAAAGGTTGCGAACGTTAGGTGTTTTCTTTGATTTAACGAAGGCTTTTGACTGTGTTGACCACAAAATATTACTGCAGAAATTGGAACATTGTGGAGTAAGGGGAGTGGCTTACAATTGGTTCGCCTCTTACTTTAAGAACAGAAAGCAGAAGGTAATTCTCCGCAATATTGAGAGTGGTAATGATGTTCAGTCCCAATGGGGCACTGTTAAATG
The DNA here is from genome assembly GCF_023864345.2 of Schistocerca serialis cubense. Lineage (NCBI taxonomy): Eukaryota > Metazoa > Arthropoda > Insecta > Orthoptera > Acrididae > Schistocerca > Schistocerca serialis. Next base: position 124,228,399 of record NC_064645.1, read on the forward strand.
GGGCGTTCCCCAAGGATCGGTGCTGGGGCCACTGCTGTTTCTTATTTATATAAATGATATGCCTTCTAATATTACAGGTGATTCAAAAATATTTTTGTTTGCTGATGACACTAGCTTGGTAGTGAAGGATCTTGTGTGTAATATGGAAACATTATCAAATAATGTAGTTCATGAAATAAGTTCGTGGCTTGTGGAAAATAATTTGATGCTAAATCACAGTAAGACTCAGTTTTTACAGTTTCTAACTCACAATCCTACAAGAACTGATATTTTAATCAGACAGAATGGGCATGTTATAAGCGAGACGGAACAGTTCAAGTTCCTAGGCGTACGGATAGATAGTAAGCTGTTGTGGAAAGCCCATGTTCAGGATCTTATTCAGAAACTAAATGCCGCTTTATTTACCATTAGAACAGTATCTGAAATAAGTGACATTTCAACACGAAAAGTAGTCTACTTCGCATATTTTCATACGCTTATGTCATATGGTATTATTTTTTGGAATAATTCTTCTGATTCAAAAAGGGTATTTTTGGCTCAAAAACGGGCTGTTCGAGCTATGTGTGGTGTAAGTTCGAAAATCTCTTGTCGACCCCTATTCAATAGTCTGGGAATTTTGACATTGCCCTCACAGTATATATTTTCTTTAAAGTCGTTTGTTGTTAGCAATATTAGCTTATTCCCAAGAGTTAGCAGCTTTCACACAGTTAATACTAGGCAGAAATCAAATCTGCATGTGGAATGCACTTCCTTGACTCTTGTGCAGAAAGGAGTGCAGTATTCTGCTGCATCCATTTTCAATAAGCTACCACAAGAACTCAAAAATCTTAGCAGTAGCCCAAACGCCTTTAAGTCTAAACTGAAGAGTTTCCTCATGGCTCACTCCTTCTACTCTGTCGAGGAGCTCCTGGAAGAGCTAAAAAATTAAGCAAATTCCAGTGTTACATTCTTGATTTTCTTTATTTAAACTAACGACGTGTCGCCTGAATATGTTTCTTATATTTCATTTTATCTGTTTCTACACTCCACAACTGAATATGTTTCTTATATTTCATTTTATCTGTTTCTACAATCGTGTTGTAATTTCATGTATTGACTCGTTCCATGACCATGGAGACTTCTCCTTAATGTGGTCCCACGGAACAATAAATAAATAAATAAGAGATCCTAAGATCTACTTCAGGGGGTAGTCAGACAGGGCCAAATCTAATATAATAGACGCGTAGAACTACTCCTGCGATTTTCTCGGAGCTGTCAGAGCAGTGCACATTACTACTTGCACATTATATTGTTTTAATGGCCCACGAAATGTGTCCAAAGTGTGAAGTAAATCCGTGATCCCAACGTCGTGACCTCCCCGTGTTAGTCATCATACCTGTTGCCAAATAGACGGACATAGTGTACCACGCATCGTATCGATTCAATACTAACAGGTAAAACAGAATTTCACTGAAAAGATATCGGAGGATGCTCAGACATTTATTTCAGGATTTTTTTTTTTTTTTTAGGAAATCATTGGTTTCCGGTGGCTCATTACAGAGTAATTGAGTTTCGTTTCATATCTCACTCCCATTTAGTTTTCTGCCTGTATTGCGCTGAAAATACCTGTAGAATGGCGCAAATGCGAAGGGTATGCGCTATATATCCTATTTGAAAAGAAACTTGTTCTATTCACTCACGTTACTTGCTGTTGACATCAATAATGCCGACTTTGCTCTTAGCCCTCATGCAGTCCTTCAGTACTACTCAAGTCCGCTTTTTTTCCCCCTGGAGTGTTAGTCGTACATTAACGGTGATAGACAGTAGTATGGGTAGGTGTACTAATGAAAAGGTGGATGATACGCACGTCAAGTATGGTTTCACAGAAGGCCGTGGGAGAGTGCCACAATGACACTATGCAGACCTGTTTCTGCAGTGACGAAAACTGTAATTTTGCAGATGAGATTCGTGTCGTGTTTTGTTTGGTATGTTGTGATTACAAAATATGGTTCAAACGGTTCTGAGCACTAAGTGACTTAGCCGGCCGCGGTGGCCAAGCGGTTCTAGGCGCTTCAGTCCGGAACCGCGCGACTGCTACGGTCGCAGGTTCGAATCCTGCCTTGGGCATGGATATGTGTGACGTCCTTAGGTTAGTTAGGTTTAATTAGTTCTAAGTTCTAGGGGACTGATGACCTCAGATGTTAAGTCCCATAGTGCTCAGAGCCATTTGAACCAACTATGGGACTTAACATCTGAGAACATCGGTCCCCTAGAACTTAGAACTACTTAAACCTAACTAACCCTTAGGATATCACACACATCCATGCCCGAGGGAGAATTCGAACCTGTGATCGTCGCGTTAGCGCGGTTCCAAACTGAAGCGCCTAGAACCGCTAGGCCATATCGGCCGGCTGGTGATTACACATTACAGGCTTTTTCACTTTTTGAAGGTATTTTCACCGAAATAATGGTTATTGCGGCAACAAATTGAGTAACTTAAAATTACATTATTAGTGTATAACGACTCTTCGGAGATCACGAGACCCTTTCGACAAATTTGAAAATATCCTTGAGGAACCTTCGAAATTTTATCTGTTAAGTGCGAGTTAACCCTGAAAAGTGCAAATACATACTCCTTATCCGCTGCGGTAAGTACTCCACCCATAATATTAATAGGTACTAACGTTTCTTGCTTTGCAGCAGGGCCATTTACGCTAGCAGGAAGAGTTCGCTCACGCTCCAAAGAGCACCAGCCCTGTTGGAGGCTGGAACACCGCCAGCTTCTTCAACACATATGTGTGTGAAATCTTATGGCACTTAACTGCTAAGGTCATCAGTCCCTAAGCTTACACACTAATTAACCTAAATTATCCTAAGGACAAACACACACACTCATGCCCGAGGAGGACTCGAACCTCCGCCGGGACCAGCCGCGCAGTCCATCACTGCAGCGCCTCAGACCGCTTGGCTAATCCCGCGCAACGTTCCTTCACCATCATGGACGAACCACACTAGTCGGCAGTGTACATGTCTCGTTAATTAAAAAGTTTTACCTATCGACTTAACGCTAAATTTATCACGACGTTACGGCATTCTACCACCTGTCTAATTCATATGTGCTAAACCCACTGTAACGTCTAGAGAAACAAAAACAATATATTATGTAGTAATTAGAGAATTAGATGTATCATATTGTGTCATTGTATAAAATTATGTATTTTTTTTTATTATTTATTTCTGAAAACGTCTGCGTCGGCGAGTAATAAAACCGACACAGAAGATAAATGTTAAACAGAGATTAAAAAAGGAACTAGTATATAATACGTGTTGAATATGAATGTCTTTGTCGTCTTAATTTGGAAGTTGTGCGAGTAAGATCTCCTGTTGTTGTCGTAGAGAACGCCAATGTAGCATTCTTTTGTCGAGACTAAGCAATGTACGCCATTACGTGTGAATTCACAAAGGTCTGTAATCAGCGAGATATTTAAAGGTTTTAATAGAGGTGTTTAAATGAAAACTTGTATTATTTATTGTTAAGCTTGCTTGCATATTATCCCATCCTGTTGAGACATTTTTCAGTTATATAAATATTATCTGTGGTGCTGAGCTGCGTGGAGAACGAAGAGCCGCTGCCGCGGCGTATTTAAACGACTTACAATATAGTCGAGCATACCGCAAGGAAGCGGTAAAATAATAGTAAAATAATATTATTTCTTTTAGCTCCCAGACTGGCAGTGAGGATCAGCAGATTTTATGGTGTGTTGCAGATTGACGCGGGCTGCTGATAGGATATAATTTACAGTGCAAATAATTTAATGTACCTTCAGAATCTGATAGGAATCTTGCTGTGCTCCGTTCTGATCTGGCAAACTTTATAGTGACAACGTATTTTTTAATGAGAGTCTCATGTTCTTGGGCTAGTCGTGGTATGAAATAGCATTTTAACGAGAAATAAAATCCACTGCGAACTTGTGTTTTTGAACGATCACACGAACTGTAACATCAGTGTTCATAACAAAGTAATTTTAACTTTTAATCACTATGAAGTAGGTAAGATATATTGATTCTTAGCATGAGTTGCAGTTATGAAAAATCGTTCCTTAAATTGTAGGCCAGATACAGAACAATAAGACTTCCATATATACATTTTATTCCGCTAAAAGGTAATGATGATAAAGAAAAGCAAAGCACAGCATTGCTAAAAGTATTTCACGTAACTCTTTTCGTAAATGTGTTGCTACAAAGAGAATAAATAAACCAAAGAGCAACAATTTTACAATCCGCGAGAGAGTTGGACGGGAAACTGTCGCCCAAAAACGCGGGGCCCGAATTTGCAGTGGCCACAAATATAAAATTTTATGTATTTTTCTTTCAGTGTTGATAGTTATGTATGTGTAGATATATATGTATCTAGTAATAAATGTATGTATGTATATCATGATCAATGCTATGTTTTAATGAATGTGTAAATACTCTTTCATGACAAACCGTATTACTGCAAACGAGTCTGAGAAGACGATCCTGATAGTACTGAGAAGCTGTAACGACTACGTAATCCGGGGGCAGCCGAACCCCGAGATAAGATAAACTAAAGGTAAGACTACAGTGTAGTTGTCCTGTTTGTAGAAGTCGAGCTCCAGTGAAGTGATCTCATTTCGCTAGTGGTGTGCATATTGTGCGTAGTTTGATGTTAGTGTTTGTGACAGGACAAAGTTGATGGTAGATAGTAATTTTTAGTGTGCAGTTAGTGTAGATAAATTAACGTATTTTGTATGCAAGGGGCAAAACTGTCAGACTTTGTGGTTTAGTAAGCAATTTATGAATATGGTTAAGTTGCGTAGTCAACGTCCGAGCAATATGGATACTGAGGAACAACAATTAGTTAGTGCAGGAAATGTGGAACCGGGTACCTCAAGTAGTACTAGTACTCTCTTTGAGGATATAACATGTGAGAATGTGGGGGCAGGGGCACAGGAAGTGGTGCCACCGCCCACTAGTCCTCAAGGGGATGTAGAGAAAGAAGTTGTACCACCACCAGAAAAGCAGGAACCAGAGAGTGGTAATCTGCCTGGTGGGTATTCGCTTCAGGCTATATTAGAGCGCGTGCTGAATTACCAGGCAGAATTTGCGCAACAGCAAGTCGAGCGAGACCGCCAGCAAGCTGAGCGAGATCGCCGGCAAGCTGAGCGGGACCAGCAACTTGTGCAATCGTTAGAAAACATGAAAAAAGAGATTGCAGATATGAAACAGAATTATGAGTCGATACCTATGGCCGTGCAGGAGCTGACTGAACAGGTCAACAACCTGCAAGTAGCAAACACTAACAGGGTAGACGAAATAGGTGTATTAGCCAATCGAGTAGAAAAGCTAGAAACAGATTCCACGCAGCTTGTAGAGCAGAAGTGGAACGAACAAGCAACTAAAATTGAAACAGAATTCAACTCATGGCTAGAAGTGAAGGAGTGTGAGATTGACAAGAACATTAATTCCAAAGTACAAGCAGCCATAGCAAATAGAGGATCCGAATCGTTCAGTACCGCAGTGAATAGTCAGGTACAGAACGACGTGCAAACCATCAAACAAATACTCAGTGAGGATATTCCGCAGTGGCAAGTGAATATGAACAAACGGATATCCGACCTGGAGAAGGGTTTAGCACAAAGCAGAAAACATTTGGAACAGGAACCTCTGTCGCCAACAGCCCATGGTTTTGGCAACGCACAAACTTATACGCGATACAACAATGGGGAATCTGTAGTCGATAATGCGAAGAGCTGTAGCTTCGGTTCGGAGCACACAGCATATGTCCAAGGAGCAAAACCATGTAGTTCAAAAATATTAGTGGAAGAAAGTTTAATCAAAAATAGACAATTTCAAACGTTTACTACTGAACGGAAATCAGTACACCCAGTAGTATTCATAAAAAGCTTTAAAAATATCTTGCCCAGTGTGTGGAACGAAACACAGAAAATTCAATACGTAATGTCGTACATTCAAGGTGATGCAGCGTTGTGGGCTACAGAAGTAGCAGACAGCTGCATGACATATGAACAGTTCGAAAGGGCATTTCTATCGAAATATTGGTCGCCTTGTATACAAGAGCAGCTAAGAAAAGAAGTATATAATCCCGAACCGTACTCACCTCGTCTGGGGAATTTGAGACGCTATTTTGAAAAATATATAAACAAAACACGCTACTGGGACGAGCCTATATCACCAAGAGACATAATAAGACTACTAAAATCACATTTACCCATTCATATCAAAGAGAAATTAATACACGTACCAGAAAGCGATATGGAAAACTTCCTGTCTGTTCTAGATTCTATAGACTTGATACAGGAAGACGCAAAATCAGCGTGTGATCACTCGCGGAATAATGGGTCAGGATGTAAACATGACAGAAATAGTAGTGCACAAAACCACAACCATGGAAATGGTGGGGGTGGTAACAAGCGGCAAGAACATTCGCAAAATGGTAGTAATGGTAGAGGCCAGAACGGGTATGGACAAACAACCTATAACAAAAGGCGTCGATTTGACGACCGGTACGAATCTGGAATGTCAGGGACCAACCGCGGGAAAAATGCGCGAGGTCAGTGGCAGAGCAATTATAGTGATAGTAATCGAAATTGGCAGCAAAATCAGCGAAGAAGCCCAGAGCGACAGGGTAATGACCGGTATGACAACAATAGACCACCGCCGCAAAACGCGCCTATTGCGCAGCCGTGGCGGCCGACAAATCAGAGTGTACATATAGTGGAGGTCGCGGACAATAGCCTTCCAAGTACTTCACAAGTAACTAATTCAACAAACTAGAATCGGCCTCGATATGCTCTCCATCGATGGCCGAGGGATGGAGTGAGAGCAACACGAGTGATAATAATATACCTGGGATACGTATGCTGCGATACAACGATGGTGTCAGTATGGATAAAGATCTACTGAACGAACCACACGAATGTAAGAAAGATAATAACGAAAATGTGCAAGCTATTATCGAAGCGAAAATCAATGATGTTGCAGTGAATATAATCATCGACACAGGTGCCTCAGTAAGCGTAATGAGTATGGAGTTATTTAAGGCACTGGGAAAAGGACATAGCATTCCGACTTTCCCGGTTAATAATTGTAAGGTGTCTGGAGCCATTGGTGCACAGAGCCAATCAGTTAAGTACCAGGTGCAGGTGGAGATTTGTAAGGAGGGCGAAGCCATAGTGAGCTCGTTCCTCGTTGTTAAAGGATTGAAGGTGGCCTGCATTCTGGGAGTAGATTTTCTCCGTGAGAGGGATGCATTGGTCGACCTCTCCTTGGGGAAATTAAGCATAGTTAATAGGGGTAGGAGGATTGAGTTATCTATGATGAAATCGAAGGAGGTACTTGTGCCGTGTTGTAATCGAATCAATATCAAGGGTAGGAACCCTTGGGTACTACACCTTGATGATTTGTCACATGCAGCAGACCTCTATTACCCGAATTTAGAGGATCGAAATTTTGAAACAAATATTGAGGCATTTCAAACCAAAGTGCAGGAATCTGAAGGTTTAAGCGGTAAACAAAAGCAACAGTTGACGCAGCTGCTATCGGAATACACTATGGTATTTACCGACCGACCAGGAATAGTCAAAGGGTACCACTATCACATAGAGGTGATGCCCCACAAAACATACTGTCGCGCAACTTACTCCATCCCTTGGTCGAGGAGGGAATTAGTAGCTGAAGAGATTCGGAAGATGTTAGATTGGGGTATCATTGAGCCCTCCTTCTCTCCATACAGTAGTCCTCTTGTAGCAGTGGCGAAAGCCAATGGAAAAATCAGGCTAGTGTTAGATGCGAGGGACATTAACAAAATTATCATACCTGTCCGGACTCGCCCTGAGAATTTAGAGGAGCAGATACAACAGAAATATAATGTAGGAGATCTAGTACTTATTCGTAACCACGCTAAATCCTCAGCCACCTTAAAACAGAATAGTAAGTGGCAATTGCTACATTCAGGGCCTTTTGAAGTAATAAGCGTGCCACACGAATGTAGCTATTTGTTAGCTCATCCCCATACGGGGAAGATCAAAGGATTGTATCCACGTAAAGATGTGAAGTTATTTATTCAGTGACATATCACATATAAAGAGTAATAGTTGTAAGAAGATTTTAATTGTGTTTTAGAATATAAGTATGTTAGTATTAAGAAAGAAATTTGTGTGTAATGAAACTTGGAGGAAGTGGATTCAGAAAGTAGGCAATAGCTTACACAGGAAAGATTTTGTTTACAGACAATTAGAGCCATTTAAAAATTATAGGCTCATTAAGCAACGAACAATCTTCTTGTTGATAAAGTGAGGATTAATTTCTTGAATCATTATACAAAGGATTAATTTCTTGAACCATTTTCTCTGTGTAGTATGTAAGTGCAATTAATGATGCAATCTAATATAGTAAGGTAACTGTTGTAATTGTATTGGGATAAGTAACCCTGAGAGAGAGAGTCTTGACTAGCCAAACATGGACTCTGTAATATGCAACAATTATGTGATGTTTGCTGCCAGTAGTGATATGAGAACGACACTGGAGCATAAGCTAATCAAAAAACAAGCCCGTTCCGTGGAAAATCCGCTTTGTATATAACAATGCTTCAATTGAAGCCTGTGTACTTGGTACACGCCCTTGAATATTCATTACGCGATACGCGAATTAAGTCAACCAATGTGGAACCTACACTGTAGTCATATAGGAAAAATTATCAAAAATAATGCTAGTGCTAAATGAAGAATTTATTGATCAATATGCCCAAGTCAAGCTGTCATGCACATGGTAAAATCTGTTTGATAGATGGGTGATAACCAGGCAAGCTACACTGATAAGAAAATTAAAAAATTTTTACAAAAGGGCTGTATACGCCTAGTAACAATATGAAAAGTGTGTTGTGATAAGGTAAAAACAAATAGACGCCATGTAGATGAGAGTGAGTATGCGAAGAACAGTTAAAAGGTATTAAAAAATAAACTGTGTGCATAAACAATGGAGGAAAGGACGGAATATTGTGTGTAGCAGGGACAGAAAATGACTGTTGTATCTGCACCAATATATACGTCGATAAGTCTAGTGTTGAGTGACAGACTGTCCTAGTGCAGTGCTCAACGAACAATAGACAGTGTATAAAAACAGCAGTTATTGATCCGTTCGGAGTCGAGTTAAACGAACATCGCTCGACGGGGACATTTAGTATGTGTGTTACGAAACATTTTCACGTGTTGAAAGACGCTCTGGCAGTGTACCAACCGTGGAGTGAGTGAAAATGTGTAGTACAATGTGCGTGTGACGAACCTTGAATACCAGTGTCACAATGCCACAAGAAACCTGTTATCACGCCAAACCATCCTGTGCATACCAGTGAAGCGACGGCTTACTGAACAATAAACGCTTTTAACAAGTTGCATCTTCTTCCACAGCTAGTAATCTGTGTGCTTAAAGACAGTACACCGTTGTGGAATGTTTGTTTCATGCGCTACAACGGGGAGCCATGCGGAGAAGCCGAGACGAGTGCCGTGCCGCCAGCCAGCCAGTCGTGGTAAACCACTGCCACTCGCCGACATCGGCGAATGGTTCGCCGCGATTCGCGACTGCTTGGGCGCCACGTCAGCACGACGTCGCTGTTACTGAGAGCCGGTCGTCGAACCCAGCGGCCGTCGGCGCGCGGCGTTCCAGACGACGCTACTCAACAATTGCTTCGCGCCGCCAGCTCCGTACAACATTGTTGTCATTCAAATGAACTACCAAATATGTGTTTAATGCACTAACATGAATAGGGTTTAGTGCACACGAAATGACGTGACAAACATTTGTTTTTTCTTGAGTTATTCACTACGGGCTCAAAGTATTCATTGGTTCAGTGATATATAGATATAATATGTTTTCATCATGTTAATGAAGTATACTCGCATGAATGCTGGACATTTTAAACCAATTGTCGCGAGTAAATGCAAGGACGATTCATGATACTACTGTAAAAATGTGTAACAAGTGACTTTCATTACAATCCAAAACACAAATATTATATGGGTAACAAAGAGACTAAAGATTTAACATGCTCTCACAAATAGCCTTTGTTATATGTGAACATTGGATAGAATCTGAACTTTTTGTGATCAAACTGGGTATTAAAACAAACCACACGAGATGACCATGGCTCCGGCGCAGTTTTCCCAGGTTTTCTGATCGCACGTAGCCCGAATGGGGGAGCCAAATAAATGTAATGACCCTGGGACTAGGTTGACGGTCACCTCGCAAAGTGAAAGAACAGTATAAAAAGTGTAATTAAACCTACAGTGTAAAAGAACTAAAAAGTGTAAAGTGAATGATCCAACCAAGGTAACAGACAATAACCAAACAGACGTTAGTGGCAGCATATTGCCGAACATTTCCAACGTTAGTCAATTGCTGCCAGGGGGCATTGCAACGTCTAGAGAAACAAAAACAATATATTATGTAGTAATTAGAGAATTAGATGTATCATATTGTGTCATTGTATAAAATTATGTATTTTTTTTATTATTTATTTCTGAAAACGTCTGCGTCGGCGAGTAACAAAACCGACTCAGAAGATAAATGTTAAACAGAGATTAAAAAAGGAACTAGTATATAATACGTGTTGAATATGAATGTCTTTGTCGTCTTAATTTGGAAGTTGTGCGAGTAAGATCTCCTGTTGTTGTCGTAGAGAACGCCAATGTAGCATTCTTTTGTCGAGACTAAGCAATGTACGCCATTACGTGTGAATTCACAAAGGTCTGTAATCACCGAGATATTTAAAGGTTTTAATAGAGGTGTTTAAATGAAAACTTGTATTATTTATTGTTAAGCTTGCTTGCATATTATCCCATCCTGTTGAGACATTTTGCAGTTATATAAATATTATCTGTGGTGCTGAGCTGCGTGGAGAACGAAGAGCCGCTGCCGCGGCGTATTTAAACGACTTACAATATAGTCGAGCATACCGCAAGGAAGCGGTAAAATAATAGTAAAATAATATTATTTCTTTTAGCTCCCAGACTGGCAGTGAGGATCAGCAGATTTTATGGTGTGTTGCAGATTGACGCGGGCTGCTGATAGGATATAATTTACAGTGCAAATAATTTAATGTACCTTCAGAATCTGATAGGAATCTTGCTGTGCTCCGTTCTGATCTGGCAAACTTTATAGTGACAACGTATTTTTTAATGAGAGTCTCATGTTCTTGGGCTAGTCGTGGTATGAAATAGCATTTTAACGAGAAATAAAATCCACTGCGAACTTGTGTTTTTGAACGATCACACGAACTGTAACATCAGTGTTCATAACAAAGTAATTTTAACTTTTAATCACTATGAAGTAGGTAAGATATATTGATTCTTAGCATGAGTTGCAGTTATGAAAAATCGTTCCTTAAATTGTAGGCCAGATACAGAACAATAAGACTTCCATATATACATTTTATTCCGCTAAAAGGTAATGATGATAAAGAAAAGCAAAGCACAGCATTGCTAAAAGTATTTCACGTAACTCTTTTCGTAAATGTGTTGCTACAAAGAGAATAAATAAACCAAAGAGCAACAATTTTACAATCCGCGAGAGAGTTGGACCTGTCTAATTCATATGTGCTAAACCCACTCAGGGGGCAACCAAAGTCATCTCTCGGCACATTTGGAAGAAAACAAAAAAAAGGAAAAAAAGAAGAAAAGGAAATAGCCAGCGAAATTATCGACATATTGCGGGAAATGAAATATACACTTGGAGATTATCTATGTGTGTTATCTCAGTCGATGTGGACTTTGCTTCTTCACGAAAACTATTGTATACAGTTACTATTGTAAAAAAATTTTACTACTACGGTGAGCTCAAAAGAGCAACTCAGTTTTGCTCAAATTATGGTATAACTTTCCTGCCTTTTATGCCAGGTTAACTTGATAAACGTCATTTAACCGAAACTTGTAGCGAATAGTGTAAAATAAACGACAGCTGAAGGTTCACTATAAATTTTAACAATTACCTGTGTTGCCGAAATAGCTTCAGTGTTAAGTACACAACTATACAGCAGAAGGCAATTAATTTGCTAACTGTAGTTAAATGTCTTAATATGTTTCTCATTGTTATGTTCTCCTTAGTGCTCTTTCATTATAAATTTTTACATTTTCTTATACAGACCTGCAATTCCGTGTTGCGCAGTGTGATATCCAATAACTAAGAAAATATCAAAACAAATTAAGCAGAGCTAAAAATTAAATGATTTCATTTAGTATTTATTTTTCGATTTTCTGTAATAGAGAACTTCGTAAGACATTGGTGAGCTGTGCTACGCAATATCTTTCCTCCGGCTTAGCGCCCAGAATTAGAGGGAACCAGTACAGGCCAGGTGGTGATCACTGTGAGAGTTTTTTGCGATAGAGATCTCGGTTTTATATTCTCTCTCCTTAGGTTGCAACGAGCAGTTGATACCTCCGCGGGTGATACAATGAGCTGTGAACCCTTGGCGCCGTGAATAACGTGCTTATGTCGCCGGTACGGCCATCATTTATCACGGGAGCTTTCTGCGATCTCAAATGCACGTGGCGACTTCGAATGGATAAAAAAGACTGTCCACAGTAAAAAAATGAGACGGCTTTGTGGGAGCTTATGTAGGTGAATTTATGTATCTATCGGTTCCCATGCTACAGGTCTTTTCTGTTTCCGTACGACATAAATAAAATATAAATAACTGCGACGTTTATAACTCTGGTACAGCTCAAAGAAAAATATATCCACAAAACTACAAAACAGTAGACATTTCGTATTTTCGCGTAATAATCCAATAGATAGCAATCAACTTAAATTGTAACTAACAAGGTCTACATAAGAGCCTCAGGTGATTATAAAATGCAGCTCAGTCATATATTTGTTTCGATGTACCTCTGTCTTCACAATTTGAGGACGCAAATTATTACAATGTCTATTAAGGTATTTTAATATCCACTGCTTATCCACGATAAATTAGTATCAGAGTGTCAGTATCAACTCCTAACAGTCGTTCAGAAAGTGGAACAGCCATATCAGATAGTTCGAACGATACAGGAGCCGATTAGTAGTGACAAAAACTGTGGTGACATTCGCTGACAATTTGAAACTAATTAATAAAGTATTTACTTCATCATTTCGTTTTGATATAAACCTGACAATGACAAATTCTATCTTGTATTCACTTATCAGTTCATTGAAGCAAGACATTGAATTTATCGGCTCTCTATAATTAATAAATGCAGTATATTTTTAATGCAAGTAAGTGTTAAATAATTGATTAAATGAGGAAATAAAATTTCGTCGGAGTGTCAAATGCTTACGAAAGAAATTTTCAGGTTTCGTAGAAATGGTCACTGGTGACAGAATCTTTTTTGTCGTAAGGCGGGTCATGTTCCTCTTCAAACATTTTCACTGCTCGACATTCTAATTCCTCTACTGCCATCTTCTTGAGGACTCCACTGGTGCCCACTGTTGTCCCAGGAGGCTAATTTTCAATTTCTTTATGTATCTTATTTTCAGTCACTTTTAGACACTAGCACCAGAAATTAATTTGAATGTTAATTCTTGTAATGTGTGTGTGAACTTTAATTCCAGTAGAATATGATTTGCTCTTCTACTTTCATACGAAAACAGGTAAATGATTTTCATCTAAATTTTGCGACGCAAACTTTTTAAACGTCATAAGATGAACGTAAGCTGTTGGTGCATAGTTTCATAGCGTTTTTTCCACAAGTTTAATAAATACAACAGATACACGTAACAGAGACCTAAATCATCAATAATATAGTCTCCTAAACTATTTACAACAGTCTGCCAACACTGGGGCAACTTTTCGATCCTTCGACTGTAAAAGTCACATGGTTTTGAGGTGAGGAACTAGGCGAGCCATGTTCGTAACGCTTTGCATCCAGAAAGGAAAGGAAAAGGTGAACATCTGACGGCGTAAGATCGCGTGAATAGGGGTTGGGTTGTTTAAGGGAACAGACCAAACAGCGTGGTCATCGGTCTCATCGGATTAGGGAAGGACAGGGAAGTAAGTCGGCCGTACTCTTTCAAAGGAACCTTCCCGACATTTGCGTGGAGTGATTTAGGAAAATCACGGAAAATCTACACTACTGGCCATTAAAATTGCTACATCAAGAATAAATGCAGATGATATACGGGTATTCATTGGACAAATATATTATACTGCAAGTGATATGTGATTACATTTTCACGCAATTTGGGTGCATAGAACCTGACAAATCAGTACCCAGAACAACCACCTCTGCCCGTAATAACGGCCTTGATACGCCTGGGCATTGAGTCAAACAGAGCTTGGATGGCGTGTACAGGTACAGCTGTCCATGCAGCTTCAACACGATACCACAGTTCATCAAGAGTAGTGACTGGCGTACAGTGACGAGACAGTTCCTCGACCACCATTGACCAGACGTTTTCAATTGGTGAGAGATCTGGAGAATGTGCAGGCCTGGGCAGCAGTCGAGCATTTTCTGTATCCAGAAAGGGCCGTACAGGATCTGCAATATACGGTCGTGCATTATCCTGCTGAAATGTAGGGTTTCGAAGGGATCGAATGAAGGGTAGAGCCACGGGTCGTAACACATCCGAAATGTAACGTCCACTGTTCAAAGTGCCGTCAATGCGAACAAGAGGTGACCGAGACGTGAACCAATGGCACCCCATACCATCACGCTTGGTGATACGCCAGTATGGCGATGACGAATACACCCTTCCAATGTGCGTTCACCGCTATGTCGCCAAACACGGATGCGCCCATCATGATGCTGTAAACAGAACCTAGATTCATCAGAAAAAATGACGTTTCGCCATTCGTGCACCCAGGTTCGTCGTTGAGTAGACCATCGCAGGCGCTCCTGTCTGTGATGCAGCGTCAAGGGCAACCGCGGCCATGGTCTCCGAGCTGATAGTCCATGGTGCTGCAAACGTCGTCGAACTGTTTGTGCAGATGGTTGTTGTCTTGCAAACGGCCCCATCTGTCGGCTCAGGGATCGAGAGGTAGCTGCACGATCCGTTACAGCCATGCGGATAAGATACCTGTCATCTCGACTGCTAGTGATACGAGGCCGCTGGGATCCAGCACGGCGTTCCGTATTACCCTCCTGAACCCACCGATTCCATATTCTGCTAACAGTCATGGATCTCGACCAACGCGAGCACTAATGTCGCGATACGATAAACCGCAATCACGATAGGCTACAATCCGACCTTTATCAAAGTCGGAAACGTGGTGGTACGCATTTCTCCTCCTTACACGAGGCATCACAACAATGTTTCACCAAGCAACCCTGGTCAACTGCTGTTTGTGTATGAGAAATCGGTTGGAAACTTTGCTCATGTCAGCACGATGTAGGTGTCGCCACCGGCGCCAACCTTGTGTGAATGCTCTGAAAAGCTAATCATTTGCCTATCACAGCATCTTCTTTCTGTCGGTTAAATTTCGCGTCTGCAGCACGTCATCTTCGTGGTGTAGCAATTTTAATGGCCAGCAGTGTAAATCACGATGGTCACACACGGAATTGAACCTCCCAAATGCGAGTCCAGTGTGCTAACCACTGCGCCACCACGCTCGGTGGTGAATAAGGAGGGCAGGGGGTGTCTTCCCAATCGATCTCCTGTATACTTTTTCTTTTTGTCAGTCTAGCAGAATGTAGGTGGGCGTTATCGTGGAGAATCATCACTTCACGCACTCTCAGTTGTTAGTAATGAATGCCAGCAGTGGATGGTTACACCTTGGGAAAGCAATTTGTAGTATACCACAACGCTGCTCTTCCACCAGATGCATAACATTATCTTTTTTGGTTGCGCACAAGTCTTTATATGGGGAGTTGCTGGTTTGTTTGGGCTCAACCATTCCTTGATTTTCTTCATGTTGGCATAAAGACACCATTTTTCGTCACCAGTAACGACACAGGATAGGAATGGTCAGCGTTGTTCATGAGCCAAATGACGACGAGCAAGCAGAGGTTTTTTATGGTTTGAGCCTTGGAATACGCAGTACCCTTACACCCGATTTTTCAATCTTTCCAACTACATGTAAAGGTCGCGCGTAATTCATCAAATGTGCCAGTTCTCGAATACTCTGACGTGAATCATTGTGGATTAACACGTTTAAACGATATTCATCAAACTGAAAAGGGCTTCGTGAACGTGGAGATTCGCTAATGTCAAAATGGTGCTCCTTAAAACGAGAAAACCATTATCTTGCCGTGCTCTGTCCGATGCCATTACCCCCACACGGCGCAACTGTTTGTGGCTGCCCCCGATGCTGTCATCCCGCTATTGAACCCAAACAGAATCATATGTCGGAAGTGTTCTCTACTTAGCACTCCATTTGAGCGCTCACAGCTCCACTCACTACGTACGAATGATAAAATGACAATACGTTAACTGAAATAGCAGTAGTGAAGTACAAATAAAAAATGACAAGCGATAAATCTTTTGCAACCGGAAAACCAAAATGCAAAACGAAAACCTACGAACTTAAGCACCATTGCTATTACTGTTATTTTATTATTATTACCAATATTTGATATTTTTATTTTTAATGTATGTATTTCTATAATGTTTTGTGCCTGGTTTGATTATTATGTAACATATAGCATGATTTTTCAGTTGTTGTTTCAAGTCATTTGTGTTCTCGGTGAAAACGTACTGCTGTCAGATGTTCTTCCAAGGATTATAAGACGGTATCAGCTTCTTGTGCTTGTTAATCACCGAAGTTACTAAAAAATCTGTGAATGGTTATAGTTTGTTTTGTTTCTAGTCAAATTATCGGAGCCAACCTTCACTCAAACCAGCATGTTTTAGACGCTTTCTTGTACAATCTAAGAGCCGTAACGCTTGCAACAAGGGGAAAAACGCGAATTCCTGCAAGATGAGCTGAACACGGTGGTAACAAGTTATTTAAACTCGATGTTGAATGGAGAGTTTTAACGAATTATTTGATTACAACTATACCCAAGAAAAAAAGAAAAATTGTTATCTGTGGAGATGATAAATGATCCCTTTCACTTAGCTCAATCATATGCTTTGAGGACTAATAAGAAAAGGAACCCGTTCCAAAGTAAACTGCATGGGGAGAAAGAACTCATGAAGAAATCGAACAACGTATTTCCTGTTATCAGTTTGATGCATTAAGGATGAGTCAGCATCAAGCAGCGAAAGAAGTGACGCTGGGAATCTCAGGTAAAAGCCATCTCTTAACTGTTCAGCAAAGATCAGCTGCACCAGTTACCGCAGCAGCACCAACAGCTGCAAAAATTCCAAGCCGGGGTATTTTGCACTCTTTTATTCACAGCGTCTTTGAAGCTGCTGGCAGGTACAGTACGTAACAGTCCTTCTGCAGTGTATCAGGCCACGTAATCTCGACCTTACTGAACACATTTGTGAACTGTGCAAGCTTTCATTCTAGTATCTGCAAATAGTTGGTGCAAGCTCTTCTTTTTTACGGTAGTGAAATTTGTGTCATCAGGGCGAAAGAATGTGTACGAAACTGTACGAAACTGTTATTAGCAGGCCAAATTGATCAGAAAATCGTCACAAAAATAGAGATCTGAAACTCAAAATTTAACATGAAACATTGCTTTCCTATATGAGTGATGTCATTTCCGACATAACAATAAGCGATTGTTCTTTGTGAAATGTGGATTGCGAGAGAAGAGGAGTCCCCTAACAAGGAAATACCTGGACATTGTGACAAGTAAGGCATTCTCTTAATATTTTGCATGGATATTGATGCGGTATAGAAGAGAAGCCAGGACAACGACCCAGCTAAACAGCAGGTTGAAGTGTCGCAAGTGCGGATGTGAAGGGGATTCGAAAGAACAAGCAGGACTCAGAAAGTAGCAGAGCAGATGGTCCGGAAAGAAGTAAATGAAGGAGATTAGAGAAAGGAGAAAAATAATATGCCTGGGTTATTTACTGAGACCAGAATATCCACGGCAAATATACCTGAAGGCAAAGTGCTGGAAAATTATGGTCGAAGTATAGCTAGAAAAAGAGGTCTATTTTCGGAGAGGTGACAAGGACACCGTAGAAGCGATGGAAAGGTATGCTGGAGAGTAAACATAGTGTTTGTAGTGACATGCCTTGACCTCTAATATAGTACCTATTTCATAGATTCCAATGGTTCACGTATATTTGTTTACGACATCTTGAAAAATTACTGTAGGTCAGTGTTGAGGTCTTTAGTGATGAAGCATTACCTGGTACTGGGTAGACAGAGAAGCTGAAGTAATCTCACTGTATCTCGCTGACCTGATTTTGGGAAACGGCAGAAAAAGTAAGTACATCCGGCGGGTAAAGACATGCCATTTCTCCTCAACACGACTCCAGTAGCCTATCTTGCTCTCTATTATACAGGGTGGTCCAAAAGTCCGGAAACACCCTGATAAAATCCAAATGGAGTAGCAAACAAGGAAACAGAGTCCCTACACACGAGGAACGGGAAGGGGGAAACTTTATAGGCTATGCCACCAACATGGCGGCCATCTTTAAAGCCGCCATCTTGGATTCAACTCCAAAATTTCAAATGGGAATGTGGTCACGTGATATATCAAACAGATAGAGAATTTCACCAGAAAAACAATGCCGTTGTTATTTTAAACATAGCTTTATTCATTCTCGGGTTATAGCCAATTGCTTGCGGCAGCAGTGAGACGCTCGGCAGCGTGAGTATTACGTACTGAGAAGTCATAAAATGGAGTCTGAAACGGTGCAAAGTGACTATCCCATACCGGGTATGTTACATGTGTTTAACTGTTAGGTATCATTTACTCATGCTAACGTTTTGATCATTGTTTCCTTATTTACAGGTTACAAAATGTCCTTAACACATGAAGAACGCATTGAAATCATCTTGATATCAGGAGAAAGAAGCACACGGGTCACTGCTGAGGATTTCAACAGTCGTCACCCAACCAGACAGCCCATCACTTACAGCGCAGTTGCCAAGCTTTGGGCCAAATTCCGAGGAACAGGTTCTGTCACAGATAAACCTAAGGCTCGAAGACAAAAACCGCCACCGATGCAACAACAGTGAGCGTGTTGGCATCATTTAGCGAGAGTCCGCAAACGGAGTACTCGGCGCCTGTCAAAAGAATGTGGGGTTAGCCGTACCTCTATACTGCGAATTTTACCGCAGCACAAGTGGCACCCGTACAAAATTCAGCTGCTCCAACATCGGAGCGAGGATGACCCAGACAGTCGGGTACAGTTCGCATAATGGGTGACACAGCAGCTGCAGATAAACCCACGTTTCCCCTATCAGGTGCTGTTCAGTGATGAAGCCAATATCTTTATCAATGGTGACGTGAACAAGCAGAATTACAGATACTGGTCCGACACAAATCCGCACTGGATTGATGCTTCCAAAACGGTCGACTCACAAAAACTGATGGTCTGGTGTGGTGTGTGGGGTACCAAAGTCGTTGGACCTTTTTTATTGATGGTACGTTAACAGCCAACGGTTATCTGAGGTTATTGGATGAAGAAGTGTTTCCCTCGTTGTTAACGGAGGACGGGACACTTCCGGAATTCTTCCAGCATGATGGAGCCCCACCACATTACGGGCACAATGTGCGAGCATGCGTGGATGTGCAGTTCCCTCAAAAGTGGATTGGTCGTAGGGGTGCTGTGGAGTGGCCACCACGTTCACCAGATTTGACCCCTTTGGACTTTTATCTTTGGGGTCATGTCAAAGCACTGGTTTATTCTGTGACAATACGGGATTTGCATCATCTAAAGCAGTGCATTGTTGATGCGTGTCGTCAAATTCAGCCAGATGTATTGCTCAAAGTTCATCAGGACTGGGTTGGGTGGATAGCATTAACAATCCAACATAATGGACAACACATCGAGTCGTTCCTATGAGTATTGGTGGTCTGTCGGGACTGTGTAACATGGGCGTAATGTCTCTTCGGCACATAACACACATGCTGCCGAGCGTCCCACCACTGCCACATGTAACTGGCTATAACCCGAGAATGAATAAAGCTATGATTAAAATAACAACGACATTGTTTTTCTGGTGAAATTCTCTGTCTGATATGTCACATGACCACATTCCCATTTGAAATTTTGGAGTTGAATCCAAGATGTCGGCTTTAAAGATGGCCGCCATGTTGGTGGCATAGCCTATAAAGTCTCCCCCTTCCCGTTCCTCATGTGTAGGGACCCTGTTTCCTTATTTGCTACTGCATTTGAATTTTATGAGGGTGTTTCCGCACTTTTGGACCACCCTGTACTGCGGCCAACAGTGAGAATCGCCTAGCTTAAAAGTAGGACGATTTCACTGAGACTACTTTTGGTACAAGAAGCTTAGGGGAACTGAAAAGTTGGTGATGTGAAAACACGAAAAATAGAAGCTATAGCCATTTAAAATGTGAAAAATACTAAAAGTACGGTATGCTCAATGAGTGCAAAATGACGAGATAATCAGAAGCAACATTGGAATGCGTGTCTCCTAAACCGTCATGAAATGAACGTAAAAAGAATAAAAAGTCCTTGAAAAATACTTTCTGACATTGAAAAATTAATTAAAGCTGTTGCAGCATATACAGCAAAATGTGAAATTTGGGAGTAACTGAGTACAGCAGAGTTCGACCTAGGGATTTTTCGAATGAATACGTATAGCAACTACGCAGAGTAAGAAAGGGGCGAGAAAGAGGAATTGGGGGAGGAAGAGAGAGAGAAACAATATAGAAGTGACTGTAGTACAGAATTAAGTAACTGTCAAGCAATACTACAGTCTCTATGTATCAGAACGTAACTTCCGACAGCTGTATTAAATTTATTTAAATTTTATTGTGATATCTGTCACCCATTGTCAGCCTACGGTAATTCACAATATTAGCGATAAAAGTGAATTAGATTTACATGTAAAATATCAGCAAATAGTAATAAAAGGAAGTTAGATTTACATCTAAACTAAGTTAGTGATAGTTTTACGCTGATATTTCAATTAAGGATGCTCACGAAAATTTACAATTAAGGGAGACGGCTAGTTCCTCGCCCTGCCACAAGTTTCATTTTAGCGCGTCGGATGCAGACATCAAGGCTCCAGAATCCTGGAACAATTCTCGTTCCTGCGAACGAGCTGTCCGCGCCGTGTTGCCACGGCTAGGGGCAATTCAATTAAGATTCCCTCATTTACACTGCTCCAGAGTTGGTGCGTGTCCAAGCACACCCTTGGGGTGCGCCCCAGTAAATCTCACACTATACCACGTTTAATGTAACAGTTTCGTGCGGTACAACCTCGTCCAAATTGTTCCCACTCACTGAATTTACAGCTGCGAAACGGCGCTATATTTTACCAGCAGAACGACAGGACTGAATAAAATTCTGTTTCATTAAGCTATTACAGTTACGAGTAACTATTTGAATAGTGAGGATGGCTCAGGCGTTATTTTAAATTTATAGAGCGTAAACTGTAGTATTATTGAATAATCAGAGACCCACATCTATTAGAAACTATTAGACACATTAAAAGGGTAAACAATAGCAAAGTGGCTAGCGAAGTCTGAAATCCAGAACTTCTGAAGTCAGGTAGCCCAACAACGATAAACTCAATTTCATTGCTCATGCGAACATTTGACGAACTGAAAAAATATCTGATGATTAGTAACAGGACGATACATTCACCGAATATGAAGGAAGACATAACTGATGTTAACAACTGTAGAAGAACTTCCGTCCTTCATTGCACGCATAAAATTCTGCCTCGATGTCCTCCAGACCAAACAAACAATTTGAATTCAGAATTGGATAAAAGTCAAGCAGATTTTGCACCGAACTGAATTTGTGCACAACACATTATTGTTGTGAAGCTAATTTTCGGATATCACAAAATTGCTATTAAGATGATTGTTAGTTACGCTGAGGCTATGAAACAACTTACAGGTCAATGGATTGTTAATCCTCTTTAAAATTCTGAAGGTCAAGGACTGGACCCAGAAACCACAATAATTTTTAGATAAATGAGAGGTGGTACAATTTCTGTAACTAAAATAGAACTGAGACTATTTCCATTACTTTCCAGTGTCTTACAGAAGGCAATCTTTGAGTGCTGAAACCTTAAATCGGAGTTAAAATTGACAAAATCATGAAATTTGGAACAACTAATATTAGGAAAGATTGCTTAATTTTTACAGATGACGTAATAATTGTGTGTCAGAACAGTCAAATAGCACGGAAAAGCAACAGAAATTTTTAAAGAAACAGCTGAAAGAGTAAGTCTCCAAATCTCATTTGAGAAAACGACATAATATCTAGCGACAATATAGCACCCAAAATTCAAGGAAATAAATATAAAAATATCTTGGTAATTTTTGTGTCACAATATACACTCCATAGTATTAACGCGCCTTGCGTAGAAAAGAATGGCGTGAATTTCGTAACCATGAACTGGAAACAGCCTTCAACTTAAAAAAAAAAAAAAAAAAAAAAAAAAACTGCATGTCATAATATCCACAATGAGATACAACAGTACGTTAACATACGGGAAGGTCTTTATAGATCTGAAATACTCATTTTACACAGAAGCAGGCGTATTGCAGATATCCGAAAGCAGGAATGAAGCAAAATCAGGGAAATTTCAAGTCCAAAGTACGCCAAAGACGGAACATAACTACCGGGACAAATAAGGAAATGTAGCTGTATACTAACGTTTATTTTGAAATGAAAGAACGCAGAATAAAATGGTATGACTATAGAAAAAGAATAGAACCAATTAAATTTACCAGACAAATTGTAGGCTTCCGTGAAACTCGTAGTGAAGCTAAAACAGATTTAGATGGAGAGCAGCAGTAGCAACAAAAACTGTTGGGCATATTTAGGCAATAAATTCCCTTCTGGAGATGTGGCTACGCAGAAAAACCCAAGAAGACCGAAACATCATAGTCTGAGAATGGGAAATGAGCCCATTCCGAAAGACTGAAAGTTTTATGGTAACAAAGAAGAGCTGAAAAAGTCTGAAATACCATTTTTTGTACGTCGAGTGAATAGCGTGTACTATAGTTTTCTTCCGGATGTCACAAGCTTTCAGGGACGATAGGGAATAAGAGTAGAATTTATATCGTACAGCAGGGGAAGAACAGTAGGATTTACTGATACCAACAATGAACAGGATGTAAAGCACATAATCTTATACTTCAGTTAAAGTATTTTTTGACTCGTTTTGGCTGTACGATGTCATTACCGTTACACGTACAATGATCTGACGTGTCACGAGGTCTATTTGCTGGGTGTGCCAGTGAGGTAACGTAGAAATTTTTATCGATTTACAGAATGATTCATTCATAGTGTTTACCTTTAGTAAGTTGTAGAAATCATCTCACGTCATTAATTACAGTTTGACGCATACGGGTTTGTCTTCAGTTAACTGAAAACATGTCTTAACAATACTGTATTACCAAGGACAAACCATCACCTCATTTAATATGCGGCATAACATAAATACATAAAAATATTGTATTTGTATTTTTTGTACTATCTTAATAAAGAAGCAAGTTTAACTTGGCTGCTAATAGTCTTCGGAAAGTAGACAGCTGATTGTGAAAGTGTATATCATTGTGCTCTGTGTATCAGACTAGTACGTATCCAGACAAAATGTACATACATAAATGAGATTTTTTAAATACGCAGCTCACTTAATCCTCAGTACATAAACTCACTGGCACACAAATGAAACAGACTCCATTACACTCCAGATTACTTTGTTGTAACTGCAGTGTAGCTGACTAAGGCAACGTGCTCCCAAAACACATTGAACTAACGAATATCAGTAAAAAGTGAACGAAACATAAACATTGCATCCAATTATAATATAGTCGCTGACCTTAACAACTTCCATACAACACGAATAGGTTTAAGTTTGACCTATACTTCGCCCGCCCAAGCACAAAAACGAATCGGGCTGGCTACTACCGAGCCTTCTGAAACGAAACAAGAGCTTCACCGCAATGTGTTGATACTCGTGGCAACAGTGAATATATACATTTATAAATTTCTCGAGAAATTTGTTTTTCAAGTTATCACTAAAATATAGCCTAACAACTTCGTGTATACGTGTGTGTTTGCATGTGCATGTGTGCGTGTCACGTATGTCTGGGTTTAGTTTGCTTATTTACAAACTGCACTGTTGTGGAAAGGAACGAAAGAAACTTTCACATGATGTGGCACTTGCAAGTAATAGACAAAACTTGGACCACATCATAGAAAGAATTGTTGCAGTGTAGTACAAAGGTAACTGAAGTAAATACACAAATGTGGCGAGCAGAAATGACACTTTTATTGAAAGAAAGTAATTACACTGCCGTCAGCGCGCTATGGTCCCCGGGGCAGCACAAAGGGCGGGATACGGTTCTTAATAGGATGTGTGCCCACCACGCACGGTAATGCATGTTCTCTAACGTGCTCCCATTCTGGTCACAAGGTTGGTAAGAACTTCTTGTCGTGTGATGTGCAGTTCCTCTGCCAGCGCTGGTGGAAACTGTTGGATGGTTGTTGGTACATGTGCACATGCTGCAACTCGGCTTCCCAACGCATCCCACACGTGTTCGATGGGATTTAGGTCGGGGGAATGGGCAGACCCACCCATTAGCGGCCTACCCTGTTCCAATAGCTCCTCCACCTTTGCTGTTCGATGAGATCGCTCAGTGTCATCAATAAAAATGAAGCCACAGCCGTATGGACCTTAAAAAACGCACATAATCAAGGACTGCACAGTAACAATAACGGTGGCCAGTGAGTACCGTGTTCAGAGATTTGGAGGTCAGTACGCCCATGCAACACTACGACTCTTCACACTCTAACATCTGGACCACCAAAACTATCGTCTTCGACGATGTTCGTGCGTACACTGCTTGTTCCCACCTCTCGCCATATGAGGGTACATCCCAGCACCGTCGAGCCAAAGCTATTAGATTGTTGCCACCAAACGTAATTTACCATGACTCATCGCTCCACAAAATCTGCCTCTTCTCAACAGATGAATAGGTATATTGTTGCTAAAAGATACTGAGCATTCACTCTACTGCTCAATGATATCTGGACGACATGAAGACTTTGAAAGCCAAGTCCTAAAGTTACTTGGCGTCTCGACAAACTATTGTGTCCCCGATCACCACTCACGCATGATAGTGCCAATCTTCAGTCTGTGTGCCTTTTTTACATTAATTTTCATTCCAGAATGAGATTTTCACTCTGCAGCGGAGTGTGCGCTGATATGAAACTTCCTGGCAGATTAAAACTGTGTGCCCGACCGAGACTCGAACTCGGGACCTTTGCCTTTCGCGGGCAAGTCCTCTACCATCTGAGCTACCGAAGCACGACTCACGCCCGGTACTCACAGCTTTACTTCTGCCAGTACCTCGTCTCCTACCTTCCAAACTTTACAGAAGCTCTCCTGCGAACCTAGCAGATTTCGAAGGTAGGAGACGAGGTACTGGCAGAAGTAAAGCTGTGAGTACCGGGCGTGAGTCGTGCTTCGGTAGCTCAGATGGTAGAGCACTTGCCCGCGAAAGGTAAAGGTCCCGAGTTCGAGTCTCGGTCGGGCACACAGTTTTAATCTGCCAGGAAGTTTAATTTTCATTCTTTACTCGTAAAGATAGATCAGGCTGTTTGAGTAACGACCCATTCCGAAATCAGGTACTCCTTATCCAATACCAGGCGAGCTGCGGAGGGGAAGAGAAAGTTCCACTTGGGAATATTTGGAAGCGGATTTACAGTTCTGGCGTCTGCATGACAAGCAGAGAAATAATCCCGAAAACCTTGGTCAGAATCATAGCATGGGCACTGTTTATAGTTTAATCCTGGAACGACAATTGGGTCCGAGAAAATAAATATGAAGCCTGCCGAATGTGAATGAGTATTCCTACAAGTAGTGACTTGCTCCACATGTCATTTGAATCTGACATACGAGTCGTGATTTGCTCAACATGTCATGTGTATCTGACATACGAGTTGTGACTTGCTTCACATGACATCTATATCTGACACACAGGACGTGACATACGGGTATCTGGGTGTCTTAGAGTGACTGTTTTAATTGACATCTCTTGTCTTAGTAATTGCACGAACAGAAGCTACCTCGTATTCGATGCCCGTGATAACGCTAGAGAAGTTGTGGCTGTTACCAGAGTACAAGTACTACACGAGTGTAACCGTCCTTTCAGAGAATCTGTGGTTATAACTACAGCTTTGCACACAGATCGTCTCATGCTCGATCCCAGACGGGAACGCGATTTTTGCCCCTATTAAGGAATCCTCCTAGGTGATCACCTCACGATGTGCGTGTTCCCCATAGCCGCTAAGTTATTTTTATGTTAAGTAGTACGATGCGCCGCTGTTGCTGCAGGTGACCCCTGTAATATACCGGTTATCACAAGTGCGTACCATGCTGATAACATCGGCGTTGAGCGCTTGTAAACCCCAAGTGTGTAACACTCAGAGCAACCGTGCTTCC
The DNA here is from genome assembly GCF_023864345.2 of Schistocerca serialis cubense. Taxonomy (NCBI): domain Eukaryota; kingdom Metazoa; phylum Arthropoda; class Insecta; order Orthoptera; family Acrididae; genus Schistocerca; species Schistocerca serialis. The sequence goes on from NC_064645.1 coordinate 124,254,893, forward strand.
ATTCTGGATGGCAACTTTTTCTTTTATATCAGTTTGTTCAGGGTTATTTGAAATGTGGTCCCTGTTGGCCCTTCCTGATGCTGAACTTGACCTCATATTGGGTGAGTTCCGTTTGATGTCTGGTGATACACGGAGGAGACATAAGTCATGGCACACTAACTAACATCATGTCGTACCTCCTTTTACTCGCCGTACTGCAGCACCGCGACGTGACATGGTCTCAACAAGTCGTTGGAAGTCCCTGCAGAAATACTCAACATTGCTGCCTCTATAGCGGTCCATAACTTCTAAAGTGCTGCCGGTGCGGAATTTTGTGCACGAACTGACCTCTCGATTATGTACCATAAATGTTCGATGGGGCTCATGTCGAGCGATCATTCACTAGATTACAATGATTTTCAAACCAATCGCGAACTACTGCGGCCCAGTGGAATGGGGCATTATCATCCATAAAATTTCCATTGTGGTGTGGGAGCATGAAATCCATGAATGGCTGCAAATGATGTGCTTGTAGCCGAACATAACCATTTCCAGTCAATGATCGGTTCAGTTGGACCAGAGGACCCAGTCCATTCCATGTAAACAGAGCCCACACTGATACGGAGCCACCACTAGCTTGCACAGTGTTGTCAACCTGAGTCCATGGCTTCATAAGGGATCTGCACCACAATAACCCCAACATCAGCTCTTACCAACTGAAATAGGGACTCAGGTGACCAGCCCACAGTTTTCCTACCGTCTAGGGTCCAACCGATATGGTCACGAGCGTAGGAGAGCCGCTGAAAGCGATTTCGCGCTGTTACCAAAGGCACTCGATTCGGTCGTATGCTGACACAGCCAAATGCTCAAATGTGTGTGAAATCTTATGGGACAACTGCTAAGGTCATCAGTCCCTAAGCTTACACACTACTTAACCTAAATTATCCTAAGGACAAACACACACACCCATACCCGAAGGAGGACTCGAACCTCCGCCGGGACCAGCCGCACAGTCCATGACTGCAGCGCCTTAGACCGCTTGACTAATCCCGCGCAACGCTCCTTCACCATCATGGACGAATCACACTAGTCGGCAGTGTACATGTCTCTGCCCATTATAGGCAAATTTCGCCGCACTGACCTAACAAATACGCTTCGTGGTACGTCCCACATTGATTTCTTCGGTTATTTCACTCAGCTTTGCTTGTCTGTTAGCTCGAAAACTGTACCTGCGCTGTCTGTAGTGAGTGGTAATACCTGAAATTTGATACTCTCGGCACATTCTTCACACCTTGGACCTCGGAACTTTCAATTTCCTAACGATTTCCGAAACGTAATGTCCTACGCGCCTAGCTCGAGCTACCATCCCGCGTTCAAAGTCTTAATTCGCTACGTGCGACCATTAACTCGGAAATTTTTTCGTATGAATCATCTGAGTACAAATAATAGTTCCCTCGATGTACTGCCTTTTTGCACCTTGTGTACACGACACTGCCGCCATCCCTATATGTACATATCGCTATTACATGACACCTGACTTGTTAACCTTAAGTTCAAATCTACTTCCATGCAGATTAAAAGTATAACTATGCTCATTAAATGTCGAAAATCTCTTCAGATTAAATGCAGAAACATCGGTATCACTTTAGGTTTTCTAACGGTAGTAATTGCATTTTCTAGTATGACAGATCTGAAAGAGCCGAGTTCAACGGCGCTTTACTGTCTGAAACCAGCTATGTAATTCTGAATAGATTACAATATGTAGAACTTGTGATTCTGTCTCTTTTTAAATAGCAGATAGATTGATTCTTATTTGGAAATTTTTCATTTTACTCTCATTTAAGAAAGTGCGTCACGTCGAATAAGAAGGAAACAGAGTGTTGTACCGCCACGATACAACTAAGTGTCATGGAGGAAATGTAGCTTTCTACCTTGTCGGTTAAGGTGACGGTTTGAGCTTCCACCAACTAAGAAAAGTTCTTTACGGAGAAAGCAGATGGAATGCGAAGAGAACAACTGAGCTTTGCGCCCAAGATATCCTCAGATGGATGGCTCTGAGCACTATGAGACTTAACTGCTACGGTCATCAGTCCCCTAGAACTTAGAACTACTTAAACCTAACTAACCTAAGGACAGCACACAACACCCAGCCATCACGAGGCAGAGAAAATCCCTGACCCCGCCGGGAATCGAACCCGGGAACCCGGGCGTGGGAAGCGAGAACGCTACCGCACGACCACGAGATGCGGGCAAGATATCCTCATATAACGCGTCCAAATGTACGATAATTCAGGGCCTACAGGAGACATAGTTATGTTAAGGGTATTGGAATGCCACGCAGTTTTAAGGAGCAACATTACAATCAGCACATCGAACGAAGTGTATGTTCTCACTGCTGTTTCTCATATTTTCTGTGTTAGGTCCATCATTATCATGTGTCACTTAACTAGCAGATCAATCAGTGGGACTTCAAAAAACGTGTAGAATTCTGTGGCTCAGTTCTTATGTGATACGAAGCCAATGCTAACTTTCCTCGCCAGCCAGGGTGGCCGAGCGGTTCTAGGCGCTACAGTCTGGGACCTCGCGACCGCTACGGTCGCAGGTTCGAATCCTGCCTCGGGCATGGATGTGTGTGATGTCCTTAGGTTAGTTAGGTTTAAGTAGTTCTAAGTTCTAGAGCACTGATGACCTCAGAAGTTAAGTTCCATAGTTCTCAGAGCCATTTGAACCATTTTTTGAACCAATTTTCCTCAAAAGCATCTCTTTGCTGGTGAAGCAATCGTTAAAAATCATGGAACACTGAATGTAAGAAAATTTGAATTGTTGGACCGCTGAGAAACATGTTAAACGTCAGAAGGAGTGAAGTGTGAACGATTCGTGTAGAGTTACTCAAGACAATGCGTAATTTTAAGTTACTTCACTGTAGAAACTTAACGAACAGTGAGTGTTTGAAAAGCAACATCATTCCGCTGAACCCCAAATTTCACCATTTCATGGACCCCTTATTCGTCGAATGTATGAACTTAGCTATCCACCAAGATTTACACAACACTCGACAAACACGGCTTAGCACAAAAATAACATCGTAAACGTGACAAGGAAGACAGATCTAAACCGAATCAATATGCTGTGACCGGCGTAAGCTATAAACCCATTTGACAACAATTACGGCCATCCGTCCAGTCAGCACCACGGGGGAAACTACCGCTGCCTAGAGGTCACCGGTTCAGCCCTGGACATGAGTACGTACATCCAGTGGTATAGTCGTCTGTTTGTCTATGTGTATTTGTTATTTTTCTTTCCAGCAGTCAATGGCCCGCTATTGTTCAACGCCTCTCCCCACTTCTTCCACTGCTCTCTGTCCCGTAGTATTGTTGCCATGAAGCTATAATTATTGCAGCTCGTCTCGCCATATATTTACTTATCTGGTTTCTTTGAGAAACAGTCTGTTGTTAATTTGTTCGAAAATAATCGCAGGGCTATTCACACGATGTAAGGTTCCAGAATTCGCGTCCAAGGCCAAAATCGTTTATTGCTGAACACACCAAGAATCTGGGAAGTATGTGCCATAGAATAGTTGGTATAACTGTAGTTTTACAGCGTAGACAACGTACTAGATTCTATAATGCATTTTAATTATAAGGATCGAAAGTGAAATAACAGTTTGCCAAATGGAGGACGAGATTAGGACGCATACAACAGTGCATTTTGATACTTTTCTTAAGCTACCACGAGCGGCAGGAAGATGCAGTCAGTCACGACTTTTATCGCTTTCATCTTCTTTCATCAATGTTTGGTTTGCAATCAACGTTTAAGATAGAATCCGAAATCCCATGAATTGTAGTGACCTCTTTATTCGAGATGCGAACGTCTGACTTCCAAGCCCTCCATGCAGATTTCGTACGTTGACTTAAAATTTTCTGGAAAGCGTTAATTGAGTAACTTAGGCTGTTACTTATGTCACAATACTGCAGTATTCGTTATATCAATACTCGTTTGCTGTTGGCTGAAATGCCCTGTAGTTAATTAATTGAAAAAAATTTAATCACTGCTTCTGAAAACGTATGGATAGCCCCTATTAGTGGAAGCTTTCAAACTTGTAATGTTTCATATGCTGAATTGGTAAAGCCCCAGCTAAGTGTCCCAGGGAAGTGTCATAGGACTCCACTTGTTCTGTCTAAAGGGTGTCCCAGGAGGAATGATCAGTATTCAGAGACATGGCAGGAACGACTGTGGTGTCACCGCCAGACACCGCACTTGCTAGGTGGTAGCCTTTAAATCAGCCGCGGTCCGTTAGTATACGTCGGACCCGCGTGTCGCCACGATCAGTGATTAGAGACTGAGCGCCGCCACACGGCAGGTTTAGTCTAGAGAGTCTCCCTAACACTCGCCCCAGTTGTACAGCCGACTTTGCTAGCGATGGTTCACTGTCTACATACGCTCTCATTTGCAGAGACTACAGTTTAGTAAAGCCCTCAGCTATGTCATTTGCTACGACCTAGCAAGGCGCCATATTCAGTTACTATAATTACTTCAAGAATGTATTCTGAACAGATAATATTGTGAATCATGTACCGTCAAGAGCGACGTTCATCATTAATGGATTAAAGTTAAGTATGAAACTAATTACGTCCGCTTTCTGAATTCTTATTCCTTGTCATGTTCCAGACCTCACGTCAGTCTGGTTCTTCCCTCCTCACGCCAGCCTGCGTGAGCTAAAACGCGTGCATTTCGGCCTCCACTCGTAACACGGTGTTAGCTCTTCTGCTAACACCAAAACGACCATTCGAAGCAAAAATGTCTAATAAACACGGACTCTCGAAAGGCATTCCTTAAGAGTTATGAGCACTTCATCTTCGGTACTATAAAACAGACCTCTTCTTCTGTAAGCTCTTTGTTTTTCACATTTCGAGAGAAGGTCGTACAGACCAAAATAAGAAACAAATGTGTTGTAAATATGTTCTCTAAAATGCAAACCATAAGAGATGTGAGCATTTGTTTAGTACAAATATGTTTCTCAGTAGCGAAATGCTTATAACTATTGAGATATGAACTTTAAAGCCCATGTTTACTGGACTTTTATTCCTTGTTTTAGTCCATGTTACCACCCCTCAAAATATGGAAAGCAAAGAGCTTGCAGTAGAAGAGATCTTTCTTTTTTCAGAGAATCGAAGATAAATATGTGTTCGTAGCTCTTAAGGTATGCATTTAAGAACTTACGTTTACGAGACATTTTTGTTTCGAACTGTTTTTCTTGTGGTGTCTCTGCAGATTGACTACTTTTCCTGGATACGCGACTTACACAAATGGTCTGACGGGTAAGGGTGAACAGCAGTCTGTGACTGTTTACTACTGAAGCTAAAGCAGGTAAGGACGTAGTAGGGATAGTGGATGGTCGACCTAGGTTTATTGGGAGAATTGGTGGTTCCTGTACAAAGGAAACTGCTCATGCATTAGTACTGCTCGAATGTTTGGGATACCCATCAGGTCGGATTCAAGGGAAACATTCGTTAGCTACCGGTAGGTTTGATCAGCAAGCAAGTGTTACGGAAATGCTTCACGAAATCAAAGGGGAAATCCTGGGCGAAGGACGACATTCTTTTCGCGGAACGCTGTGGAGAAAATCTGGAGAACAGGCAGTTACAGGTGACTGGAGAACGGTTCTACTACCGCCAGTGTCCATTTCGCATAAGGTTCTCGAAGACAAGATCAGAGAAGTTAGGGCTCGGATGGAGACTATAGACAGTCGTTTCTCCCTACTCCATTTGTGAGCAGAATGTGGAAGAAGATGACTAGTACTACGTGGTACTCTCCTGCGTACAACATACGGTGGCTTGACGGTTATGTATGTGGATGTAGGTGATACTCACGTTACCGAGCAAGGCAGGGCAGTGGTTAGCACACTGCAGTCTTAGTCGGTTCAACTCATCGTCAGAGCATCCAGATTTAGGTTTCCCGTGATTTTCCAAAACTGCTCTATGTAAATATCGGGGTGATTTCTTCAAAAGAGCACTACGGGTTTCCTTGCCCACCTTTAAAACAAAACAGGGGCGTGCTCCGTCTCTAACGGACTTGTTCTCGATAATACGTTAAAACTTAATCCGCCCTCGTTTTCATTTTCATGTTCCGCACTTTCTTTAAAGAGTCACTATCCGAAAATTCAGACTTCAAGAAGAATGCAATAATTCCAATCCCAAAGAAAGCAGGTATTGACAGATGTGAAAAATACCGAACTGTCAGTTTAATAAGTCACAGCTGCAAAATACTAACGCGAATTCTTTATAGACGAATGGAAAAACTGGTAGAAGTCGACCTCGGGGAAGATCAGTTTGGATTCCGTAGAAATAGTGGAACACGTGACGCAATACTGACCTTACGCCTTACCTTAGAAGAAAGATTAAGGAAAGGCAAACCTACGTTTCTAGCATTTGTATACTTAGAGAAAGCTTTTGACAATGTTGATTAGAATACTCTCTTTCAAATTCTAAAGGTGGCAGGGGTAAAATACAGGGAGCGAAAGGCTATTTACAATTTGTACAGAAACCAGATGGCAGTTATGAGAATCGAGGAGCACGAAAGGGAAGTAGTGGTTGGGAAGGGAGTGAGACAGGGTTTTAGACTCTCCCTGATGTTATTCAATCTGTATATTGAGCAAGCAGTAAAGGAAACAAACGAAAACTTCGGAGTAGGTATTAAAATCCATGGAGAAGAAATAAAAACTTTGAGGTTCGTCGATGACATTGTGTAAGTAGGCTGTTTAGGTTTTTATGTTGGTATCGCCACGTAGCGCTCTATATGAAAATCACTGGCTGTGCTATGTGAAGGCTGTGGTTGCTTTGCATTGTTGGAATTTGCTATTGTAGTGTTGGGCAGTTGGCTGTTAACAGCGAATAGCGTTGCGCAGTTGGAGGTGAGCCGCCAGCGGTGATGATGTGGGGAGAGAGATGGCGGAGTTTTGGGAGCGGATGATCTGGACGTGTGTCCATTAGAGACTAAATTTGTAAGACTGGATGTCATGAACTGCTATATATTTTATGACTTTTTAACACTATTAAGGTAAATACATTGTTTGTTCTCTATCAAAATCTTTCACTTGCTAACTATGCCTATCAGTAGTTAGTGCCTTCAGTAGTTAGAATCTTTTATTTAGCTGGCAGTATTTGCGCTCGCTGTATTGCAGTAGTTCGTGTAACGAAGATTTTTGTGAGGTAAGTGATTTGTGAAACGTATAGGTTAATGTTAGTCAGGGCCATTCTTTTGTAGGGATTATTGAAAGTCAGATTGCGTTGCGCTAAAAATATTGTGTGTTAGTTTAGTGTTGATCAGAATAGGTAAAGAGCGAAATGTCTGAGTACGTTCAATTCTGCCCAGCTGTTTGAAAATCAAATAATGTAAGACGTTTATCAGCACAGTAATTCATTACATTTTCTAGTGGGACGTTTCAATTGTAATTCGGTCAGAGACAGCAAAGGACCTAGAAGAGCAGTTGAACAGAATAGACAGTGTCTTGAAAGGAGGATATAAGATGAACATCAACAAAAGCAAAACGAGGATAATGGAATGTAGTCGAAATGCATTGGGTGATGCTGCGGGAATTAGATTAGGAAATGAAATGGTTAGTGTAGTAAAGGAGTTTTGTTATTTGGGGAGCAAAATAACTCATGATGATCGAAGTAGAGAGGATATAAAATGTAGACTGGCAATGGCAAGCAAAGCGTTTCTGAAGAAGAGAAATTTGTTAACATCGAGTATAGATTTAAGTCTCAGGAAGTCGTTTCTGAAAGTATTTGTATGGAGTGTAGCCATGTACGGAACTGAAACATGGACGATAAGTAGTTTGGACAAGAAGAGAATAGAAGCTTTCGAAATGTGATGCTACAGAAGAATGCTGAAGATTAGATGGGTAGATCACGTAACTAATGAGGAAGTATTGAATAGAATAGGGGAGGAGGAGTTTGTGGCACAACTTGACAAGAAGAAGGGACCGGTTGGTAGAGCATATTCTGAGGCGTCAAGGGATCACAAATTTAGCATTGGAGGGCAGCGTGGAGGGTAACAATCGTATAGGGAGACCAAGAGATGAATACACTGAACAGATTCAGAAGGATGTAGGTTGCAGTAAGTACTGGGAGATGAAGAAGCTTGCACAGGATAGAGTAGCATGGAGAGCTGCATCAAACCAGTCTCAGCACTGAAGACCACAACAACAACAACAACAACAACATCCGAAAATTTGGTGTCTCACATGAGGCACCGTATCTTTCGCTATTTTCTGAAGAAGAAAACTTTTGAAATTACAGCGAAGCCGATATGCAGTGAGGCCAAATATTTTATTACTCTCATACTCTATTACGTAATTTGGGTAAACATTCCCTGAAATTTCTTCCTAGAGAGTTACATCTCTGAAATGGAAAAAATGAGAGTATAGAGTTTTGAATGCGTTTCCGTATTTCCACTCTACACCTCTAACCGTTACATCACGAGAAACCGGCGTGGCAGTCGTCACTTTGAGTGCAAGAAGCCATACGCTAGCGATAGATAATTATGGGGCACTAATCTTCATTCCAAAGTTCAAAGGTTATAATTATAGGTTGAAAAAAAAAGAAGAGAAAATTTATCAAATCATTTATTTCAGCGCGTGACACCTGTCCACGAACGAAGGTCGTGACATTGGAAAAATATTCAATCTCGTGCCCTTCCCAGAAATATCAAATCTGTGTGACATGGAGTTGCCACAGAGATACTTCAGACACCGGAAAAAAAAACACAGACTGCAGCTGACTCCAAGTTCACTTTGCAGTGTTTGCAGTATTGAGACTGCTGTAGGTCATGACCTCCAATACAAGGAACGAATTATTAATTTGAAACTGGACGGGGCATGATAACCAGCATGATGCCTCAAGTAGCTGAACTCATTAATACACTGCGTTCTGACACAAAAAATACTGAAACTTCTTTCTCAAGATACAATGAAGTGCCAGAGAAACTGCTATAGGGATGGGTATTCAAATACAGAGATATGTAAACAGGCAGAATACGGCACTGCGATCGGCAACGCCAATACAAGACAACAAGTGTTTGGCGCAGTTGTTAGATCGGTTACTGCTGCTGGAATGGAAGGTTATCAAGATTTAAGTGAGTTTGAACGTGGTGTTATAGTCGGCGCACGAGCGACGAACACAGCATCTCCGAGGTAGCTATGAAGTGGGGATTTTCCCGAACGACCAATTCACGAGTGTACCATGAATATCAGGAATCCGGTAAAATACCATATCGCCGGCATTGCTGAAGCCGGAAAAAGATCCTGCAAGAAAGGGACCAACGACGACTGAACAGACCGTTCAACGTGACAGAAGTGCAACCCTTCCGTAAACTGCTGCGGATTTCTGTGCTGGGCCATCAACAAGGATCAGCGTGCGAACCATTCAACGAAACGTCATCGATATTTGGGCTTTCGGGGCCGAAACCCACCCGTGTACCCTCGATGACTGCACGACACGAAGCTTTACGCCGCGCCTGGACTCGTAAACACGACATTGGACTGTTGGTGACTGGAAACATGTTGCCTGGTCGGACGAGTCTCGTTTCAAATTGTATCGTAGTGATGGACGTGTACGGGTATAGAGACAACCTCATGAATCCATGGGCCATGCATGTCAGCAGGTGACTGTTCAAGCAGTTGGAGGATCTGTAATGGTGTGGGGCGTGTGCAGTTGGAGTGGTATGGAACCCCTGATACGTCTATATACGATTCTGCCAGATGACAACGTACGTAAGCATCCTGCCTGATCGCCTACATCCATTTATATCCATTGTGCATTCCGACGACTTGGGCAATTCCAGAAGGACAAAGCGACATCCCACAAGTCCCGAATTGCTACAGTGTCTCCAGGAACACTCTTCTGAGTTTAAACACTTCCGCTGTCCACCAAACTCCACAGACATTAGCATTATTGAGCATATCTGGAATGACTTGCAACGTGCTGTTAGAGATCTCCACCCCTCGTACTCTTGTGGATTTATGGACAGCCCTGCGGGATTCATGGTGTAAGTTACCTCCGGCACTACTTCAGTCCATGCCACGTCGTGTCGAGGCACTTCTGCGTGCTTGCGGGGGCTCTACATCACGTTAGGCAAGTGTACCAGTTTTTTTTGCTCTTCAGTGTATTTCACGTAGCACGCTTCCTAAACCAACAGCTCAACTCTGCAAGAGTTTCTATATGACCTACTGTAGCCTTGGGTGTTGAAGCAACAGATGAGAAACAAGAATTGAAACTCATTCTAGAATTAACTACACCTTGCTCTAACGCCAGACTAACGGCACAATTGAGAAGATCACAAGACTCACATTTCTAAGACACTTTTTTGGTTTCGTAACAGTAGTACTTAAGATCTGCAACGAGAGTCAGGTCTCATTAAAGTTTTCTAAGCTGTATGTGCAAGCAATCTATTTTTTTAATATTTCATATTTTAATATTTTGTATTTTATTCGATTCCTGGAGGTGGATGAAACGGCTTTTCTCGAGTCTGGTAATAGCCACGTCGTTCGTAGTGAACTAAAGAGAGAAATTTATCCTTCGATGTCCTTTCTATGCTGTTCAGCGTGAATCAGCGGCGTAATGAAGCACGTTCGTAATGTGACTCCTCTAGTAGTGAAAGTGAAGTTTATGTCGATCTATTTTACAAGTGTACTGCACATTTCGTGGCCTTACAGTTATACAACAAAAACCTATATGCTTACATGTCAAGTCTGACAAGGATAGGGCACATCATCGGCAATGGTCTTATTGTAGGAGCCGTCCAAGCGTTTCCCCGAAGTGACCACGACTTACTGGGTTTCTTATTCTTCACGCACACTTCGTATTGTCAGTTAGCAATAAGAAATGGTATTGCGCTATGTGCGTTTCTAACTGAAAATGTGGCTCGCTGGCGTCAGAGTCGAGCCATACGCGTCTGCTTTACACCAATAGCTGAGATGGCTAATTAATATGTAGTAAATTGTGATTCACGGTCTAATATATTAAGTATAGAGAAGCTGTGAGAACTGATTAACAATGATAAATTACAGTAATGAGCAACGATCGTAAATGACAACATGGGAAATATTTACAAATTAATGTAGGCAGTACCACGAGTTTCAAGCTGCACGAGTCTGATAATTTCTTCAGAAATAAAGCAAAGTTATTCAAAAATAGTGGTCCTGTAAAATATACTTAAACCCGGTAATAATAAACTAATAAACATTAAGCAGCATTTGGCACTGCATAAAATGTTACAGGAATGGTAGTGGAGTCCCCAGCAATTTAACAATTCATTGCTAGTTCGAAAGTTACTAGTCCCACTTGCAGCTGAATTTTGCTTAGACTGTATGTCCTATGTCGCAGAACAGAAGTCTTACAAAACTTTCCTGTCACATGAGTAAATTACGAAGACCTATGTCCTTCCGTAGCAAGACATGAAAGTAAAAGTTTGCTATTGTCTCCTCCAATGGCCCATATGAAAGCGTTCTCGCTTCTCCCTTGCACCCAACAGCCCTTCTGATCCCTGCATTCTCCAGCGATCTATCGCTCTCGCCAACAAGGTCGTGTGATGCCAACACCAAAAGCATGACATTCTTACAGTGTCACAAAATGAACAAAATGGATCACCATTTTAATGGCTGCTAGGTTTAAAAGACCCATCTAGTATTGGGCACTAAAAATCAGTGACATTGGTATTAAGGTTATCTAATGACCAGGCAAAAAAACATGGAAATGAGGATGACTAAGTCAGAAGATTAAAACAACACAATGGGTAGGTTCCACCACTGCAGAGGGGCGCAGAGTGCAAGCAGTTGATGAAGACTGAAAGCTGTTTGCAGTGCAATGCAGTCACAATTCATTGTCCATGATGGTGTGCTATGTAAATAAACAAAATTTGTACCTCGTGTTTTGGTATCATCTGTGATGAAGTACTGAAAACAGGTACATGATCCCGTTTTAGCAGATTGTGCGGATCAACTATGGAGTAACATATCACCTCAAAAAATCAAATTGTGGCCATGAAATTTGGTGAATGTTTCGGTACTTTTCCACATATTCACATATTCAAATGAAACACATATACTTCAACGATTGATGACTCGTCGGAGACCTCGCTGGAGAAGTCATAAATTTGTCTGTCAACGAAACATTCCACTTCGTAAATCATCTGTTTGTGAAATGCCTGACGCATAATGTTGTCTTCATCCAAGGAAAAATGAAGAAGGCAACAGTAGCACATCGGGATATTGTGGGACGGGTTGGAGAAAATTTGATAGCCTAAAGAATCAGCATCTCGTTGTGAGGCGTTGTGGGGCAAAAGCACTCATTTGGACAGCTTCTCACAACAATTCGTCTTGACAGAATTCGGCAGTATACTACTGTGACAATTTGCTGCTTAATCTGTTAGCACCAAACCATGGCAGAACGGTAAGATAGTATCATCACCTCTCCCGATTGTGTTCGGGTCTTCACCTTTTTCGGCGATAGTGAATCCAAAAAGTCTCTCGATTGGCTTTGCTCCATTGTATAGGTTATAGTGATACACGCAGCACATATCCATGGTGATTAGGGGGCGAAAGAAATCACCTGGTTTGACTTCACACAACAGCAATACACTCAAAGACAAAAAGAAAAAAGAAAACTACGGAGCATGAAGGAGTTATCCGAATAGGAGGGATATCTGTAGATGTGACATACAGGTACAAACGAACAAATAATTAAAATTTGATAAAAATTGGATGATTTATTAACTTGCCATTGTTTGAGAGAGTTGTTGGATTCCTCCTGAGGGATATCGTGCCAAATTCTGTCCAATTGACGCATTAGAAATTCAAAATTCCCAGATGCTTGGAGGGCCCTGCCCATAACACTTCGAACGTTCTCAATTGGTGAGAGATTTAGCGACCTTGCTGGCCAAGGTAGGGTTTGGGACGTACGAAGAAAAGTAGTAGAAATTTTCGTCTTGTGTGGGCGGGCATTACAGTTTTGAAAAGTAAGTCCAGGAGGGCTTGTCATGAAGGGCGACGAAACTGGATACAGAATATCGTCGTCGTACCGATGTGCTGTAAGGGTGTCGCGGATAACATCCAAACTGGTCGTGCTATCGAAATAAATTGCATCCCACATTACTACTCCCAGTCTTCGGTCTGTATGGCGGGTGGCAGTCAGGCTGATATCCCACTGCTGTCCAGGGAGTCTCCAGGTACGTCCTTGACTGGAATCTCGTTGACTGGAACAGACCTGTCTTCAGCTTTGAGTCCCACTTGGAACTGAGCCCCGACGACGTGTCTGGACAGTGGTGGAATACCAAGCTCACTGTCACCCGCCACACAACGTGACAACCAGAAGTGATGGTCTGGCGTGTCATTTTATTTCATAGCAGGAAGCCTTTGGTCTTCATCCGCGGCACACTTGCAGCACAGCAGTACGTCGTCGGTACTCTATGCCCCATTTTGTTGTTCTACATGCAAGCCATCCTGAACGTAAGATTACAGCAAGGTGACGCCCGCCAACATACGAAGACAGTTTCTGCTGGCTGTGTTTGTGCTTGCCAAACCCTACCTTGGCCAGCAAGGTCACCAGATTTTTCCCCAGTTGAGAACGTTTGGAGTATTAAGGGCAGGACCCTCCCACCATATTGGGATCTTGACTGTCCAGCGTGCCAGTCGGACAAAATTTTGTACGATATGTCTCAGGAGATCATCCAACAACTCTGCCAGTCAATGACAAGACGAATAACTGCTTGCATAAGGACCAGTGGTGGACCAATGTGTTTTTGACTCGCTCTGTTTGTGAAGTCCTTTCTCTTAAATAAATAATCCATTTTTTTCTGAAATTGTAATCATTTGTTTGTCTGTACATTTAGGTCACATCTATCGATTTCCGTCCCATTCGGATAATTCCTCCTTGGTCCTTTTTTTAGTGTATTTTTGTTGTTGCCTGTTTTCGGCTTCTTAAATCCGACATATGACTGCTTTCTTTTTTTTCCACTATCACCTTGAATGTGATCCTCAGGTCTTCGGGCACCAGGGCCCCAACTTTTCTTTCAGTTCCCGGTTCTTCACAGAGAGATGGTCTGCCACTTTGTTCGTCGTCATTCAGACTTGTTTGACCACGCAGTATCTGTGCCACCCACCCATTGTGTGATATGGTAGTGTATTCTTCATTTCCGCCACCTAAGTATTGACTAACGTTGCTTTGATTCAGACTTATTGGACGAAATTCTTCTTTCTCATTTCGCTGCGACATTTTATTTTGGCTCCTCTAGCGTCGTGTTACGGTACTGTGGCGAGAATATCTTGTCTACCGGGATGTAGACTTCTACCTGAAAACAATAAAAAATTATGTGAGGTACACATGTTGTGTTGTGGGGCGATCAATATGGTTGAAAATGAACACACATCATACGCCGCGATCGCAGTGCAGACACATTTCTCCAAGATGACCGGTTTCAACAATCTTATGCTGCCATCACCTGATCCTCTGGAACTTGCTATAAAATTTCCGTGTTACATTACATGAAGCCAAAGTATACAAGGCATTCCCCACGTATATATGTCTTGATAAAAATCCAGTCGATAAAATACATACAGTTTGTGAAATTCACATAAATGATATAACGCACACAGTTTTAACCCTCGTATCGTCCAAACAAACTGGTGGCGAACATAATTCTCATAAGTTTGCTGCACAGCATCACGCCGCCAGCTTGTGCGCATTTTACCCACTGTGTATACTTTATCGACTGGATTTTCATCGTCCGCAGCTCGTGGTCGTGCGGTAGCGTTCTCGCTTCCCGCGCACGGGTTCCTGTGCTCGATTCCCGGCGGGGTCAGGGATTTTCTCTGCCTCGTGATGAGTGGGTGTTGTGTGATGTCCTTAGGTTAGTTAGGTTTAAGTAGTTCTAAGTTCTAGGGGACTGATGACCATAAATGTTAGGTCCCATAGTGCTCAAAGCCATTATTTGGATTTTCATCAAGACATTTAAAGGTGGGTAATCTCTTTTATGCTTTGACTTCATGTAAGACAACATGGCAATTTTATAGCAAGCTCCAGAAGATCAAATTATGGCAGCTTAGGACTGTTCAAACCGGTTATCTTCGAGCAATAAAAGTGCCTAAGCTGCGATCGCGGCGTATAACGTGTGCACATTTTCAAAAAATTAATTACTTTAATATTTCGAGGTGATAGTTAGAATTTTAGTACTACCATTCGTAGTAATCAACTATAGGCTGCATCAGAGCCACTCGTACGTGGTATGACAGTGAATTCTTCGTAAAAGAGTGTATGTAAACATGATATCTGGATAGCCTTCATCTCTGAGGTCGCAAGTTAAATCTTTAGTGAGCCTCATTTGAGCGTTGTGTTAACAATTACGCCAGGAAAATTATTGGCTGCTAGTAACTCTCCATGTGAATCACTAGGGCGAGTGAAAACGAGTGTGCAAGAGATGCAGCGATCAACCTGCTATGGGATCTATGTATTACACTTCACAAAATAGACATCGTCGACATTCAAGAAATGTTCCAAATTAACCCTTAACATGCATCATTCGAAAAAAGCAGATAAAAATTCACTTGACGCCCTCCTGAGAGACAATCCCTACTCATTCCAAATTAATAATATAAGTGTAGACCAGATGTGGCTTGAATTCAAAGAAATAGTATCGGCAGCAACTGAGAGATTTATACCAAATAAATTAACAAACGACGGAGCTGATCCTCTTTGGTACACAAAACGGGTTAGAACACTGTCGCAGAAACAAGCATGCCAAGCTTAAATTCAAAATCCCCAAGATTGGGGATCCTTTACAGAAGCTCGAAATTTAGCGCAGACTTTAATGGGAGATGCTTATAACAGTTTCCACAACGAAACTTTGTCTCGAAACATGGCGGAAAATCCAAAGAGATTCTGGTCGTTTGTGAAGTATGTTAGCGGCAAGAAACAATCAATGTCTTCCCCGCGCGATAGCAATGGAGATACCATCGAAGACAGTGCTGCCAAAGCAGAGTTACTAAACACAGCCTTCCGAAATGCCTTCACAAAAGAAGACGAAGTAAATATTCCAGAATTCGAATCGAGAACAGCTGCCAACATGAGTAACGTAGAAGTAAATATCCTCGGAGAAGTGAAGCAACTTAAATCACTTAATGAAAGCAAATCTTCTGGTCCAGACTGTATACCAATTAGGTTCCTTTCCGAGTATGCCGATGCACTTGCTCCATACTTAACAATCATATACAACCGTTCGTTTGACGAAAGATTTATACCCAAAGACTGGAAAGTTGCAGAGGTCACACCGATATTCAAGAAAGTTAGTAGGAGTAATCCACTAAATTACAGGCCCATATCGTTAACGTCGATATGTAGAAGGATTTTGGAACATATTTGTGTTCGAACATTATGAATTACCTCGATGGAAACGGCCTAATGACACACAGTCAACATGGGTTTAGAAAACTTCGTTACTGTGAAACAGAACTAGCTCTTTATTCAAATGAAGTGTTGAGTGCTATTGACAAGGGATTTCAGATCGTTTCCGTAATTATGGATTTCCGGAAGGCTTTTGACACTGTCCCACACAAGCAGCTTGTAATGAAATTGCGTGCTTATGGAATACCGTCTCAGTTATGTGACTGGATTTGTGATTTCCTGTCAGAGCGCTCACAGTTCGTAGTAATTGACGGAAAGTCATTGAGTAAAACAGAAGTGATATCTGGCGTTCCCCAATGTAGTGTTATAGGCCCTTTGCTGTTCCTTATCTATATAAACGATTTGGGAGACAACCTCAGCAGCCGTCTTAGGTTTCAGGTGTCGCTGTATTTTATCGACTAGTAAAGTCATCAGAAGATCAAAACAAACTGGAAAACGATTTAGAAAAAATATTTGAATGGTGCAAAAAGTGGCAGTTGACCATAAATAACGAAAAGTATGAGGTCATCCACATGAGTGCTAAAAGGGATTCATTATACTTCGGTTACAGGATAAATCAGTCTAATGAAGAAGCGTAAATTCAACTAAATACCTAGGTATTACAATTACGAACAACTTAAATTGGAAGGAACACATAGAAAATGTTGTGGTGTAGGCTAACCAAAGACTGCGTTTTATTGGCAGGACACTTAGAAAATGTAACAGACCTACTAAGGAGACTGCCTACACTACGCTTGTCCGTCCTGTTTTAGAATACTGCTGCGCGGTGTGGGATACTTACCAGATAGGACTGACGGAGTACATCGAAAAAGTTCAAATAATAGCAGCACGTTTTGTATTATCGCGAAATATGGGAGAGTGTGTCACAGAAATGATACAGGATTTGGGCTGGACATCATTAAAAGAAAGGTGTTTTTAGTTGCGACGGAATCTTCTCACGAAATTCCAATCACCAACTTTCCCCTCCGAATACGAAAATATTTTGTTGACACCGACCTACATAGGGAGGAACCATCACCACGATAAAATAAGGAAAATCAGGGCTCGTACGGAAAGATATAGGTGTTATTTCTTTCCGCGCTCTATACGAGATTGGAATAATAGAGAACTGTGAAGGTGGTTGGATGAACCCTCTGCCAGGCACTTAAACGTGATTTGCATATTATCCATGTAGATGCAGATGTAGATGAACACCGAATTCAAAATGGCCGCCTAAGTGATCACAAAGTTTCGCGGCATAGAGATCGAAGGCGAACTCCTTGGGAGCTACATTCCGTGCAGGAGGTTCAGCTGGGTATCCAATCTTAAATATTGCATATACTGTAGAATCATATTGGTGTAACGGGGTGATGAGAAGTGATGGAACGCGATGAGATGCAGACGAATACGAAACAGTTTGTCGTGCAGCTTATCGTGAAACTGACTATCCTTTAAGGCGTAGCTGCAAAATAAATATTGCTATAATATGTTTTATAGGAAGAGAAAAAACGATTATCCAGAGGTTGAACTTGCCCAAGGTTCAAGGTGGTATGAATTGCCATGTCACACTTTTCAGGAGGGATATTTTTATACGATGACCTGAAATAAAGCAAAAGCAAGTTACACTATGTGGTCGATCTGTTGTAGAATTTTAGAACATGTTTTTTGCTCGCGTATCATGTCGTTTTTGGAAACCCAGGATCTACTCTGTAGGAATCAACATGGATTCCGGAAACAGTGATCGTGTGAGACCCAACTTGCTTTATTTGTTCATGAGACCCAGAAAATATTAGATACAGGCTCCCAGGTAGATGCTATTTTCCTTGACTTCCGGAAGGCGTTCGATACAGTTCCACACTGTCGCCTGACAAACAAAGTAAGAGCCTACGGAATATCAGGCCAGCTGTGTGGCTGGATTGAAGAGTTTTTAGCAAACAGAACACAGCATGTTGTTATCAATGGAGAGACGTCTACAGACGTTAAGTAACCTCTGGCGTGTCACATGGGGAGTGTTATGGGACCATTGGTTTTCACAATATACATAAATGACCTAGTAGATGGTGTCGGAAGTTCCATGCGGCTTTTCGCGGATGGTGCTGTAGTATACAGAGAAGTTGCAGAATTAGAAAATTGTAGTGAAATGCAGGAAGATCTGCAGCGGATAGGCACTTGGTGCAGGGAGTGGCAACTGACCCTTAACATAGACAAATGTAATGTATTGCGAATACATAGAAAGGAGGATCCTTTATTGTATGATTATATGATAGCAGAACAAACACTGGTAGCAGCTACTTCTGTAAAATATCTGGGAGTATGCGTGCGGAACGATTTGAAGTGGAATGATCATATAAAATTAATTGTTGGTAAGGCGGGTACCAGGTTGAGATTCATTAGGAGAGTCCTTAGAAAATGTAGTCCATCAATAAAGGAGGTGGCTTACAAAACACTCGTTCAACCGATACTTGAGTATTGCTCATCAGTGTGGGATCCGTACCAAGTCGGGTTGACGGAGGAGATAGAGAAGATCCAAAGAAGAGCGACGCGTTTCGTCACAGGGTTATTTGGTAACCGTGATAGCGTTACGGAGATGTTTAGCAAACTCAAGTGGCAGACTCTCTAAGAGAGGCGCTCTGCATCGCGGTGTAGCTTGCTCGCCAGGTTTCGAGAGGGTGCGTTTCTGGATGAGGTATCGAATATATTGCTCCCCCCTACTTATACCTCCCGAGGAGATCACGAACGTAAAATTAGAGAGATTCGAGCGCGCACGGAGGCTTTCAGACAGTCGTTCTTCCCGCGAACCATACGCGACTGGAACAGAAAAAAGAGGTAATGACAGTGGCACGTAAAGTGCCCTCCGCCACACACCGTTGGGTGGCTTGCGAAGTATAAATGTAGATGTAGATGAAAAGTATCCGGACACCTGGCTGAAAATGACTTACAAGTTCGTGGCGGCCTCCATCGGTGATGCTGGAATTCAATATGGTGTTGGCCCAGCCTTAGCCCTCAGCTTGCATTCTCGCAGGCATACATTCAGCCAGGTGCTGGAAGGTTTTTAGGGGAATGGCAGCCCAGTCTTTCCTGAGTGCTGGGCTGAGGAGAGGTATTGATTGGAACGGTTGGAACTGTTTTACTTATCAGCTGTTTCGTTCAGCCTTTAAATGTAAAGGAGGTGGAAGGGCTGACCCAATAAGGTGAACATTTCAATTCCAATGGGTTTATTAACCTCCCAAAACAATCTTAGACACAATGTGACAGGCGCCACTTGGGAAAGATTATTTAAGAGACATCCATTACAGAAATCATAAGCAAGTTAATAAATAACTTTAACAAACAACTATAATTAAAATACATTATTTAAGACCCCTATCAATTTCAAACTTTAACATTACATGTAGTCCACGATTACCCACCAAAATTGACAAAAGCCATTAAGGCTGAATGTAACCATAACTTTAACAAACAACTCTAGTTAATACATTATTTAAGACCCTTTCAATTTTCAACTTTAGCGTTACATGTAAAACAACAGCTGACACACAGCCTCAACTTTAACACGAATGCTTAAAACGAATTTATTAAACTAAACTTGGGCAATCTTGCAGAGCGAATCACGGAATTATTCAAATGCGCATTGACTTGTAGGTTGGAGTTTTAGGGCATAGAAAGATACAACCTGGTACAATGGTAAATATGTGATAACAGAAGCAAGGACCAAGCTTGTAAAGCCGAAGTTTAACCACGAACGGTGGAACCGACTGAGAGAAGTAATATTTAACTTCGAACCAAGACATGGCTCCGTTTGCAACCCCACGTCTAGTAGACCACCAAAATGTGAACCAAGCAAACACTACCGAAGAGGAGGAACACCCGAGCTCAGGCGAAGTCCACCGCCCGTAAGCCAAACTTGTAATCCAAAGGGAAGCCCTGCACTTCGATTGCCCGCTCCCTCAGCTCACTGAAACACAGACCACACCCGACAACAAAAGACAGAAAAACCTTTCTTAACCTTAACATTTAAGATTGATCAGTAAATTAACTCTATGAAATAAGGCTAAAAAACAGCTAATTTCATTAGGAAGTGCTTCCTTTAAGTGAAACAGTACTTGATAAACAAACACAAACAGTAAAATGAAATGGGTCACGAGAATCGACACTCACTAGAACTTAATGACACATATCTGCAAATACATCAATATTATGCGGAAGCAGAGCACACGCTTGGTAGGAGGCCTCAAACAAAATCGAACAAGCATCACACTGCACGTCGTGCAACGCCTTACTGTACCAAGAGCGATCACAACCACAGTTAACTGAGCGCTCTTAGTAATTAGCGTACTTAACTGGGTGTCTTGATGCTGAGGCGATTTTGAGAAGATGCCAGACCATCACTCTGCAAGGCCACAACAGCTTGAACCTCCAAGGAAGCAGGCACAACCACGGCTCACGAGGCTGCCGGAGAATGCACAGCGCCGGCCAACTCCCGCCGCCTCCAGTACAGCCACGTGACAACCGCCGCCCGGCCTCAGGCACGCCGTCTTCGCTTCTGTCCGCCAGCCAATCGCCGTTCTCAAGCGTTCTGTCCTCCTCGTACTCGCGGTCGACACTCCCTTATATCTCGAGCCGTCCCAAGCCCAAAGATAAACCTGTGTAGTAGGAAATCGATCGTACTCATGTCAGAGATACTACTGGTTCGCGTCCCACAACGGCTCACTGATCGGTGAGGCCTGGCACGAAGTCGGCAAACCAAAACATCCCAAAGGTGTTCTATAGGCATCTTCAACTTTTGTAGTCCTGTCTTCAGTTGCGTGTAATATTACGGCATATTGATAATTTTTACTTATGGACCGTCTGAGAGCAACTGAATAAAACATAATTTTAGTGCCATATGCGTTTCGCCTTTATTTTCTGCAAGGCATCATCAGTGGCCTGGAATATGTACATATGTTAGCTATTTTATTTACATTTCTGTCACTGTGCCTATAGGTTATAAACAGTTCTGGTGGTTGGTATTTCCTATTAAGTAGTAATGTTTTGAACTGTACTTACAGGTTGCGTGGACAATTTCTTACATATTACGCTCCTGTTGCATTTTTGGTGTTGTTCTTCTTCTTATGATCGCCAATTTGCGGTTTTTTCGACATTCCACAGCACTATGCACTGAACGCTTGTTTTAATGCAGTGTTTTGGTTTCTGTTGTCGACCGTTTGGCAATAACATTCGATCTTTGGCAAAGTGCATAGTGCTGTGGAATGTCGAAAAAACCGCAAATTCGCGATCATAAGAAGAAAAACAACACCAAAAATGCAACAGGAGCGTAATATGTAAGAAATTGTCCACGCAACCTGTAAGTACAGTTCAAAACATTACTACTTAATAGGAAATACCAACCACCAGAACTGTTTATAACATATAGGCACAGTGACAAAAATGTAAATAAAATAGCTAACATATGTACATATTCAGGCCACTGATGATGTCTTACAGAAAATAAAGGCGAAACGCGTATGGCACTAAAATTATGTTTTATTCAGTTGCTGTCAGACGGTCCATTAGTAAAAATTATCAATGTACCGTGTTCTATAGGATTCAGGTCAGGACTCTGTGCAGGCCAGTTCATTGCAGGGATGTTATTGTCGTGTAGCCACTACGCCACAGGCCGTGCATTATGAACAGGTGCTCGATCGTGTTGAAAGATGCAGTCGCCATCCCCGAATTTCTCTTCAAGAGCAGGAAGCAAGAAGGCGCTTAAAACATCAATGCAGGCCTGTATTGTAACTGTCATTGTACTTGCATTGGATCCTGATGCAGTTTGGAATTCCTGTGTGTTGGTCTGGATAGATGTCTGCGTATTACACATTACGACCCTCTTCAATTGTAGGCGGTTTCCGTCAGTCAATACACGAGGTCGGCCTGTACGCTTTTGTGCTGTAAGTGTCCCTTCACGGTTTCACCTCACTATCACATCGGAAGCAGTGGACCTAGGGATGTTTAGGAGTGTGGAAATCTCACGTACAGACATATGACACAAGTGACACCTAATCACCTGACCACATTCGAAGACCATGAGTTCCGCGGGGCGCCCCAATCTGCTCTCTCACGATGTCTAATGACTACTGAGGTCGCTGATATGGAGTACGTGGCAGTAGGCGGCAGCACAATGCACCTAATATGAAAAACGTATATTTTGGGGATGTCCGGATACTTTTCATCCCATAGTGTATTTTGACCACCTACTGACCAAAAGCAGTGCTCATGGCACAGCTGTAGTTCTCTTACGCCCATTTTCCCCACTCTTGTTGGCTGTGACGTAAATATTCCATATTGCCCTTGCAAGATCACGCACAAGACAGAGAATCGTAAGGAGCAGAGCACCTCCAAGATCTTGCAGTACAATAAATATTTTTCCAGCCAATTTACCATTCAGATTCATTGTATTCACATGCGTTAAGGCATTGATATTAGTTGGTATTGATAAAACCCCCTTAGTACCACTAATTTCCAGGTTCTCTTACACATGCATTTCCTCTTCAGATCCAGATCGCTCAAAGTTGAAAACAAATTCCTTCCTGAACGATGGGATAAGGTTTGTTTATCTTACCAACAAATTTTCGGGAGGATTCCACAGTTCGCTGTACATGGTTAAGTTGACGCTTTATTGCCGGCCGGAGTGTCCAAGCGGTTCTAGGCACTTCACTCTGGAACCGCGTGACCGCTACAGTTGATGTGTGTGATGTTCTTAGGTTAGTTAGGTTTAAGTAGTTCTAAGTTCTAGGGGACTGATGACCGCAGATGTTAAGTTCCACAGTTCTCAGAGCCATTTGACGCTTTATTTTAAATTTCGTTATCTTACTTCTTACAATTCCGTACCACTGTTCGAAGCTAGGCAACCATCCACTGCTTCCCTTGAAATCACTAATTTATGTCGCGTGCAGCTGATATGCATAACGTAGGAAGCCACAATCATGAACATCCTGTAACATGTATCCAGCATCCTTGAAACTCGCACACAACTGCTTTTTGTCCTTCACCACCTGCAGTTTTTCTTATGTACACACGGTCATATCGCTGAGCTCTTATTCGAAATCTGTTCATAATTGTTTTTTATTATACTGCGGAAGATCGTCTATGTACAGTCGTGCTCAAAAGTATCCGAATGACCTGAATTGCACTTCGCCTGATTCGCATGCAACCTGCATAACGCAGCTGTCTAGCAGGTTCTCTAATCGCTCCTTGGTACAGTCGTTTGACAATTGAAAATGGTTCCAACAAGTCACCACTTGCAATACCACGAAACTACAAATATCAGGGAACACCTTATCACAGATAAGACTGCCCTTAAGGCTTGTAAGCTCACATTTATCACAATAAATGACATACCTGAAATGTTACCGCTCTCATTATTACGTCAGATAGGTAATGCACGTAGTAAGTTCGTCTCATTCACGATTTCCTCTTCAGAGTAACATACCATTCTTATTATTTAACAGAAAGTGACATTAAAAATGTAAGTTATTCAAGAGCAACTAGTTGGGAATATGTATGAACTTCAAATTACATGACGCACCGTCGCGTTCTGCATATGGATTCAAACCCAGGTCATGCAGACTAAGCAAAGATTTCGTGACTGACGGAAACTAACAGTCTCTCCTGACTAGGCATACGGAGAGTAATATACCTCGATTTTGGACAGTATAAGTTAGCAAATATCAACTTTAAATTACATAACGCAAACATCTATTGTCACTGTTAACGAACTACGTGAGATGTTAACTATTGCTTCTTCACAAGTAACTTACTTGAAATGCTGTAGGTTAAAGCTTTGTGTTTGACAGGGATTCTACCCCAGAACTTAATCGGATTGATATCGAAGCACAATCAACTGTGACATATCGAATTTTCTCGGTAGTAGCTAGATGTTTTAACTGAAATGACAGGCGACACATTAATTTTTTACTTCCCAGGTCTCCAACCCGGAACCTATCACTGTGATATTCTAGAGAAAACGAACGTTAAATATGGGATTGTTACACCAGCACCGAAATGTGAGCATGTAGGAACTAGAAATAATATGACGAAGAGTTCAGTACTGACTGGGAATCGAACCCCTCACATATAGTTGTTGACTACACACAAAGAGACGTCAGCTCTCGAATTTTTCTCCACCAGCAGCTCGGAATAACATCCTTGACCTTAGAGTGATCTCGCAAATAGTTCTGTGTCTCACTGGGAGTCAAAATCGTCAGCTATCGTAACTTGACAAGGAATGAAAATGCATTAAAAATCAAAATTATTATCCACCAGCAGATAGGTGATCTCATGCTAGAGCTTGATAATACATAATGAAAACTTTAGTGCCAGGGCCAGAATTCGAACCCATTCACAAGCAGGATGTGGAGATGTTGAGGAATCTGGAGTTTTGAACAAACAACAAATTGTAGTCGAGCTGTATTGTCACGAAGTGGCCGGCCTGAGTGGCCGTGCAGTTCTAGGCGCTACAGTCTGGAACCGCGTGACCGCTACGGTCGCAGGATCGAATCCTGCCCCCGGCATGGATGTGTATGGTGTATGGTGTCCTTAGGTCAGTTAGGTTTAAGTAGTTCTAAGTTCTAGGGGACTGAAGACCTCAGAAGTTAAGTCCCATAGTGCTCAGAGCCATTTTTTGTCACGAAGGGATCAAATTCCGCGTTAAGGGCAGTATGAGTTGCATTCCCAGTTCAGAATCAATTTTATAGATATACAGAAGCTGAAATAAAAGATGGAATAATTGTCCTGTGACTAGAAACAAATAACTACTATAAGAAAGGTTACTGGTGATAGAGTTTCTACATATCGCTACTCCTGAATCTGTTGTGGTTCAGACTAACATCTACTTGGTAAAGAAGGAATATCATGCTTAATATGAATTTCAGACCACAATGCCATTTCACCACCTTCACTTGGCGTAGCCACAAGAGAGTAGAATCTGTCTCTCCCTATCAAAAATCATCGGCAGAAGTTAGAACCGATCCCAGACCATAAGTACATGAACATATCATCAATCCAACTGACCACCAAATCCACTTCTCTGTGACTGATTTCTCTATCGTACCGCCGTTGCGCCACACTGTATGAGAATTCTGACACAGGCTCCCTGTAGTGGTTTGCAGTATGTTCAGTACTTCAGTACATTCATTTACTTGTTTGACCGAATCACGATGAATTGCTGCCTCAGCTACCAAGTGCATTCATTCGACTCTATTTTTAAATCACCGAAATAAAATCACGTAATTGCCACCTACACATAACTGCGAACAGTGTAGGATGCAGAAATTTAAATAGGAAGTGTTCCTTTCCACTTGAGCGCATTATCTCACAGCACTGTGGAATGTGGATGTTCTGGAGGAATTGTTGTTGACTTCTGGAGCTGTTGTTGATACGTGTCAGCTAGTAGTGTAACGGTAAGTGTCATGCACCATAGATAAGACATCGCGAATTCGAGTACAGTCACTCCTACACTTTTTATTACGCAATGCTGCTGTCTGCTGAAGTTATCAATCTATTGGAACTTTCATCATAATTCCCTTCACTTCTCAACCCAACTAGTCGCCTGTGGAAAAAGGGCTAACTTCGGCTACATTTTGTTCTTTTTAGATTTAATAGACAGCCAGGCAGCAGATGCATCAGAAAAGTACTTCCTACTTTAGTTGTCGTGTGGTAGTGGCATTTTATTCTTCTTCAAACATTGTTTGACAGCCTTAACTCAGAACAAGTTTTCTACATGTATGTAATCAATAAACTGCATGTGCATTGTCAGACTGTCATAGACAACATCAAAGAATTCACATATATCATTGATGATTAATATGTCTCTCATGTTTACTATTGGTTTAACAACACTAAAAGAAACCTTACGAAAACTGTGCACTGTGGCATTTCATAAACAAAGTTATGTAATCCTGGAAACCCAAAATTTTCTTGTCAGCAGCGGAATGAGGCGTTACCTGTTGTGCAGCTTTGTATGTTTTTCACCATTGCGCTATGAGCCGAAAGCATTTTCTTACGATTTCCTTATCGATGTTTGATCTGACTGCTTCTAGATCTATCACAGAAGGGATAAAAACTTCACAGCCAGTGTAACTAGAACCGGTAAACATAACAGTTGGTTTTTTACAGGTCAGTATATTACCACAGAGCTATCAAAGAAATATGTGCCTTCACTTCCTCCTACGAGGCCAATAGTGGCTAGAACTCGTAAACCGCTGTTTAAAAGACGAGGTTAGTTGAGATTTCAGAGTACTATGACTTTCGTGGACTGAAAACCGTAAATTTACAATCTTTTGTTACACCTCGAGCAATAATAACTCAGATTATTCAATAGAAATTACAGGAAAAATCAAGTGAACTTTGAGGCTTAATTCCGTGCACTCCAGGAAGTAACTCGTCGATCGCAGAGTTGCCCAACATACCTTGCCTTGTTGCCAAATCTCAGTGACAGTACCAGCAGGAAGAGGATGAACAGATGTGTTCCTACAGCGGGTTGGGGAGTGACCATAGCTGGAGTCTCAAAGATGCGGCTGCCACGGGCTGGAATACGTAATGTGTCTGATTCGCATATCTGTAACTAGGTTTAGGGCCTGGAGGGTAGCTACTAATAATACTCACAACTGACTGCAAACTA
Organism: Schistocerca serialis cubense; assembly: GCF_023864345.2. Taxonomy (NCBI): domain Eukaryota; kingdom Metazoa; phylum Arthropoda; class Insecta; order Orthoptera; family Acrididae; genus Schistocerca; species Schistocerca serialis. The sequence goes on from NC_064645.1 coordinate 124,281,962, forward strand.
AGCATCATAAATCAGTAACTCTCATAGTTGGTTTTATATTTCTTTCGTAAGTGTACTTAAAACTAAGAAACTCATTCAGAGACGTTTTCCTGCATCACTGATGGTCGAGCACAAGAAAAAATAAAAATGAAACATAATGTGTGTGTGTGAGAGAGAGACAGAGAGAGACACAGAGAGAAAACAGAGAGAGAGAGAGAGAGAGAAAGAGAGAGAGAGAGAGAGAGAGAGAGAAAGAGAGAGAGATTAAAAAAAAAAAAGAATGAGAGAGAGAGGAAAAAATTGTTGTAAAGAATTTGAATCATGGTATGTAAAGATATCTTTCATTAAAATGACACATTCCACATCATTACGAAATTAAGTATTCATGATCTATGGAATAGGCATTAATTTAATCAAATCTAATCTAATCATATCATATCATATTGCTGACTAGCCATGAAGAGTCATGAATTACCGAAATGTTCGCCATTATCAGTAGCCAAATCTAAACTTGAAAATAAAAGACGACTGTTTTTGTAATAAACCTGGATTCCTATCAAGTCCCTTTCGTCCCTGTTAACTAACCACGAAAGATGTTCCTATATCTCCATTCAGAAGTAACAAAGAGTGCATGCATTTAAAGATGAACCGCATGATGTGAAATTCTGTGACAGAGATATGAACCCAACACGTAATCGGATTTTTAACTAAGTAAAATAAAATTTTACGTATCGTTTTTTCTTACCAGCTGCTAGGTGTTTGAATCTAAAATAAGGATACAAATTTTTGTGCCTGAGCCACAATCGAACCACACACCTGCTGTCCTTCTTTATCATCCACGATTATAGCTTAAGTATCAATTGCTTAGTCACCAACGGTAAGATGTGTGCGTGTTTGACCAGAAATAACGACACCTATTGCGAATGTTGGCAACACATGAACATCCATTAAAAATGAACATTAATATTCACTAGCAGGCTGGTGTGCACGTGATAGTGCTTCAAATGAAATTATGAATATTTTTGAACTGGATTAGGTTTCAGGGCCAAATACTTAACTCCTCGAAGGAGGAGATACGAATTCGAATCACAGTCCAGCACCAAATTTTTCAAGGTCTCTAGTTCAATCAAGTACAAGTAAAATAAGAACCCTGTTCCTTTAAATGGCTATCGGTTCATCAAATAAAATAAAAATTTCTAATGTAAGTTTAGTGACGACAGTATTTCTGTTCAAAAAAATGGTTCAAATGGCTCTGAGCACTATGGGACTTAACATCTATGGTCATCAGTCCCCTAGAACTTAGAACTACTTAACCCTAACTAACTTAAGGACAGCACACAACACCCAGCCATCACGAGGCAGAGAAAATCCCTGACCCCGCCGGGAATCGAACCCGGGAACCCGGGCGTGGGAAGCGAGAACGCTACCGCAGTATTTCTGTTCACCATGACTTCCGCATATGTCATTTCCCAACGTAAACCGGCTCTGCCCAGTTGGTAATGAAGGAACGTGATATTTAATGTGGATTCTGGATTATAATATCTTTTTCTTGAGGTTACTAGAGGTAAAGTGAACCTGTTTGTGCCTCTTATAAGTAAATGCCTGAACCCACGCATTGCACATTTGATAGTTCGTTCCACCAGACTATTCTGGCCACATTTCCCAGCCCCAGGAGTGTGCTGTAACTGATGATGCGCTTAGCTTACAAAATTAGTCACGGTGGAAAAAATTCGAGTCTATTAAATGGTTAAGTAGAAGCAAGCTTCTGACGCAGAGATTACGGTACTCTCATGTCAGCAGGATGCGAAGACAATTCTAGGCATCATAGCTTCGATGTGAAACCATTTTGAAATTTTCACTAATTCAGAAAATTTCTTAGTTCGAGAAAATCCATTGGGAAGTGTGAAGTTACCGGATAATTCGATTATTACCGTCAGTATTACTATCAGATTCCTCACTCCACTGCTGGAACACATGTGCTTGAAGATCATTTAATGCCTTTTGGTCATTATAGAAGTAGCTGCCCAAGAACAGGTTCTTTTCCAGTCTAAGGAATCCTCTTCGTGTTAATATCAAACTTCAGCAATTACTCGTAGGTTACATTAAAACTAAAGTAACTGACTTTACTCTTAGTGGCTGACTATAAATTCTAGCTCAGAGTGACACCAGTTTAAGTAACCTAATGTAGCGAAGACTGTTTGCCAGTGTTCTTTATCACCGGAAAATACGCAATGCACTCATAGGGCTCCATAGGTACACTGCAACAGTAATTTCTGTGTGTATGCAATGCATACGGATTGTAGAATTTAGTGGTGCTCTCTCTTCAACATCTGTATACAATATGCCTGACCCAAACGGGCCCTTTATCATTACAGGGCCTGGGCAGTGCATCATCATACTGACAACAGTAATGTGTTTATACTGACAACCTCATGGTTTGTTTTACCCGATTTTGCAATCATTTAAATAAAACAACATGACCTGCCAGTAGGAGACATTTCGTCCCCCATTTCTTCCGCAAAATTTACCTGTAAGCTTTTTGGCTTCCAACCAGCGAAATGCGTCCGAGTACGGCCGGTAAACGATTGACAAACCACGATTTAGTGCCGTTAAGACGATTTCTTTAAACATTGTCGTAGCTGAAGGAATTTAGTTTCTTCTTAAATCGTCTTATGCAGCATTGTTCAGATACCTCAAATAGGAAAAGCTCTTTATCCAGGTATGAAGGTTGTAAATCAAACTTCCCACAGTTTGTGTCAGGTTTATCTTTTCGTCTGACAGCACTGCATAAGTATTTTGTCTAAGAGGTATCACAAGTTGTGTTCCTGTACCTGTGGGAATCATTGGTTGAAAACGAGTTTAACACCAGTGGGTACAGTACTGCTAAATATTCAAAATGATTATCAACCTGAGCTCATCCACAAACTGAGGTGTACTTATAATATTGAAGCCAGACTGTGTATCCTTGTCTTCCTTGAGTGGGCATTGGAAGGCGTTTACAGTCCGGCAATATGCTCCATCTGGCATATAATACTATGAAAACTTTAAACACTATAGTTAACGTTGTCGTCATAAACTAATTTTGTTTCTTTAATTCTTCTGGGTCTTCAGCGTACAATATGTGTTGCAGATAGAGCCTTAGACAAAAAAATTGACCGCCGAGTCGTTGACGTGAGGTGGACAATACAGTCATGTTCCCCTCACAATTCTATGTCCGGTAATATGCTCCATCTGGCAACATTGTAGACTGCGGCACTTACTGGAAGAAGTCTTGATTTCAGTCTGAGTACATCACTCTTGACTATAACTGTAGTCTTGAGGTAAACCGCGATACTAGCTAATACGACGCTTGGCAACCGAAAGCACACGTTGACAAAGTTTTTATCGCCCCTTTCCACTCGGTACTGGAGCTATGACTGTAGTTCAAGGGAATGTACAATAAATTGCGCTTTCTGTCACATTGGTAATAACAGTTTGGTTCAACAATATTTTAGCGAGAGATTTCTTGGCCTACCATCCGCCTCTGAACACCCCACGTGTCTCAGTTCTCTGGGACACGTTTGCTGCCTACCAGCGGGGGCTGAGGAACCGCGCTGTCTCGCCTTCTGCCGACAACTTTTGCTCCACGCCTTACTCTCGATGGTGTAAAATGCTTTAATGTTGTTGAGTGGTGATCCATAAAATCTGTCTACGATTTGTGTTTCACACTCGATAGCAACGGCGGCACAAAACCGTTTTATTTGCTGAGTATTTTATTACACTAGCATGCAATACATCAATGTGGCACAGAATTCGTTTCATTGTTACTGATCCAGTGCGCTATAATTAAAGGATCACATCCTGTTATTTTCCTTTCACAGGAGATTCTTCAAATAACTTATTTTTGTCATGGATTCATATGTGTTAGTCAAGGCACAGACAGTAAACACAGTCTAATATGTTTGGTTTCTTTCTTTGATTCCCTATGGTAAATGGATGTGAAACATTGTGTCAACACCTTTCAGAAACTGCTCCGTAGCTACTCAGGCAAATTGCTTGTTTTCAGGTTAATACATTAATTAATGGAGGAGTGAACGTTGTTCAAAAGTGATATTTAAAATATTCAATTGGATTTAAGGCAACAAAATTGCCCATATTTGAAGCTACCCAGAGAAACAGTAAGTTGCTAGAGCAGCTCTTAGCAAATGTCTGCAGTGAGTTCCTAATTGCTACTGTGGAAATTTTGCACAGAGGCCCTATAGTAATCAAGAGGTTCATTTCCATCATGTGTATCACCCTGGCATGTGAGTCTTAAGTGAAGAACAATATTGAAATTCATATTGTTTACTGTCGATTCGAAATTCTTCAGAGATGCTTGTATTGTGAAGCAGCTTGGCAGTCAGAAAGCAGAGATCTATCACCATTAACACAACTTCCTGAGTCGTGCTACCAAGAGGACTTAAAGTGCAAAGGTTTCCTTCAGATTTCGTTACAAAAGTTTTTCTGAAAATTCGCTGCTCCATAAAGTAAATCAGAGGAAAAGCTCGCACACACTGTCCCTTACCATATATAGAACTAACGACTCACTCAGCCACTGCGACACAAGATACAGGCTGTACTACAGGGTTACAGACACACTGCTGCCAGCACACCACTCTCATCATGGTATTGGTCGCTCAGCCTCATAATGCACCGTGAAAGATAATAAAAGTTGTCACTTATTGAAGAATAGCATTTTTTTGGTCAAAAAATCTCAATGTCTTAGTTTACATGAGGTTTAAATAGAACGAGTCATTCAAATACAAAAGGGAATATCAAGTGAATTTAGTGAGTCAATTCAGTACCGTACATGGAAGTGATTGGTATGTCACTGTGTATCCAAATGTTTGTGACGATGTTGCCAATGCTCAGCTATGCTAGGAACAGCACTGTAGAAGTATGCAAGGTGAATCCCACGATCATATCATAGGAGGATACACAGAGGAGGCGCAGGGTTCGGTTAGTATGCAGCGTTTTCTCCTACCAGTTGTGGCAAACATTCAGGTGTATAATCTTCCATCACAATTACAGTTTCCCACAAAATATATATGAATAAAACACTTACCTTGTTACTTTGTAATAAAAGATTATTTCAGTACAGTATAAAATCTTTGGAAATTAACTATACCCACCTGTCACGAAAAACAGGATAACAAACACTATGCACCTCGAAATCGATTGCATCTGTGTGCAGTCTTGTGATCAAAAAAGTAGAATTTCATGGATTGCACGAGAATGTAGAAAAATGTTGGTGCGAATGGAAGCTATAAGAATCACAGCTAACTAATTATTGTGTGCCACCTAATAACCAATTCATTTGAAAATTCAGAATAGAAGAAACCAAAGGTTATGCCCATTAAAATAGAAACTTAAGTGCAGATGCGGGCACTGTGCAGATCTGTGCTTTTTGATCTGCAGATCTATACAAATAGTATACATTAACCAGTGTATTCATTGCTTTCGTAATGTTTCGCTCTTGTATAGTCTTCCAATGACGTACTGGATCCACACCCATGAGTCTGATTGTTTCTTTGTATCCTTCCATCTACTCTCTTTGTGTGTTATTCCTCGGTGTTCAAAAATCAAAATATTATGCCTATTCCCACGAGATGTTAGAACGAGGACGCAAGAAGGCTAACGAATTATTATTAAAATACACTGAGACGCCATTTTGTCTGTCATCATGGTGTTAAGGGGACAGAAATAGTTGGGTATTATTGCCTGCTTCACGGGCATCCCGTTGTCGTCTTCTATCACTGTCATTTTCGTATTACCCTGAACACAAGACGCCGAGATAAATGTGGATATTATCCGTGACGAAACGTCCCACATTCCATTCATCCTGATCCATTCGTTACGTGCATCAGCAGCAATGAGTAATAGGAAAGCTGTTGTGAGGTGACGAATAAGAATAACAATGGTAGTAATGACAAATCAGTAATTAAGGATGTTTACTGCATTACAGATATTTGTTAACGATTAACAAAATAACCGAGAAAGGCTGAGTGTTTAATTGGCGCAATGCATAAGTGTTCTTACCACTTTGTTACTGAATTCTGTACTGGTTGTTTGCAGAGAGAGAAGAAAGAACCCTGTAGCCATACATAGTTTACATTACGAGACGAACATGGCGTCACCGAGCTGATATTTGAAATACGTATCGTTTTTTCTCTTTCTCTCTCCCTCATTTTATTTTTCTTTTTGTTTTTTGAGGTATGTTTATTTTCATGTGGATGCATAATGCATAAATTTACCTTTTAAGTGTATTATTGCGTAATTTCAATTATTGACAGTCTATTCGTGAGATTGCTCGCATTCAGTGGGGTGAAACAAGCAAAAGACTAATATTTCTGGCAGCATGCGCAACACACAAACGAAATCTCGCTGCACTGCCGTGTTTTCCGATATATTGCTCGGAAAACGTATCTGATTCATAATGCGAAATACAGCTCTATCATATATCAATTTGGATTCGTACCAAGTGTATTAAAATACATCTTGAAGAACACAGAAAGTCAGATAGAGGTATTCGACTGAAACATAGCCATTACCAAGATTGTAACTGGGGTCGACAGTATTGTCGTCTACCACCTTCACAACTCGAATGGTGACAGTGCTCTGCCAGTTACTTACCTTTACTGGTATCAGAGCTACAGCATGAAAACAAATAAATGTTAATAACCCAAAGATTATTAACTTTGGAACCCATAGTAAAGTAAAGCAGTCATCAGTCGGAAGATTGGTTTTAAGACCACAGTGCTTTAATAGGCACTGTCCAGTTGGTGGCGGTATGCCGTTGCTATCCTCCGACCTTTGAGTTGACTTACCTACCCATTTAATAGCGGAACCTGCAGTTTAACGTGGCTTTCGGACCATAGTTCAACTCGGCATTGTTTACATCAATTAATACTGCCCGAGGGGAAATAGGTGCCAAATGGCGGATGAAAATCGCTGGATTAACCAGGGATCGAACCCAAGACCTTTATATTCGTGGTTTTGCTCTTACCACTTTGCCACCATGTACCCACCACTGTGGCTTCTGCCTGTCATTAAAATTAAGGATCACTCATTTGCGCCTGTCTTGGCACTTGCGCGTCTCTGCTCCAAAGTAAGTAATTGTCGTGTGACTAGGGCCTCTCGTCGGGTAGACCGTTCGCAAGGCGCAAGTCTTTCGATTTGACGCCACTTTGGCAACTTGTGTGTCGATGGGGATGATTAGCACAACGCAACACCCAGTCCCTGAGCGGAGAAAATCTCCGACCCAGCCGGGAATCGAACCCGAGCCCTTAGGATTGACGTTCTGTCGCGCTAATCACTCAGCTACCGGGGGCGGACTGCGCCTATGTAAACAGAACTGAATTGAATGTAATCCCTTCAAGTTGTCATAAACAGGAAAGGAGAAAAACTGAACAACATAAATGGTCTCTCTTTGATGACTCAATCTTCATTGCCATTACGCGTCTTATAAGAGAAAACGTACTCTTTATTAAAATAAACATCTTCGTCTTGTTATGCAAATAATTGCAAAGTATTTTATATTAAAATTTTACTAACTAAATTAAAATAGGAGAAGTTTTCCTTTTGTTCACAGCATCTTAGCCGCTGAAGAGAGGTTAACCTGAAATTAAACAATATGTGCTTTAAACAAAGCCTTTCTTCCTATTAACACAGTAGACTCAGTACCACGTCCAGTTATCGACCTCTTCTACAACTGCATTTAATCGCCAGGGAGCAGAGGCAACAAGCTTTTCTGATGAATCTGTCACTCTGTGACATCTCTTCCCACGCAGCGTGAACTGCTTCCGACAACACTCCCTTGGATGTTGGCGCAGCTCTTTGCTCCTAACATTTTTTTCCATCTCTGCCCACACGTGCTCTATGGAACTGAGGTCAGCAGCTTTTGGAGGCCAGTCCAGCAGCTCAATGTCTCCTTTCATTTAGTACCAGTGTCTTACGCGATTGGCTGCATGGTCGTATCTCGTTCCACTTGGTCGATACACTTGGACAGAGCTATTTGGAGCAGTTGAAAATACCTTCTAGTTGGTAAATATAACACGGTCCCAGTACGAAAACGTCGTCCTTCTGTAGGCCAGTGCGAAATTTACCCTGGCAGCCCTACGTCGCTCTTTCAGCATTTCCATAACAGCCGATTTCCGTCCATACCTTCCTTCGTCGATGAGCCGATGGCGTATGGTCGACCTGCTCACTGTTAGCCGCAGGATGTTTTTAATTTCTCTGCTGCTCTTGGAAGGGTCCTCAACACTGCAGCGGAGTATACTCTTGTATGCATTCTCTGTGGTAGTCCGTGGGCGTCCAGAGCGACGACGACGGTTTACGTGGCCTTCATCTTCCATCCTCTTCACTTAGAGGTGAATAGTGGATTTGCTGTATCCGAGAAAACGGGAAATGGCCCTGATACAGTACTTGTCTTTATAAAGCGCAAGGATACGACCTTTATCAAACTCACTGAGCTGTGACATGTCGCCTTGACAGAGTAAGAACCGACTCACAACCCAACAGGAAACGAAGTGCCACACAGGATGCAGAGCACTCGCACGAGCACCGAAGTCAAATTAATTCCCGATTTCAAGTTTTCGTTACTGTGACACAAAGATGATATTCACGATTTCACTGGAACGTTTAGAGCAATATCACTAAATCAATGGTGTTGCAGACGATCCAGTTATAACTGGTAGGTGGGTTCAGTTTATGGGTATATCTGCCAAAATCACTAGTCTGAAACACGCAGCTGTTGATTTTACCACATATGTTTTAAAAAAACAGGAGCTCGAAGCATGATAGAACTGCTTTTAAGGAGCTGTGTTAGATGAAAATTTATATCTGTTTAACAAAATTCAGGTTAAACAGAAGTATGTTTTAGTCGTAACTATTACTTCGAAGAAACCAACCTGTTTTAGTACAGAAGACTGATGTAAACTGTGGCGTTCAGCGTATTCGAGGTATTGCGTACATTGCGGTATGTCACTTAGAACGCTCGTTGTGGGGAGCAGGAGGAAACAGTCTAAACAAACTTCCGATTTGTAAATAAATCTCACAAGGAGAGGGTCTGACAAGTGCTCTACCGATTTTGACCAAATATTGCGTGGACGTTCTGCATTTCTGTTAGACACTCCCTAGCTTGTGTAAAAATCGAGGCCAGACTTGAGGAGGGACAATCGTATTTTCAATGCTGTACACCCAAAGAGCTGCTACAAATAAAACCTTTTATTAATACGTTCTGGGTCTCATCCATTACGTCATGGCAAAGTGGTGAAGAGCAAGATCACGAATACAAAGGTGCCGGGTTAAATCCCTGCTCAGTCCAACGATTTTTATTTGCCATTTTATACTTATTTTCCCTTGGGCAGTGTATGTTGATGTGAAAAATGCCGAGTTGTACTGTGGTCCGAAGGCCACGTTAAACTGTAGGTTCCCCTATTAACTGGCGAGGTAAGTCAACTCAAAGGTCGCAGGATAGGAACAGCATACCACCTCCAACTGGACAGTGCCTATTAAAGCACTGTGGTGTTCAAACAAATCTTCCTACCGATGACTGCTTTACATTACTATGGCTTCCAAAGTTAATGATCTTTGGGTTATTAACATTTTTGTATTTTGATGCTACAGCTTTGATACCAGTAAACGTCAGTAATTGGACGAGCACTGTCATCATTCGGTTGTCAAGGTGGTAGACGCTTATATTGTCGACCCCAGTTACAATCTTGGTAATGCCTATGTTTCAGTCGAATACCTCTGTGTCACTTTCTGAGTGTTTCAAGACATACTTTTATACACTTGGTACGAATCCAAATTGATATTTGATAGAGCTGTATTTAGCAACATGAATCAGATATGTTTTCCGAGCAATATATCGGACAACACGTCAGTGCAGCGAGATTTCTTTTGTGTGTTGCGCATGGTGCCAGAAATATTTGTCTTTTGCTTGCTTCTGTGATAGGTTTCACCCCACTGAATGCGAGAAAGCTCGCTAATAGACTGTCGATAATTGGAACTTCTGCAATAATACACTTAAAAGATCTATTTTTGCATTATGTATCCACATGAAAATAACTGTAAATACATTATATGCCTACTTGCTTATTACTCGCGCTTCTCGATGCTTTCTTCAAAAAATAAAAATAAAAAAAGAGCAAGAGACAGAGAGAGAAAACAGAAATGTATTTCAAATATAAGCTCGGTGACGCCATGTTCGTCTCGTGATGTAAACTATGTATGGCTACAGGGTCTTTCTCTTCTCTGCAAACAACCAGAACAGAATTCAGTAACAAAGTGGTAAGAACACTTATGCACTGCGTCAATTAAGCACTCAGGATTGTTAATCGTTAACAATTGTCTGCAATGCAGTAAACATCCTTAATTACTGATTTGTTAATACTACCATTGTTATTATTATTCGTCACCTCACAACAGCTTTTCTGTCACTCATTGCTGCTGATGCACGTAACGAATGAACCAGGACGAATGGAATGTGGGACTTTTCGTCACGGAGAATATACACATTTATCTCGGCGTCTTGTGTTCAGGGTAATACGAAAATCTCAGTAAGATAAGACGACAACGGGATGCCTGTGATGCAGGCAATAATACCCAACTATTTCTGTCCATTTAACACCATGATGACAGACAAAATGGCGTCTCAGTGTATTTTAATAATAGTTCGTTAGCCTTCTTGCGTTCTCGTTCTAACATCTCGTGGGAATAGGCATAATATTTTGATTTTTGAACACCGAGGAATAATACACAAAGGTGGTAGATGGAAGGATACAAAGAAACAATCAGACTGATGGGTGTGGATCCAGTACGTCATTGGAAGACTATACAAGAGCGAAACATTACGAAAGCAATGAATACACTGGTTAATGTATACTATTTGTATAGATCTGCAGATCAAAAAGCACAGATCTGCACAGTGCCCGCATCTGCACTTAAGTTTCTGTTTTAATGGGCATAACTTTTGGTTTCTTCTCTTCTGAATTTTCAAATGAATTGATTATTAGGTGGCACACAATAATTAGTTAGCTGTGTTTCTTATAGCTTCCATTCGCACCAACATTTTTCTACATTCTCGTGCAATCCATGAAATTCTACTTGTTTGATCACAAGACTGCACACAGATGCAATCGATTTCGAGGTGCATAGTGTTTGTTATCTTGCTTTTCGTGACAGGTGGGTATAGTTAATTTCCAAAGGCTTTTTACTGTACTAAAATAATCTTTTGTCACAAAGTAACAAGGTAAGTGTTTTATTCATATATATTTTGTGGGAAACTGTAATTGTGATGGAAGATTATACACCTGAATGTTTGCCACAACTGGTAGGAGAAAACGCTGCATACTAACCGAACCCTGCGCCTCCTCTGTGTATCCTCCTATGATATGAGCGTGGGATTCACCTTGCATACTTCTACAGTGCTGTTCCTAGCATAGCTGAGCATTGGCAACATCGTCACAAACATTTGGATACACAGTGACATACCAATCACTTCCATGTACGGTACTGAATTGACTCACTAAATTCACTAGATGTTCCCTTTCTATTTGAATGACTCGTTCTATTTAAACCTCATGTAAACTAAGACACTGAGATTTTTTGACTAAAAAAATGCTATTCTTCAATAAGTGACAACTTTTATTATCTTTCACGGTGCATTATGAGGCTGAGCGACCAATACCATGATGAGAGTGGTGTGCTGGCAGCAGTGTGTCCATAACCCCATGGTAAAGCCCATGCCTCGTGTCGCAATGACTCAGTGAGTTGTCAGTTCTATATGTAGTAAGGGCTAGCATGTGCGAGCTTTTTTCTGATTTATTTTATGGAGCTGAAAATTACCTGGCAAAATTCTGTAAAGAAATCTCAAGAAAACCTTTACACATCAAGTCCTCTTGGTAGCTCGACTCAGTAAGTTGTGTTTATGGTGATAGATCTGGGCTTTCTGATTGCCAAGCTGCTTCACAATACAAGCATCTCTGAAGAAATTCGAATCGATCGTCAACGATATGAATTTCAATATTGTTCTTCCCTTGAGACTCATATGCCAGGATGATAAGTATGAAGGAAATGGACCTCTGGATTACTATAGGGCCTCTATGCTAAATTTCCACATTAGCAATTAGAAACTCACTGCAGACTTTCCTAACAGGGGCTCTAGCAATTTACTTTTTTCTGGATAGCTTCAAATATGGGCAATTTTGTTGACTTAAGTCCAATTAAATATTTTAAATATCAATTTTGAAAAGCGTTCGCTTCTCCATTAATTACTGTATGAACCTCAAACAAGCAATTTGCCCCGAGTAGCTATAGAGCAGGTTCTGAAAGGTATTGACACAATGTTTCGCATCCATTTACCATAGGGAATCAAAGAAAGAAACCAAACAAAAATGAAATTAATTCTGCGCCACTATTATGTATTGCATACTAGCGTAATAAAATATCAAATAAAAACGGTTTCGTGCCTCCGTTGCTATCGAGTGTGAAACACAAATCGTAGACAGATTTTATGGATCACCACTCAACAACATTGAAGCATTTTACACCATCGAGAGTGAGGCGTGGAGCAGACGTTGTCGCAGAAGTGCGGTGCCTCAGCCCCCGCTGATAGGCAGCAAAGGGTCCCAGAGAACTGAGACACATGGGGTGTTCAGAGGCAGATGGTCGGCCAAGAAATCTCTCGCTAAAATATTGTTGACGCAATGTTATTACCAATGTGAGAGAAAGCGAAATATATTGTACATTCGCTTGAATTACACTCATAGCTCAAGTACCAAGAGGAAAGGGGCGATAAAATTTTGTCGATGTGTGCTTTCGCTTGCCAGGTGTCGTATTAGCTAGTCTCGCGGTTTTTCTCAAGACTTCGGCTATAGTCAAGAATGATGTACTCAGACTGAAGTCAAGACTTCTTCCAGGAAGTGCCACAGTCTACAATGTTGACAGATGGAGCATATTGCCGGACATAGAATTGTGAGGGGAGCATGACTGTATTCTCCACCTCACATGAACGACTCGGCGGTCAATTTTTTTGTCTAAGACTCTATCTACAACACATATTGTATGCTGAAGACCCAGAAGAATTAAAGAAGCAAAATTAGTTTATGAGAACAACGTTAACTATAGCGTTCAAAGTTTTCATAGTATTGTATATGTGCCTGTAAACGCCTTGCAATGCCCACTCAAGGAAGACAAGGATTCACAGTCTGGCTTCAATATTATAAGTACACCTCAGTTTGTGGATGAGCTCAGTTTGATAATCATTTTGAATATTTAGCAGTACTGTACCCATTGGTATTAAACTCGTTTTCAACCAATGATTCCCACAGGTACAGGAACACAACTTGTGATACCTCTTAGACAAAATACTTATGCAGTGCTGTCAGACGAAAAGATCAACCTGACACAAACTGTGGGAAGTTTGTTTTACAACCTTCATACCTGGATAAAGAGCTTTTCCTATTTGAGGTATCTGTGAACGTTGCTGCATAAGACGATTTAAGAAGAAACTAAATTCCTTCAGCTACGACAATGTTTAAAGAAATCGTCTAAACGGAACTAAATCGTGGTTTGTCAATCGTTTACCGGCCGTACTCGGACCCATTTCACTGGTTGGAAGCCAGAAAGCTTACTGATAAATTTTGCAGAAGAAATTGGGGATGAAATGTCTCCTACTGGAGGGTCATGTTGTTTTATTTAAATGATTGCAAAATCAGGTAAAACGAACCGTGAGGTTGTCAGTATAAGCACATTACTGTTGTCAGTATGATTATGCACTGCCCAGGCCCTCTAACGAAAAGGGCCCGTTTAGGTCAGGCATACAGATGTTGAAGAGAGAGCACCACTAAATTCTACAATCCATATGCATTGCAGACACACAGAAATTACTGTTAGTGTGTACTTATGGAGCCCAATGAGTGAATTGCTTATTTTCCGGTGAGAAAGAGCACTGGCAAACAGTCTTCGCACATTAGGTTACTTAAACTTGTGTCGCTCTGACCTAGAATTTATGGTAAGCGACTAAGTGTAAGGTCAATGTGTCGGATACGGGTTTTGCAACTGTGAAATACCTTCCTACATTATAGAAGCGAATATTAAATTTGAACTAATAGTGCGAAAAGATAGACTTGCATAGCTTAGAATGAAAATCTTTCTGTTTATTGCAAAGGAAAACAATTGATTTTCTAAAACACTCTCTGTCATACACAACTTGAAACAGGTCACGTCGACCAAATCTATGGATGAACTGACAACGACGTATATGGGAAGGCAGTAAGATCCCTTGGCTTTTGGTTTGGCAGTATTCGACAGCCATTTCTAGGCCCAAGTAAATGAAGAAAGGCAGCGCGTTTTTTTTTATCAACTAACGTCTTCATCCATTACTTTAATTTAATCTACGAGTAATTGCTGCGGTTTGATAGAAGAGGATTCCGTAGACAGGAAAAGAACCTGTTCTTGGGCAACTACTTCCATAATGACCAACAGTCATTAAATGATCTTCAAGCACATGTGTTTGAGCAACGGTATGAAGAAAATGATAGTAATAGTGACGGTAATAAACGGATTATGCGGTAACTTCAAACATCACAGCAGATTTTCTCTAACTAAGGAATTTGCTGCATTAGTGAAAACGGCAAGGTACGTTTGACAACTCTGTGATCGGCGAGTTCCTTCCTGATGTGCACGGAATTAAGTTCACTTGATTTTTCCTGTCTTTTCCATTGAATACTCTGAGTTAATATCGCTTGAGGTGTAAGAGGAAGCCAAGGCACATACCTCTTCCATAGCTCTGTGGTAACTTGCTGACTTGTGAAAAAGTGTTTGTAGTGGTTCGCGGTTCCAGTCTCGCAGATTGTCACGGTTTGACCCCTTCTGTGAAAGAGCTACAAGCAGTGAGGTCAAACATAGATGAGGAAATCGCAAGAAAATACCTTCGCCTCATAGTGCAATGGCGAAAAACTTACAATGCTGCACAACAGGTAACGCCTGTTTCTGCTGCTCACAAGCAAATTTTGGATTTCTAGGAATACATATCGTTATTTATGAAATGCCACACTTGTATACCTATGGAGTATGACACAGCATACCAATTAAACACAGACCCTATCGAAATCTAAGTGAGTAGTATATTACTGATAGAGGCACACTTGTGTACATATACTCAGTTCTACTAAAACAGACTTTTGTCGTAAGATTATCATGGGTAGTTTTATTTCATTTCTTATAATACAGTGCACAATTTTTGTAAGGTATCTTTTAGTGTTGGTAAAACAATAGTTAACATGAGAGAGAATATAATCATCAATGATACATGCGAATTCTCTGATGTTATCTATAACAGTCTGACAATGCACATGTAGCTTATTGATTACATGCATGTAGATAATTTGATCTGAGTTAAAGCTGTCAAACAAGCTTTGAAGAAGAATAAAATGCCACTATCACACGACAGCTAATGTACAAAATACTTTTCTGACGTCTTTTGCCACGATATGCTCTCCCCGAACATAATACAAAAGTTTCAAGATACACCTCCTGCCTGGCCACTTATTAAACCTAAAAAGAAAAAATGTCACAGAAGTTAGCCCTTTTTCCACATCCGACTATTTGGGTTGAGAAGTGAAAGGAATTATGTTCAAAGTTCCATTAGATTGATAACTTCAGGAGACAGCAGAATTGCGTTTTAAAAAATGTAGCAGTGAATGTACTCAACTTCGGGACACTTACCATTACGCTACTAGCTGACACGTAGCAACAACAGCTCCAGAGCTCAACAACAATTCCTCCAGAACTTCCGCATTCCACAGTGCTGTGAGATAATGCATAAGGCCAGATCTAGACTTCTGAGAGAAAGACAGTTACAGCTTTTCTTTTGCACTGCATGACGTTTTCAACAAACAGATAGCGCAGTACAGTAGCTCAAGTGGGAAGGAACACTTCCTATTTAAATTTCTGCATCCTACACTGTTGGCAGTTCTGTGTAGGTGGCAATTACGTGATTTTATTTCGGTTATTACAAAAGAGAGTCAAATGTATGCACTTGGTAGCCGAGGCAGCAATTCATCGTGATTCGGTCAAACAAGTAAATGAATGTACTGAACATACTGCAAACCACTACAGGGAGCCTGTGTCAGAATTCTCATACAGTGTGGCGCAACGGCGTTACGATAGAGAAATGAGTCTCCGAGAAGAGGATTTGGTGGTCTGTTGGACTGATGATAGGTTCATATGCTTATGGTCTGGGTTTGATTGTAAATTCTGCCGATGTTTTTTGACAGGGAGAGAAGGATTCTATTCTCTTCTGGCTACGCCAAGTGAAGATGGTGTAATGCCATTGTGGTCTGAAATTCATAATAAACATGATATTCCTTCTCTATCAAGTAGATGTTAGTTTGAACCACAATAAAGTCAGGAGTGGCGACATGTAGAAACTCTGTCACCAGTAACCTTTTGTGTATGGTCACAGGACACTTATTCCATCTTTTATTTCAGCTTCTGTATGTCGATAAAATTGATTCTGAACTGGGAATACAACTCAGACCGCCCTTAACGCGTAATTTGATCCCTTCGTGACAATGCAGCTCGACTACAATTTGTTGTTTGTTCAAAACTCCAGATTCCTCAACATCTCCACATATTGAGCGTGAATGGCTTCGAATTCTGGCCCTGGCACTAAAGTTTTCATTATGTATTATCAAGCTCTAGCATGAGATCACCTATTTGCTGGAGGATAACAATTTTGATTTTTAATGTATTTTCATTCCTTGTCAACAGTTACGATATCTGACGTTTATGACTACCAGTAAGACACAGAACTATTTGCGAGATCACTCTAAGTTCAAGGATGTTATTCCGAGCTGCTGATGGAGAAAAATTGGATAGCTGACGTCTCTTTGTGTGTAGTCAACAACGATATGTGTGGAGTTCGATTTCCAGTCAGCATTGTACTCCTCGTCATATTATTTCTAGTTCAAACGTGCTCACATGTCGCTGCTGGCGTAACAATGCCATATTTAATGTTCGTTTTCTCTGGAATATAACAGCGATAGGTGTCGGGTTGGAGACCTGGGAAGTAAAAAATTAATGTCTCGTCTCGTCATTTCAGTTAAAACATCTAGCTACTGCCGCGAAAATCCAATCTATCACAGTTGATCGTGCTTCGATATCAATCCGATTAGATTCTGGGTTCGAATCCCTGTCGAACACAAAGCTTTAACCTACAGCATTTCAAGTAAGTTACTTGTGAAGAAGCAATAGTTAACATCTCTCGTAGTTCGTTAACAGGGACAATAGATGTGGGGTAGGAATTGGCGTCCATTAAAAATGTTTACGTTATGTAATTTAAAGTTGATATTTGCTAACTTATACTGTCTAAAATCGAGGTATATCGCTATCTGTCTGCCTAGTCAGGAATGACTGTTAGTTTACGTCAGTCACGAAATCTTTGCTTAGTCTGCTGGACCTGGGTTTGAATCCATATGCTGAAGGAGACGGTTCGTCGTTCATTTGAAGTTCATACATATTCCCAACTAGGTGCTCGTGATTAGCTTAAATTTTTAATGTCATTTTCTATTAAATAATAAGAACGGTATGTTACTCTGATGAGGAAATCATGAGTACGACGAACTTACTACGTGCATTACCTATCTGACGTAATAATGAGAGTGGTAACATTTCAGGTATGCCACTTATTGTAATAAAAGTGAACTTACAAGCCTTAAGGACAGTCTTATCTGTGATAAGTTGTTCCTTGATACTTGTAGTATCGTGGTAATACTTTACATCTTGAGTTATTGCGATACAGAGCAGTGTTTTCTAGTGGTGATTTGTTGGAACCATTTTCAATAGTCAAACGACTCTACCAAGGAGCGATTAGAGGACCTGCTAGACAGCTGCGTTATGCGGGTTGCATGCGAATCAGGCGAAGTGCAATTCAGGTCGTTCGGATACTTTTGAGCATGACTGTACATATGAGATAGAAGTCAGAATGGTGCTAGCAGGTGAAATTATAAACTACTCTCAAGAAGGTATTACAATCTGCCCAGCATCTACCACAAGAAAGAGGGAGCACACTTGGTAATCACTGTACACAGGTACCTGCTCCTCTGTCTGATCAAAGGTATTCGGACACCACTATTATAGAAGCGACCACTATGCGTCGCGAGAGGCTGACTCGCCTGTATCGAATGCGGCGGAGTGTGTTGTGCTATCAGTCGAGAGGCAATAACTGCAGAACGGGTCAGTCAGAATAACTAAGACACTTCGAAAGTCATTAAATGTTACCTGAGTAACAAATCCTTCAACAGACGTCTCCATCCATCTAAAGTTTCCCAAGTCAACTGTTGGTCAGTCGGTACTGAAGTGAAAATGTGAAGGACAAACCACAGATGAATCGAGACCATGGCAGACCTCCTCTATTAACGGGCAGGGAAAGTCGAGCATTGTGAAGGATGGGTGTAAAAAATTGTATGAGGTCAGCGAACGAATGATTCGTTCGTTCCAAAGTACGGACTGTGCTTGTTGTGAATGGAACTGGCTGCTGTCCATAAACTGCTGCGTGCTAAATTGGCCATTGTCTACAGGCTTCTAGATTCTGATCGAAGCTTCGGCGACATCAGCCTGCCGGTGCAGAAGCCTACGACACCGTTGGTGTCGCTGGAATCCGCTGGTGACCTGGTTGTCGCTTGTCGCTGTATTCTCCGATATGCAAGATCCGACCGGTCTGTCCTCACTCGATAGAGAGTGACAAACAGCGGCGGGTTAACGTGTCTCTGGGCGGAAGGCAAAAGAGGGAATAAGCTGTACACCTGGCTCCTTATGCCTTAGCAACAGGTGCGAGGTGCTACCCCAATGCCGATGATACTTCTGAGCAGTGGGTTAACGTGTCTCTGGGCGAAAGGCAAAAGAGGGAATAAGCTGTACACCTGGCTCCTTATGCCTTAGCAACAGGTGCGAGGTGCTACCCCAATGCCAATGATACTTCTGAGCAGTCGGTTAATGTGTCTCTGGGCGGAAGGCAAAAGAGGGAATAAGCTGTACACCTGGCTCCTTATGCCTTAGCAACAGGTGCGAGGTGCTACCCCAATGCCGATGATACTTCTGAGCAGTGGGTTAACGTGTCTCTGGGCGGAAGACAAAAGAGGGAATAAGCTGTACACCTGGCTCCTTATGCCTTAGTAACAGGTGCAAGGTGCTACCCCAATACCGATGATACTTCTGAGCCAGCACGGGATGTTGGACCGGTGACGGATTTTCCTCCCCAGTCCGGACAAGTACACAGGAGGGGTATGTTGTCTATTAGGAGCTCCATCGTTAGGCGGGTAATGCAACCGCAGAGAAAAATCGTGCACGGCGGTAAATAATGCCGGTGTTCACTCGATATGTTTGCTGGTGGCGTCGTCCATGATCTAGAGGAGGTGCTGCCGGCGGCTGCCGAGCGCACTGTGTGCAACCGACTGCATGTAGTGGCACATGTCGGCACGAATGACGTCTGCCGCTTGGGTTCTGAGGCCATCCTCGGCTCCTTTAGGCGGCTGGCTGATTTGGTGAAGGCAAATAGCATCGCACACGGGGTGCAGGCTGTGCTGACTATTCATAGCATCGTACCCAGTGTCGATCGCGGTCCTCGGGTTTGGAGCAGAGTGAGAGGTACAAGCCAGACGCTCAGACGACTCTAAGGAGGTATCAGATGCGAATTTATCGACCTCCGCAGTTGGGTGGAGAATTGTAGGGTTCCCTTAATACCTCAGGCGTTCACTCAAGCAGCAAACGGCAACTTGTGCAACAGAGTATATTTGGCGTACACATAAAAGTTTCTTAGGTTAGAGGAACCCCCTTGGGATAAGAGACGAATTTCCTGCCAAAATCGAAGTTAAAACAGCCACAATGTTCTTAGAAAATGCTCGTCTTCGCAGACTGGATGTAGAAAAGTTTCTTATTTTAAACTGCACGAGCATCCAAGGAAAGTTCCCAGAACTTGTATCGATTATTGAAGGCTATAATGCCAAATTGGTATTAGGAACAGAATGTTGTTTGAAACAGGAAGTGAATAGCAAAGAAATCGTAAGTTCCGATTGGAATATTAATCGTCAGGATACGTTAGTCGCCAATGGTGGCGGCGTATTTATTGCAGTAAAGAACTCTGTAATAGATAGCTAGGTTATCACGGATTGCGAATATGAATTGATCTGGGTGACCTCAGGCATCAGAGATCGTTCAAAAATGATAATCGGGTGCTTTTATAGACCGCCTGTGTCAGGACTTGTAGTGATTCAGCGCTTCGCAGAAAACTTGCTGGTTATCGTTAATTATATCCTTGATCATGCTGTTGTAATGGAGGGTGACTTCAATTTGCCAGGCATAGATTGGGAAGTTCGTACAATCAAAACTGGTGCCACACACAGGGATTCATGTGATACTAATCTGAATGTGTTTTCCGAATATTGCTTCGCGCAGATAGAGAAACAAGTCTTGAAGTTGACTTCTTATACCTCCTAGCAACAGATCTAAACTTAACGAATCAGTTACGCAGAGGAAGGTTTCAGTGGTAGTAAAGAACAACGGCTACGTGTTTCCAAAGAATGGTAGGAATATGTTTTTGCTTAACAAGAATGACGGATACAAAATGCAGGGTATCTCGGTGGTCAACATAAAATACTCAATAATGAGGACGAAGATGTGGAGCAGAAATTGAAAAAAGTTCAAAGGTATCGTTAAGTACGTTTTAGAAAAGTATTTTCCGAGAAAAGTCTGAAGGCTTTGGGACAGATCCACTATAGTTTACGTTATTTTTACTTCTTTTGAGTCATCAGTATTCTGACTGGATGATGTGGCCCGCCACAAATTTTATTTTCAGCAACAGGCTACGTCCTATGGATACACGTTATGTGTTTTTAATGCAGTGGTTTCCATTGAATTTTGAATCATCACGCCGTTGTCATGGCTGATTCTTTCACCTTTCACGGGGTGTTTCCGACACTAAGGTTGAGAGATTGCACTGAACCTCTGTCCACTCCTCGGCCTACTTTGATAAGGCCGTCGGCGTAATGATGGTTACTTCTTATGCTGCAGGTCTTCGGTTGCCTTAGGTGACGATTTTTATTCAAAATTTTATCAATGGCGGGGTTAGAACCTGGGACCGAAGACGTTTTTATTACTAATCGCTAACGCTACCCCTTTTATTGTGCCTTTTGAAAACTGTAGTTCCTATGCGTCTTTTTTTGCCATTTTTTCCAAGAACGGGATGTATTCCGTCAATGTTAATTTGATCTTCGAACAGCCCTTGGCAGCTGCAGGCAAAAAATAGGGTTAGCAAAGGTAAATTCTGACAATCGGCCTTTGGGTTAAGCGCTAGCTTGCTCATTCGCTTGCTAGCTGTCCACCAAGTAATGTGAATTTTGGGAGAATACCGTGAGAACACAGTAAAAGGATTGTGAAAAATTTCGAGTCGACCGAAGATTTCTGATAGTACAAGCGAAAGTACTGATGTGCCTGGAATATCGCTAGGAAGAAGCCAGGAGTCGATAGTATCCACAAACATGCGTCGAAGCAACGACCGAAAACGAAGCTGGACTAAAGTTTACATGTTTCGTTCGAAAATGACATTATCACTTCAGAAAGTACAGCGGTAATAACTGAAGAATGCATTCAGACTGTAAGTAAAATACACTAGAAAGCAGCGGAAGTTTTATCAGCGTATACGTTTGTCTGCCATGAGGAACTGACTTGCTCCGAAGAAGTCGACGGTGTAAAGTAATAATTGATAGTGAAAACAAAAATTAAAATAAGCTTCAACCTAGGTACTCGACCACACGACCCTGGAATTACCGTTTTGTACACCTTCCGCTGTACCAAATGCTGCTTGGAAACAATTCTATTATAAACGGTTCATTTCTCGCAGGTTTCGTACCTGAGTTGGCAAGAACAGAAACCTTACAGGGCCACTTTGATCTCCGTCTTTCCATCTGTCTGCCTACGTGGCTGTTAAAAACCGTTTATCTCGGGAACAAGTAGACGTGTCACGTTGAAACTCTTATGCCTTTTGCCACCTGCTAACGTTTACGGCCTCTTGGCGGTGCTAAAAATTGAAGTTTCTAGATTAATGCAGTCGAAAGGTGCAGCCATTTACATGATGACACTTATTGAACCACGTGAAATAAAGTCGTCATAGCTTCTCAACGGTTTGAGTCCAAAGTGCACGGTTGGCCACGTGCATCATGGGAATTAGTACGCGCATGCACGGTTTGTTTGGGCAACGAAGCCGACTTTCATTTAGATGGATTCGTCAATAAGCAAAACTGGCACATTCGGGGGCTGAGAATCCGCATTTCGCAACCGAGAAGTCTCTTGACCCTCATCGGGTGACTGTGTGGTGAGCGACGTCCAGTCACGGAAAAATCGGTGCGATATTCCTTCATGGCACGGTGACTAACGAATTTTACGTGAAGCTTCTGGAAGATTATTTCATCCCTGTCATTTACAGTGACCCTAATTTCGACAAGATTCGATTCGTGCGAGATGGAACTCGATCCCATCTAATCAGCAGAGTGTCTGATGCCCTGCAGGAGCACTTTGGGGACCACATTCTGCCTATTGGGTACCAAGAGACCACTGTCATGGGCCTCGATTGCCCGCCATATTTTCCGCAGCTGAACACTTACGACTCCTTTTTGTGGGGCTATATTGAAAACAAGGTGTACAGCAATAGCTCAAAAACAATTGCTGATCTGAAAACAGCCGTTCAGGGGGTCATCGACAGCGTCGATTTTCCGACACTTCAGCGGGTCTTGCAGGATTTTGCTATTCACCTGCGTCACATCATCCCTAAGGATGCAGGCATACTGAACACGTCATAACTAAATCCGAATATATGTAGTGACGTTCACATGTTGAATGAAACGTGTGCACGCTGTAGTATGTAACTAATTTACGTTTTTTTTTCCAATCAGTTAAATAGTTGTCACCCTGTACGTCATATATTTTGATGCTCGGAAACTCACTCATCAGCACCTATAGGTGCCTGGAATCGTGAAATTTGGAAAAGAGCGATGTTTCACCGCATGAGTAAAGGCAAAAATCTGAAAATTGTTAATTTGTAATTATATCACACAAAAATATTACTTTTCTCACTTGTTGACCGATATTTAACCTATAATTGAAACATTCTCAAAAGTCTTGAACTTCCCAGGAATGGTGTCTTGCCGGTATCACTGCCGATAACAGACATAAAACCTGGAGACTCTCGACTGCCGCGATGGATGAACTGCCTGTGTAGTTCGTACGAACCCTCAGTGTGCGTCCTACTTGCTCCTACTCATTTTTTTTTCCTAAACAATTGGCCATCTGGAGCTCCCGCTTCCGTCACTTTCATTCCTGGCCAACGCCCCATGTACCAATGACGTGGACGAAAGCGGTGATGAGGACTAGCTACGTCATCATTGTAAGACAGCCTGTGAATTCCGCGTCTTGTTGCGCCGGCAAAGCCGCCATGCGGGCAGAGCGCGTGCGCACGACGCTGTCGCCCCAGAGAGCCCAGTCGGCCGCCTGCAGAGCTGACCGACATCTCGTCCCGGCATCGGCCGCTCCAGCTGTAACACTGTACTCTCCCCCAGGATGCGCCTTCCAAATCTGTTTCCGGCAGTGGTCTTCGACAACGGCGCCGTCACTATCGCCGCCCCCCCCCCCCCCGCCCCCGCCCCCCTCTCTCTCTCTCTGCAAAGACTCGTTCCCTGTCATACAGTTCCACAATTTCCAGCAACTCCACAGCATCACATGTCTTATACGAGTACACGGCTCCTACTTACAGGTTGGCGCAAAATAAGTGTTACCTAGTTTTTGTCTATTGCGACATAATATTGGGTTACAGATTTTTGCCGTCACATTTATGCTGTAGCTGACAACCAGAAATTAAATACTGAGTGTTTTCAAACTGTCTCCCTTCTGCAGCAATAAATGCGTATATCCTTGAACAGAATTCCGTGATGAGTTTCTCATTATCATTATTTTAGAATGCTCTAATTTCTCTGGAAACTGCAGTGCAAACATCTAGGATTGTTGCAGGTGCACCTTTGAAGGGTCTGTCCTTCTGATAATCTCATGTGGAATAATCACCAGCGCTGAAGTCAGCACTATAACTGCGTCATTCTAAACCGTGCACAGTGAATGTTAAGGAGTTCAGGGCAATGGTCCGATCCCTGGACGTCTCTCGAGAGAAATCTAAGAAGGCCGCAGTACGATATAAACGTGCATGAAACAGTAGTTTCGAAGCATTCCCTTCGCATCGTGTAGCAGGTACAAATTCATGTTCCAATACCTTTCTTTATTGAATGCCGGACATTTGCCACGCCGGACATTTGCCACACTTGCCCCTTCGCCAGGTAGCTTGAGTAGCGATCCCTCAGGTAAGGGACGCCCTTCCCCGCACTACCTCTGTCCGCTTTCAAACCGCCGTCTCCACATCTTACTCGATACAACCAGTACGTAAGGGACCTTCTTCTTCGACATCTCGGCCAAATACGGAGCTTCTTTTTCGAAATCGAAATATTTATAACTTTTGGGAAACGAAAGAAATACCGACGATTATGTCAGTATGTAATTAGTTCTGTCAAGTATAAATATAGATTCCTCTGTCTGTACGGTAGCTTCCTTTCACGCTTACTGACTGCGATAAAAACAGTCCATCGGCATGAGAGCAACAAGAAAGGAACGATGTAACGAGAATGCAAATGTACGATAATCATTTCTTCTTGATCACTGCATTTGTGCCTACTTTAATTACTACAACTGCATTCCCAAAAGACAATAGGGAAAGAATAAATGAGTATGTGAATGTTTGAAAAGAAGAACGACATACTCCATATTAATTTACTCTCTAAAAACATTAGTTAATAAAGAGTAGCGGGACAATGATCAAAACATAACTGAAAACACGTTCGCTAAATGGAGATGAGAACATCTATGATTGACACGTCATCTAAAGTCGACTTACAATTTTAAAATGTTAGAAATAAGGAAATGAAAAATACAGAATGCTAGGCTTGTAACGTACGTTGTTGTTCTATATTGTTTACCTCTGCTATTTACAGGGTCACAGAGAAAGCATCTTAGGTTCTGGAGGGAAAAGCCGTAATTGTAATTATCTGCACTACAACAGAAACAACGACAACTTAAGGAAAAATAATGTAAGCTCACAATCGTCTTTGAAGCAGAGAGTTCCTGTGACTTAGTATGGGCAGAGGTTATGTTCCACAACCCGAATAAAGTAATAACTGGCTCCTTTCACCGACCCCCTGTCTCAGATGAAACAGTTGCTGAACAGTTCAAAGTAAACTTGAGTCTCATCACAAATTGGCACCCTACTCATACAATTATAGTTGGCAGTTACTTCAATCTACCTTCCGCATGTTGACAAAAATACATTTTCATACCCTATTGTAAATAGAAAACAACTTCCGTAATTGATCTAAATGCTTTTTCTAAAATTATTTTTAACAGTTAGTTGATGAGGCCATTCAAATTGTAAATGGTTACGAAAACACACTTGACCTCTTAGCCACAAGTAATCCGGAGCATCACGACGGATACAGGGATTAGTTAACACGCAGTCGTAGCGAGGCTCACTTCCGTAACAAAGAAATTCACCAAAACTAAACGCGAAATATATCTATTTATAAAAGCAGCTAAAAATTCTGGTGACGTCTTTCTAAGAGATAGTCTCCAATCCTTCCAAACTATGTAAATGAAGACCATATGTGGCTTAGGTTCAAAGAAATAGTATCAACAGCACTCCAGATATTCATACCAAATAAATTAATAAGAGACGGAACTGATCCCCCACGGTACACAAAACACGACAGAAAGCTGTTGCAGGAGCACCGCGAAAGGCACGTATAATTTAGACGAATGCAAAATCTCCAAGATTGTTGAAATTTTACTGAGGCTCGAAATTTGGTGCGGATTTCAATGCGAGATGTATTTAATAGTTTCCACAACGAAACTCGCTCTAGAAAATGTGGCGGAAAATCCAAAGAGATTCTGGTCCCATGTTAAGTAAACCAGCGGAAAGGCTCAGTAAGTACCTTTACTGCGCGACAGCGACAGTAATGTTATTGATGACAGTGCCACTAAAGTGGAGTTAGTAAATGCATTTTACGAAATTCCTTCACCAAAGAAGACGAAGTAAGCATTCCAGAATTCAAAATGAGAACAGCTGCAAACATAATTTAGAAGTAGATATCCCTGGTGTTGCAAAGTAACTGAAATTACACTGTCAGTAACAGAGGAAATGATCAAATACCTTTCAAAAAGTCTCTAATGTATAAGAAAAGTAGGTCTAATACATTTGTTTCTGACGTTCTTTAGTAACAACTAATTTTCAGTTGTAAGCTCCTTGCTTTTACTGACCTGTTTAAAGATAATCAACAATTTAGTAAGAAATTTTAATTTTTAAAGGACTATATCTAAATGTATTGAAAGGTGGCTACACTGAGCCACTGCGCCAGAGATTGCGCCAAAGAGTATTATTAAGCCGCCTACACAGTGCTTGGGGAGAGCTCGTAGTAGTCAGTGCTTGTTAAGAACTCGTAGCAGAGAGTGTTTGTTGAGATGAGCTAGTAGGCAGTGCTTGATGAGATGTGATATTGGAGAGTCTTGTTGAGATTTGGTAGTAGAGAATCGGTGTGGAGATATATTGTAAGGATTAGAGTGATTTTCATCAATATAAATGAGGTAACAAACTCCGTTTCTTTTTATTTCAGTGTCCTAAATAATGCGTTATTACAGGTTCAGTCAACAAAGCATCTGGCGTGTGTTCTTGTATTAGAGTGTAATTCTGCTTTCCTTGAGCAATTATAGTTTTTCTAATTTTTTTTTATCACGTCAATATAATTGGTATTTAAAAATTCTTGTCTTGTTGGAGAAGAACCGTGCCAGATGTGTACGTTGAGTCACACTCCCACACACAGAACAATTACACTTGTGCTTTGGTTTAGTAGGTTTTATAGTTGCTGGGGACTTAATTAATTAATTGTATTAACGAAAATTTTCATTTCATTCTTTGTTGTTGTTCTATGGAGTCAGATAGCGTAATAATACCTGTCAGGGCTAACCGTTTACGAGACACAGCGTAATCGGACAGACAGCTACCAAAACAAAACAAGAATGGGGGCTTAATTATTTAGTTTGAAAATATTTTTTTTTTTTGTTTTGGTAGCTGTCTGTCCGATTACGCTGTGTCTCGTAAACGGTTAGACCTGACTAGTATTATTACGCTATCTGACTCCATAGAACAACAACAAAGAATGAAATGAAAATTTTCGTTAATACAATTAATTAATTAAGTCCCCAGCAACTATAAAACCTACTAAATCAAAGCACAAGTGTAATTGTTCTGTGTGTGGGAGTGTGACTCAACGTACACATCTGGCACGGTTCTTCTCCAACAAGACAAGAATTTTTGAATACCAATTATATTGACGTGATAAAAAAAAATTAGAAAAACTATAATTGCTCAAGGAAAGCAGAATTACACTCTAATACAAGAACACACGCCAGATGCTTTGTTGACTGAACCTGTAATAACGCATTATTTAGGACACTGAAATAAAAAGAAATGGAGTTTGTTACCTCATTTATATTGATGAAAATCACTCTAATCCTTACAATATATCTCCACACCGATTCTCTACTACCAAATCTCAACAAGACTCTCCAATATCACATCTCATCAAGCACTGCCTACTAGCTCATCTCAACAAACACTCTCTGCTACGAGTTCTTAACAAGCACTGACTACTACGAGCTCTCCCCAAGCACTGTGTAGGCGGCTTAATAATACTCTTTGGAGCAATCTCTGGCGCAGTGGCTCAGTGTAGCCACCTTTCATATGCCCCTCCTCCACAGGCCAGAATTTGATGGTATTTTTGCCAGCATTGGTGGTGAAAATACCACCAAATTCGTCCACAAAAATACAGACAAAAATAAAAGATAATATTAATACCTAAATATCACATGATTAGTTAAAATTTTGGCTTTGCACTGACCTTTCAATAACCTAATATATAAAATACAGTAGGCAATAGAAATTCTTTCATACATGTGGCTTTACATAATAGTTTACACAACACACAAAAGATCAGTTTATACAAATGTTCACATAAAATGCTTTCAATGATTAGTTCCAGTAGTAGCACCCAGCGATGGTCAACAGGTGCAAACACCAACAAGTGACATCATTTTAGGAAAAGCAGTTTCATCAGTGGCACCCAGTAAAGTTGAGCAGGTACAGACAGCAACAAGTGACATTATTGCAGTAGAAGCAGTTCATCAGTGGCACCTAGCAATGTTGAAGAGGTATACACAGCAACAAGTCACATTAGTTCAGTAGAAGCAATCCATCAGTGGCACCCAGTAATGTTGAATAGGTGCAGACACCAACAAGTGACATTATCTCAGTAGAAACAGTTCCATCTGTGGCACCCAGCAATGTTGAGGAGGTGCAGACACCAACAAGTGACATCATTTCAGCAGAAGCAGTTCATCAGTGGCACCCAGCAATGTTCAGCAGGTGCAGACACCTACAAGTGACATCATTTCAGTAGAAGCAGTTCCATCTGTGGCACCCAGTAAAGTTGAGCAGGTACACACAGCAACAAGTCACATTTCTCAGCAGAAGCAGTTCCATTAGTGGCACCCAGCAATGTTGAATAGGTGCAGACACCAACAAGTGACATTATCTCAGTAGAAACAGTTCCATCTGTTGCACCTAGTAGTGTTGAGCAGGTACACACAGCAACAAGTCACATTATTTCAGTAGAAAGCAATCCATCAGTGGCACCCAGGAATGTTGAGTAGGTGCAGACAGCAAGAAGTAACATCATTTCAGTAGAAACAGTTCTAACAGTGGCACCCAGCAATGTTGAGTAGGTGCAGACAGCAACAAGTGACATTATTTCAGTAGAAGCAGTTCCATCTGTGGCACCCAGCAATGTTGAAGAGGTACACACAGCAACAAGTCACATTAGTTCAGTAGAAGCAATCCATCAGTGGCACCCAGCAATGTTGAGTAGGTGCAGACAGCAAGAAGTAACATCATTTCAGTAGAAACAGTTCTAACAGTGGCACCCAGCAATGTTGAGTAGGTGCAGACACCGGCAAGTGACATCATTTCCATAGAAGTAGCTTCATCTGTGCACCCAGTAATGTTGAGCAGGTGCAGACACCAACAAGTGACTTCATTTCAGTAGAAGCAGTTCCATTAGTGGCACCCAGCAATGCTGAGTAGGTGCAGACAGCAACAAGTGACATTATTTCAGTAGAAGCAGTTCCATCTGTGGCACCCAGCAATGTTGAAGAGGTACACACAGCAACAAGTCACATTAGTTCAGTAGAAGCAATCCATCAGTGGCACCCAGCAATGTTGAGTAGGTGCAGACAGCAAGAAGTAACATCATTTCAGTAGAAACAGTTCTAACAGTGGCAGCCAGCAATGTTGAGTAGGTGCAGACACCGGCAAGTGACATCATTTCCATAGAAATAGCTTCATCTGTGCACCCTGTAATGTTGAGCAGGTGCGGACACCAACAAGTGACTTCATTTCAGTAGAAGCAGTTCCATTAGTGGCACCCAGCAATGTTGAGTAGGTGCAGAGAGCAGTCTATAATATTCACTATCACTAACCACACTGTTCATCAGCAGAAATTAAACACGTCCTAGTGGCACCAATCATGTAGAAAAAGTACAAGTAACAGTCCATAATATTTACTATCACTGATCACACAGTTCACCAGCAGAAATTAAACATTTCTAAGTGTCACACATCATGTTGAAAAGTGCAGGTAACAGTCCATAATATTCACCATCACTAATCAGACAGTTCAGGCATGAACAATAGTTTGAATACACATACAAATGCTTTTACACACTAAACATATAAATTCTAATACTCACACAAGTGATATCAGATAATTGTCATATTAACTATTACAAATACTCAAATATCAGTAAACCTATAATATTTATGGGTGTCAGTGCAAGCCACAACAAACAATAAAATAATATTTAGGAGATAGGTGGGTAGGATTAGGAAAGGACAACACACGAAACACACTCACTCATCTTTCATCCACATTAAGTACTACTGTGTAATTGAATAGTGTTAACTGTGTAAATGCAATTCTGTCAAAATTTGATGTTCATCATGTGTATCAAGTAGTAGTGGCAGCAATGTATAACAGTCAATAATAGTTAAGTCAACGTCATAGTCATCATGTCAAGACCAATGTTTGCCAAGCCAGTTCAAAATGTACGGTTGCTGAACAACTGTCAGTGAGCCAAGGTATGCAATTACTTCCTCTCTTCAAAAAAAGTATGTACTGCTTATTGATTTAACAAAGTGTGTGTATAGACTATCTTCCTTCTACTTTAGTGTTCTAGTCTGCTATCTTCATCCTCCTTGTTCCATAAGACCAACAAAAAAAAATATGCTCCTCACTTACTTTACCTCTTATATACCAAAACTCCAATAATCATCAGCATCACATAATCTCAATACTTCAATAATACCTCTTACGTCGATACATATAAATCTTATCATCAATATCATTTACCTTACCTCTCGTCCACAAAAACTCCACTTATCATCAACTTCACATAATCTCAATAATACCTCAATAATACCTCTTCAATACATCGATGCATATGAACCTTATTGCCAATATCATCTCACTTCCATAACAACTCTTTCCTCTAGTCAGTCTCCTCGAACAAGTACAGATAAAATCCTAGTGCAAACTTCAGTTCATCATCCCATACAATCTGAAGACACATTGTCAACACACAACCTCTGTGTAATCCGTCTGACCCAAATCTTCTACTCATTATGAATTATAAACAACTGAAATGCATAATTGACCTCTAACAGACTTAGTTCGAATAACTCTCAGTAATTAAGTACGATTACGGAGTGTGAATGATCATAATATTTCACAGTGTGTACACCACTTCAAGAATTATGGCAAACAGAAGCAAACATGTGGAGTATTTCTTGCGTCAAGTGTCACTTCCTATTTCAATTGCTCACGAAAAATGCAGTGTAATAACTGTCAATGGTCTAAACCTAGTTTCGGTATGTCATGTCGTTAGCTTCCATCCTATTAGCATTAATTTATACAGCTTCCATAAAACCTCCAGCTCATGTGACTTCTATGAAGTTCTTTGTACCAATGTCGTTCGTCGAATTATAGCAGTTCATTTTCTTATCTTAAAAATATAAGGCACTGAGCGTAAGCAAAACAAGCAATAGCGAGCAAATATACCAGTAGAGAACAGAATGTCATCAAGTGGATGCAGCACAATCCCTACAACGCGGCTCTGCCAAGCGAACAATCTGTAACCTATACCATAGCGTAACCTAAACTCTATGTTCGTACACTGTACATCAGCATTGCTATATACCAAATTAAAGAGTAGTTGTGACGACAAACAGAAATGTATGAATATGCTATCCATACGCATAGCAGCAAACAGGTCATTATCATCATATCAGCATAAGCAAATAAATGTTCATATGTCATCTTAATAAGTAAACATGAAGGCGCAAGCAGATAAATCACAAAGTATAACTTACATACCTATCAGCACAACTAGTCAGGTGACAATTATAATTTAAATAAATAAGCACAGCACGCACATAATTAAAAAATATGACATCAGTGAAAAAGCATTGCAGCCAAGCGATGCACAATATGTACAAGTTACAACCCAGTTCATTAATAATCATTGTCAAAATCAGTTAACGTACGCAAGCACGTCGCTTCACAAGTAATTTCATAGAACATGAAATTTAGCACAAAGTATGAATCACGTAATCGCGAGCAGCAAATTACGTCTAAAGTACGTACCTAAGTGGAAATATGTTACCTGAAAAATGAACTCAATTAATAGTTACCTTTTTTAGTTTATTAGTTTCTTCTTCGAAATTACATTCTTCCTGAAAATGTCTCGATAGCAAGTCCTCTTAACGTCGGAGACACACAGAATTTACCTGAAGTTCTTCAATATTTTATAGAACCGTATCCTGAAAAATACTGATTGTTAATAACATAATTCATCAAGTCACTATAGCTCTATACTGAATTTAATCGGAGAAATTAAACTGTGTATTTGTTTACGGCTGTCAGTGCATTCGCACTGAGCGCTCGATCAGCTGTAGGCGCGTGACGTGGGAAGCAATTGTTTGCGGTCAACGACTGCCTTGTGCGGCGCGCAGACTTGACAGTTGCTTTGAGTATGTGCCGCCGCCAAAACAGAGCGCGGTACCCTTGTACTCTCTGCATGTTTACATGTAACTGTTAGTTTCTCAAAAGTATGTCATTCCACAAAAATTTTTACGTTAGATATATGATGTATTCCTTTAGAGCGTCAAGATTTAAGAGTTTCTACTTCGACAGTGTTATCATGAATAATTTTACGAATTCTATATCGACCGTTATAAAGCAGAAAAAATTTGCGACACAAGCCTTTTCCTTTGTGAGACAAACGATGAGACTTAATTAATACCTTTTGACCAACTGACAAGATTTTTAAACGACCAGGACGTTTAGCTGATTTCTCTCTTCTAGCAGCCGCAGATGCAATATTTTGCAGAGCCATGTTCACAACTTCAGAATACCGCAGTTTCTGTGTAGCCGAAAAAGGAACGATTTCAGAAATGCGATTTGTCGGTGCTTTGTTTTTTAATGTCAGTATAGGCGGTAAAGAAGTTGAATCATTAGGGAGTTCATTCAGAATGTTTTGAAAAATATGAAGATACTGATCCCACGTTCTGTGATTCTGATGACAATAAAGACGACACAATTTATTGATTTCCTTCATACATCTCTCTGAAGCGTTAGATTGAGGGTGAAAAAGTGAAATGAAAATTGGTTTAATTTTACGACGCTGTAGAGTACGAAGCCAAATTTTAGAACGAAACTGTGATCCATTATCTGATATAACCTTATCAACATGACCAACTTCTTTAAGAAAATGTTTGATGAAAGCGTTAGATACAGAACGAGCTGTTGCTTTGCGTAAAGGTGTAAAACACACATATTTTGACGTCAACTCCACTGCTACGAAAATGTACGCAAAACCATTAGTAGAACGAACCACTGGACCGAACAAATCGACTGCAGCCATGTCCTTTAATTTCGCTGGAATGATAGGAAACAACGGTGCTCTGTGAGAAACTGTTGGCGGCTTAGCCTTTTGACATAATTTGCATTTGGCCAGAACAGATCGAATACCTTTTTCCATACTACTGAAGTAGCAATTTTCTCGTAATTTATGAAAGCATTTTCTGGGACCAAAGTGTGCATAACTGAAATGCGTATACCAAATCAGCTTATTAACCCACTCATCAGGAATACAAACTAACCAAACAGAGTTGTCGACCGATTTTCGTTTAAAAAGAATGTCATTGCGAACTAAATAATGCTGTCTAATCGCTACGCTTTCCTTTCTCCTCCACTTCTCCTTAATGTCCTTCCAGATTGGATCTTTATTTTGCTCCTTAGCGATGTCCTGGAGCGAAGATGAAATAAAATTCTCAAACGCAACACCTTGAATATACATCAAACAATAATTGTTTTCCTTGCAGTCCTCTTCAGTACTTTGTTTCAAACCCATAGGTGCACGTGATAAAGCATCAGCAACAATATTTGAAGAACCCTGTATGTAAACAATACTAAAATCAAACTCCTGTAGGTACAACGCCCATCGTGACAATCTGCCATGAGTTAATTTTGTCGACATAAGAAATTCCAGAGCTCGATGATCGGTGTAAACCTTAGTATGTCTGCCAAACAAAAATGTCCGAAATTTTGTAAAAGCCCAAACAACAGCCAAAGCTTCAAGTTCCGTAATCGAATAATTCTTTTCTGATTCAGAAAGAACACGACTTCCAAATGCAATAGTTTTCTGTACTACAACGCCGTTTTCTTCTATCTCTTGAAATAAATGTGCACCTAGGCCTTTGTATGATGAGTCCGTCGCCAAACAAAAATCTTTAGATGAATCCGGATGTGAAAGAAGTGGAGCAGCAACTAAAGCATCACGAAGTTGTTCAAATTCTGACGGAGCTTCCTCTTCTCAACACCAATTAGATTTCTTTCCAGATAGTTAACATAAACGAGGTGTGGCCAAATCGTCCAATCTAACAAAGTGTCTAAGAAAATTACAGACACCAAGGAAACTACGAACATCACGTTTTGTGGTAGGAACAGCATAATTACGAATAGCGTCTAGTTTCTCTGGATCAGGAAGAATACCTTCTGTAGAAATAATGTGACCGAGAAATTTCACCTGAGAACGACCAAATTCAGATTTCTCCAAGTTCACAGTAATGCCAACTCTTGCAAAGATACGTAACAATGAATCCAAAATTTTGTTGTGCTCACTCCAAGAATGTTTAGCAATAAGAATATCGTCAACATATGAAGTAATATTGTCACGAAGATAAACAGGTAAAATTTCATTTAAGCTACGAATGAATGCTGCTGAAGATACAGTAAGTCCAAACGGTAATTTCCGAAACTGGTAACAGTTACCAAAGGCTAAAAAGGCCGTGTATTTTCTACAATCAGGGTGGAGTTCTATTTGCCAAAAACTTGCGCGCATATCAATCGTGGATAAAACTTTAATTCCATGAAAATGTTGAAGAAGTTCATCTAAATTTTGTGGACGGTCAGTTTCAGGAATAATTATATTATTTATCTGTCTGGAATCCAGAACCAAACGAATTGACCCATCCTTTTTAAGAACAACGTGTAATGGGCTAGTATAAGGACTGACTGCAGGCTCAATAACGCCCTGATCTAACATGTACATAAGTTCATCCTTAACCTTGTCTCTGTAAGCCAAAGGAATAGCGTACGTTTTCCCGCGAAATGGTGTGTGTTCTTTTACTTTAAATAAATATTGTAAGCCTTGTATAGTTCCTGTGTGATGTCTAAACACTGTAGCATGTGAAGTCAAAATGTGGTGCAGCTCTTCTCTTGCAACGTCATCTGGCACTTCAGCTTTCTTAACCTTTTCATTAATTAATTCTTCGCTATTAATTATATCATCCATCGCGTCTCTGTATCTATTGTCATTGTCATGAATAAACACACTGTCGTCATAATGCTCAGCGAAAACATCAGAAGTAAGAAACCTTAAACATTTTGTATCTGATTCAGATCTTGTTAAACACTCGAAAAATTTCAAACTTTTCGGCATTCCGGCAACAGTCAAATTCACACTTCCTTCTTTCAAGTTCAAAATTGCCTTATGTGCGTTAAGAAACTCCATACCTAATATAATTTGTGCACTGAGTAATGGAACAATAATAAAATTAGCAGAAAATTCGTATCCTTGACAAATGAAATTTAAGTTGGTCTGTTGTTTGACTTCCACACTTTTTCCAGAAATAGCACCTCGAATTGTAGTTTAGAAATAGGTAACACAGGACAGGCAATAGTTCTTTCACATATACGAAAAACTGATTCACTAATGACATTCAATGGGCTCCCAGAATCTAAAACTGCAGTGAACTTATTCTTACCCCCACATACTTCAATAACAGGATGTAAAAACGCGTCTACATTATTTTCCTTTTCGTCTAGCAAAATGTCTCTCATGTCTTCCAGGCGTACGTAGTGTAAAGTCGTAGTGTCGTTACTTTCTGAACCGTCTATATTGCTGCCAGAAGCCGAAGCTACAAGTCATTGTCGATTGTTTGCGTCACGTCATTTCGCGGATCAATTTCTACGATTTGCACTTGTCTCTCTGAAGTTCTGTCACGTGGAGGATGCCAATTAGGTCCCTCCTGTCTGTTAGACGTAAATTCTTGGTTGTGTCTGTTATTAAAATTTCTGTTTTCCTGTCTGTCTGCATAACTACTTCTTGTGTAATTTCGACTGTCACTTCTGAAATTATTGTTGTATCTACTACCCTGGTTATTTCTGTAGAAAGAATTTCTATTACTGTATGAATAATTTCTGTCTTGATGATACCGATTACTGTTTCCGTATGATTGGTCATTCCGGTACGAATTACCGCTATTGTAATTGTCTGTGTAATTTCTGTTAGAATGTCTGTTATTGTCATAGGGCTGGTATCTATTGTCCTGTCTGTTACGTCTGTCATTCTCAACATTACCCATATAACGCCCGTTCCAATCACTGTCCCTTTTCTCTGAAAATCTATTGTAATTACTGTTACTGAAAGAGTTACAGGGAGTCCCATCGCCGTTGTCATACTCGAGTTCTTGTAGCAAAGTCTTAAAACTCTCAATGTCGTCTTTACATCTTCCGGCTAAAGCAATTTGTCTTATGGATTGTGGCAGCTTAGTTAAACAAATGCGAATTAATTCAGTCTGGCTATAAGGGTTGGAAAGGAACTGATTCTTTCGAATCATGTCTTCAAAATATTCCGCTGGCGTGCGGAACTCAGACTGTTTGAAATTACGCTGCATAATAAGACTGTGTTTGACTCTGTCTTGCGTGTTTTCGGACCAATATGCCGATAGAAATGCATGATAAAAATCATTCAGATTATTACAATCTCTAATGAGTGCGCGCATCCGCGTCGCCGGTTCGTTTTCTAAATATCCACACATAAATTCCAGTTTGTGACTTAGTGGCCAATTTGGTGGAAGTGCGTACATAAATTGATCTAACCATGCACATGGATGTATGTCATTCTTAGAGTTGCGGAAGATCTTAAATTTCCGAACAGTCAAAAAGTGTTTATAGTGAAAGTTTTCTCCTCGTGGCGACAAAGACCTGCCGCGCCTGTCCCAGTCCCAATGACGATTATTGTTAAATTCACGCGCCTGGCGCTCTCTTGTTGCATCCCGTAAATGAAACAAATAATTTTCTTCAAAGCCCTCTGCTATCTGTGATTCTAGATTTCTTCTGCTGTCTTTTCCTACAATTTCGCCTTCGATCTGTTTGACTTGCTTTCGTAATGCCTCAACTTCCCTTTTAACGCGTTCATTAAATTTTCCCTGATTTTCAACATTTATGTTCTGGTACTCTTCGGTTTCTGCGAATGGTAATGGAGCTGTATCATCCGAATCTCTGTCCCCATGTAAACTAAGATTTGTCAATTTATCTGATATCTCCTCAACTCTTTCCGCTAAATCACCTATTTTTTCTTTCTGTTTATTTACGTCTTCCGTAAATGTCGCGACTCGGCTTTCAGTATTGACACATCTCAACAAACACTCTCTGCTACGACGTCTTAACAAGCACTGACTACTACGAGCTCTCCCCAAGCACTGTGTAGGCGGCTTAATAATACTCTTTGGCGCAATCTCTGGCGCAGTGGCTCAGTGTAGCCACGTTTCAGTATTTAAGTAGATTTACATCTACTATAAATGTTTGCAGCTAAACTTAAATAAAAATATTTGAGGTGCCAAAATTTTCAACCTTAGGATCAGATCAGTTTTGAAATGTCAATTTTAGGTGCAATTCAAAGGTTCAGTTCCCATTTTCTTTTACAAAAGCGTATACTATCAGTTTCACAAACCATGATATTTTAGGTGATAGTTGCGATTCTGAAGCTTCAGAAAATTATTTTAGATCTCACAATTATTTAATAGTATGGCCATAATATTGGAAGGTAGAAAAAAGCTATCTTAACGTGACAATAATAGGGATACTTTTGTGAGGCTTGAAACACTTTTTAATTTTTACATTAAAGGCTGATTCGCATCACACTTTGCACAGGCTTTGGACCGTGAAAATGATAAATGACCATTTACCGTTCTGGCGTGTGTAACATCAGCCTAAACACGATGAACTAATGTACACTCTATTTACAATTACAACTTAATATTATCTCCGATAATGCTGCTTCAATGTTTTAATAATTTTATTTCAGTAATCTGTGAGGACTCAGTGGTCTTCATAGTTTTTTAATACATTATTTTTAACGTATTTTAGACCAGGCCTAATGTTGCCAGTCTCTTCATAATTATTTACGATTCTCTCTCTCCTGTCATCCAGCTTCAAGTACTTCTTCTTCCTCTTCTTACCTTCAAGATTCATTTCCAATTTCATGTACATGCAGTTTGTAAGCTCTGCTTCCTTCTTCCAGCACTCGACCAAATAGCTGATTCTAGGGTGAGGGTTTCCAATAATACTATTTATTTTGTTGTGGCACCCTTCAACAGCATTCGTCGTTCGGTGCCTTTTTCCGTAACAGTCGCACATTTCTATTGCGATATCCTCATTCTCTAGCCAGTAGTCAAAAAATTGAGAGAACCTTCCGTTATGAGGAGCTTTTGCATGAATCTCAATCCATCCATTGCTTACGTCCTCCGGTTTACAACTGCCAGCGCTGCACACACGCTAATATGAAGTCTTAAATCCTCGTTCTAGCGGTACTCCTCCGTTAGACCAAGAACTCGAATTCTTATCCATAAACTCTTCTTCATATGGAAATAGAATCCACTTATTTCAGCTGTGGGAAAAACTTGACGAATGGCCGATACCGCAGCTGCCTCAAAGTCGACCTTTACTTGTTTAGGACACCACTCAGAGACTGCCTGTCTTATCAGACGAGACAGACGAACATACGTGTCTTTCTTCTTATTAGGGAGCAGTGCAAATACAGTAGGAAGAATGTTTGTTTCTTTAATCGGGCCTCCTAAGTCTACGTGTATGGTGTAGATCTGTGCAAACTGCTTGCTGCATCTCTTAACTGTTCCATACATAAAAAAATGGGAACATGTTTTTAAACTTTCTTTTCCTTTGCTTCCACTAAAAATCATTATTCTCACCTCTAATCTATCGTCTTCCAGAAGAAAACTACTGCCATCTCCCATTTTTAATAGATCTTCATGAAGATCAATTTCATCAGTTCTTAGGCTCTTGGTTCCCCCGCTCTTGACTCCATCGACAACGCATGGTTCTCTTCATAGATTCTGAATTAGGCATCACTGTAACAAAGTCATAAACTCTATTATGTAGATTTCCCATTTCATCCGTGTATATCTTGATAACTGTGTAGTTTCTTCTCGAGACCTTCTCTTCGCCCTTTCCACTTGCTTTCTCACTTTCAGAGCCGCATTGTCAGGTGGTCCACAGAGATTTTCTGATACGTTCAACACTTCTCTGTTCCTCGAAAGCAGCTTTCCCTTGCAATGATCTGCTTTTCGGCGTAAGCACATCCATGTAACAACACCTTCTTTAGATTCTCTCTGTTTAAGATACGCGTAACCTTTGTACTGAGCAGGAGGCCTTCCCTTGTTCGTTGTAATAACTTCCATCCTGATGGTCACGTTAGGAACTTCGAAAGCAAACTGGGTGGGCGGGCGGATGAGGAGGAGGAGGTGGAGGAAGAGGAGGAGAAGGAGGAGGAGGAGGGAGACAAGGGACCCATCCCTTCGGAGCAGGTAAAATCGTGGAAAATGTCCGGCGTGGCAAATGCCCGGCGTGGCAACTGTCCGGACACCGCTTTATTGGTCTGCTGTAATAGGCCCCGCAATAAATATGGGCATTTTAGTAGACTGTGTACTAAGTGGGCACCACACAGTGACTTTTAGTTGATGAGGTCGAGCAGTAGCTAGAAAATGTGGATTCTCGGCAGCTGGGTAGTGACAGTTCTGTTTGTTGATGTACCTATGGGGATGAAAGTGTGTTTCGTCAGTAAGACAGGTCTGATCCTTGTCGACAGTTCCATTTTCAGAGGCCTCAGTCATCTCATTTCCAAAAGACTATACCCGCTTCACATCCCTGTTCTTCAATGGTTGGCACGGTAGTTTCTTTTTTATTAACCTCTGGAGAGACCGTCGTGACTTCCTGAGTTTCTGTGCTGCATGTATTGCTGATGTCGTGGACCCCTCACTGAATGAAGTTCGCACTCGCACACTCCCTAGGGCTACAACTGAGACTGGTCGTCCTGACTGGCCGTTTCTGGAACCATGTAGATACTTTGTCTTTTGGAAACAATTCAGCAATCTGTTAAACAACAGGGTTAACAAAAATCTGTGTCAGAGGTTGTTTAATTGTTCTCATTACAATTTTACTTCGCCTCTGCACTGTAATCTCACCGAGAAATGGGCATTCCGGGGTTTTTGTTCTTGGCTGAAATGTGCTGTTCAATGTGCGTCTCAACCCTACGATTAACGTGAAATACCTTGGCCATCAACAAACGCAGTACCAAAGTTAGAGCTTTCATTCTGAAATGTGAACTGAGACATCGGTGAGTGAGCTATAGAATTTGCAGGGATACTACACAGCAACAGCACAAGGAGAGTCATTTACGGCATACAATTAAACCGTAGGAGACAAATACTTTCAAACACCTATTTTGTGTCATCCTGTTCCCAGAATCGATCCCGGTCCTCTGGTTTGGAGTCGAGTAGAAGGCTTAAATCAGAGGCTCAGACGATTCTACAGAGATTTGGGGCGCAAATTTCTCGACATCCGCTATCGGGTGGAGAAATGTAGGGTCTCCCTGAATAGGTCAGAAGTGATCTACACGCAGGAAGCGGCTACAAGGGTAGCGGAGTACGTGTGGAGTGCACATGTGGGTTTTTTAGGTCAGAGAATTCCCGCCCTAGGTCCGACAAGACGCCTCCTGAGACGCGGCAAGGTAGGAGTAGGCAAAATGCAACAGGGAATAACAATATTAATGTGCTAATAGTAAACTGCAGGAGCGTCTATAGAAAGGTTCCAGAACTGCTCTCATTAATAAACGGTCACAATGCCCACATAGTACCAGGGACAGAAAGTTGGCTGAAACCAGACGTAAACTGTAATGAAATCCTCAACTCACATTTGACTGTATACCGCAGAGACAGGATGGACAGTGAAGGGGGAGGCGTGTTTATAGCGATAAGAAGTGCAACAGTATCGAAGGAAATTGACGGAGATCCGAAATGTGTAATAATTTGGGTGAAGGTCACGGTTAAAGCAGGCTCAGACATGGTAATTGGAGGTCTCTATAGGCCCCCTGGCTCAGCAGTTGTTGTGGCTGAGCACCTGAAGGATAATTTGGAAAATATTTCGAGTAGATTTCCCCACCATGTTACAGTTCTGCGTGCAGATTTTAATTTGCCGGATATAGACTGGGAGACTCAAGCGTTCATAACGGGTGGCAGGGACAAAGAATCCAGTGAAATTTTTTTAAGTGCTTTATCTGAAAACTACCTTGAGCAGTTAAACAGAGAACCGACTCGTGGCGATAACATATTAGACCTTCTGGTGACAAACAGACCCGAAATATTTGAAACAGTTAACGCAGAACAGGGAATCAGCGATCATAAAGCGGTTACTGCATCGATGATTTCAGCCGTAAATAGAAATATTAAAAACGGTAGGAAGATTTTTCTGTTTAGCAAAAGTGACAAAAAGCAGATTTCAGAGTACCTGACGGCTCAACACTAAAGTTTTGTCTCAAGTACAGATAGTGTTGAGGATCAGTGAACAAAGCTCAAAACCATAGCACAATATGCGTTAGATGAGTACGTGCCAAGCAAGATCGTAAGAGATGGAAAAGAGCCACCGTGGTACAACAACCGAGTTAGAAAACTGCTGTGGAAGCAAAGGGAACTTCACAGCAAACATAAACATAGCCAAAGCCTTGCAGACAAACAAAAATTACGCGAAGCGAAATGTAGTGTGAGGAGGGCTATGCGAGAGGCGTTCAATGAATTCGAAAGTAAAGTTCTATGTACTGACTTGGAAGAAATTCATGAGAAATTTTGGTCTTATGTCAAAGCGGTAGGTGGATCAAAACAAAATGTCCAGACACTCTGTGACCAAAATTGTACTGAAACAGAGGATGACAGACTAAAGGCCGAAATATTAATTGTCTTTTTCCAAAGCTGTTTCACAGAGGAAGACTGCACTGTAGTTCCTTCTCTAGATTGTCTCACAGATAAAAAAATTCTAGATTGTCTCACAGATGACAAAATGGTAGATATCGAAATAGACGACAGAGGGATAGAGAAACAATTAAAATCGCTTAAAAGAGGAAAGGCCACTGGACCTGATGGGATACCAGTTCTATTTTACACAGAGTACGCGAAGGAACTTGCCCCCCTTCTTGCAACGGTGTACCGTAGGTCTCTAGAAGAGCGTAGCGTTCCAAAGGATTGGAAAAGGGCACAGGTCATCCCCGTTTTCAAGAAGGGACGTCGAACAGATGTGCAGAACTATAGACCTATATCTCTAACGTCGATCAGTTGTAGAATTTTAGAACACATATTGTGTTCGAGTATAATGACTTTTCTGGAGACTAGAAATCTACTCTGTAGCAGTCAGCATGGCTTACGAAAAAGACGATCGTGTGAAACCCAGCTCGCGCTATTCGTCCGCAAGACTCAGAGGGCCATAGACACGGGTTCCCAGGTAGGTGCAGTGTTTCTTGACTTCCGCAAGGCGTTCGATACAGTTCCCCACAGTCGTTTAATGAACAAAGTAGGAGCATATGGACTATCAGACCAATTGTGTGATTGGATTCAAGAGTTCCTAGATAACAGAACTCAGCATGTCATTCTCAATGGAGAGAAGTCCACCCAAGTAAGAGTGATTTCAGGTGTGACGCAGGGTAGTGTCGTAGGACCGTTGCTATTCACAATATACATAAATGACGTTGTGGATGACATCGGAAGTTCACTGAGGCTGTTTGCGGATGATGCTGTGGTATATCGAGAGGTTGTAACAATGGAAAATTGTACTGAAATGCAGGAGGATCTGCAGCAAATTGACGCATGGTGCAGGGAATGGCAATTGAATCTCAATGAAGACAAGTTTAATGTGCTGCGAATACATAGAAAGAAAGATCCCTTATCATTTAGCTACAATATAGCAGGTCAGCAACTGGAAGCAGATAATGCCATAAATTATTTGGGAGTACGTATTAGGAGTGATTTAAAATGGAATGTTCATATAAAGTTGATCGTCGGTGAAGCAGATGCCAGACTGAGATTCATTGGAAGAATCCTAAGGAAATGCAATCCGAAAACAAAGGAAGTAGGTTACAGTACGTTTGTTCGTCCACTGCTTGAATACTGCTCAGCAGTGTGGGATCCGTACCAGATAGGGTTGATAGAAGAGATAGAGAAGATCCAACGGAGAGCAGCGCACTTCGTTACAGGATCATTTAGTAATCGCTAAAGCGTTACGGAGTTGATAGATAAACTCCCGTGGAAGACTCTGCAGGAGAGACGCTCAGTAGCTCGGTACGGGCTTTTGTTGAAGTTTCGAGAACATACCTTCACCGAAGAGTCAAGCAGTATATTGCTCCCTACTACGTATATCTCCCAAAGAGACCATGAGGATAAAATGAGAGAGATTAGAGCCCACACAGAGGCATACCGACAATCCTTCTTTCCACGAACAATACGAGACTGGAATAGAAGGGAGAACCGATAGAGGTACTCAAGGTAACCTCCGCCACACACAGTCAGGTGGCTTGCGGAGTATGGATGTAGATGTAGATTATCTTGCCGTGCGTGATAGTTAGCCGGGCGGTCTGAGGAGCCTTGTCACGGTCCGTGAAGGTCCCCCACCACCCTCCCCTTCGGCGGTTCAAGTCCTCCCTCGGGAATGGGTGTGTGTGTTGTCTATAGCGATAAGTTAAAATTATATATAGGAGTGTGTAGGCTTAGGGACCGATGACCTCAGCAGTTTGGTTCAGTACGAGCTTACCACGAATTTCCAAATTTAAGATTATCTTAGCTGAAGAATAATTTTGTAGCTTTATGTTACCCCGGCAACAACTAAATGTACTATGGCAACGTATAAACTGACACGAAAGCCACTGGACGCCAAAATGTTTATCCTGTCGACTCGTGCTATCGTTAGGGTTTACGACTAACATTTGTAATAGATTTTTAAAACATATACTGTGTTCCATTACCGCGAAAGGCACGTATAATTTAGACGAATGCAAAATCTCCAAGATTGTTGAAATTTTACTGAGGCTCGAAATTTGGTGCGGATTTCAATGCGAGATGTATTTAATAGTTTCCACAACGAAACTCGCTCTAGAAAATGTGGCGGAAAATCCAAAGAGATTCTGGTCCCATGTTAAGTAAACCAGCGGAAAGGCTCAGTAAGTACCTTTACTGCGCAACAGCGACAGTAATGTTATTGATGACAGTGCCACTAAAGTGGAGTTAGTAAATGCATTTTACGAAATTCCTTCACCAAAGAAGACGAAGTAAGCATTCCAGAATTCAAAATGAGAACAGCTGCAAACATAATTTAGAAGTAGATATCCCTGGTGTTGCAAAGTAACTGAAATTACACTGTCAGTAACAGAGGAAATGATCAAATACCTTTCAAAAAGTCTCTAATGTATAAGAAAAGTAGGTCTAATACATTTGTTTCTGACGTTCTTTAGTAACAACTAATTTTCAGTTGTAAGCTCCTTGCTTTTACTGACCTGTTTAAAGATAATCAACAATTTAGTAAGAAATTTTAATTTTTAAAGGACTATATCTAAATGTATTGAAAGGTGGCTACACTGAGCCACTGCGCCAGAGATTGCGCCAAAGAGTATTATTAAGCCG
Organism: Schistocerca serialis cubense; assembly: GCF_023864345.2. Taxonomy (NCBI): domain Eukaryota; kingdom Metazoa; phylum Arthropoda; class Insecta; order Orthoptera; family Acrididae; genus Schistocerca; species Schistocerca serialis. The sequence continues at coordinate 124,326,513 of NC_064645.1, forward strand.
CCTACACAGTGCTTGGGGAGAGCTCGTAGTAGTCAGTGCTTGTTAAGAACTCGTAGCAGAGAGTGTTTGTTGAGATGAGCTAGTAGGCAGTGCTTGATGAGATGTGATATTGGAGAGTCTTGTTGAGATTTGGTAGTAGAGAATCGGTGTGGAGATATATTGTAAGGATTAGAGTGATTTTCATCAATATAAATGAGGTAACAAACTCCGTTTCTTTTTATTTCAGTGTCCTAAATAATGCGTTATTACAGGTTCAGTCAACAAAGCATCTGGCGTGTGTTCTTGTATTAGAGTGTAATTCTGCTTTCCTTGAGCAATTATAGTTTTTCTAATTTTTTTTTATCACGTCAATATAATTGGTATTTAAAAATTCTTGTCTTGTTGGAGAAGAACCGTGCCAGATGTGTACGTTGAGTCACACTCCCACACACAGAACAATTACACTTGTGCTTTGGTTTAGTAGGTTTTATAGTTGCTGGGGACTTAATTAATTAATTGTATTAACGAAAATTTTCATTTCATTCTTTGTTGTTGTTCTATGGAGTCAGATAGCGTAATAATACCTGTCAGGGCTAACCGTTTACGAGACACAGCGTAATCGGACAGACAGCTACCAAAACAAAACAAGAATGGGGGCTTAATTATTTAGTTTGAAAATATTTTTTTTTTTTGTTTTGGTAGCTGTCTGTCCGATTACGCTGTGTCTCGTAAACGGTTAGACCTGACTAGTATTATTACGCTATCTGACTCCATAGAACAACAACAAAGAATGAAATGAAAATTTTCGTTAATACAATTAATTAATTAAGTCCCCAGCAACTATAAAACCTACTAAATCAAAGCACAAGTGTAATTGTTCTGTGTGTGGGAGTGTGACTCAACGTACACATCTGGCACGGTTCTTCTCCAACAAGACAAGAATTTTTGAATACCAATTATATTGACGTGATAAAAAAAAATTAGAAAAACTATAATTGCTCAAGGAAAGCAGAATTACACTCTAATACAAGAACACACGCCAGATGCTTTGTTGACTGAACCTGTAATAACGCATTATTTAGGACACTGAAATAAAAAGAAATGGAGTTTGTTACCTCATTTATATTGATGAAAATCACTCTAATCCTTACAATATATCTCCACACCGATTCTCTACTACCAAATCTCAACAAGACTCTCCAATATCACATCTCATCAAGCACTGCCTACTAGCTCATCTCAACAAACACTCTCTGCTACGAGTTCTTAACAAGCACTGACTACTACGAGCTCTCCCCAAGCACTGTGTAGGCGGCTTAATAATACTCTTTGGAGCAATCTCTGGCGCAGTGGCTCAGTGTAGCCACCTTTCATATGCCCCTCCTCCACAGGCCAGAATTTGATGGTATTTTTGCCAGCATTGGTGGTGAAAATACCACCAAATTCGTCCACAAAAATACAGACAAAAATAAAAGATAATATTAATACCTAAATATCACATGATTAGTTAAAATTTTGGCTTTGCACTGACCTTTCAATAACCTAATATATAAAATACAGTAGGCAATAGAAATTCTTTCATACATGTGGCTTTACATAATAGTTTACACAACACACAAAAGATCAGTTTATACAAATGTTCACATAAAATGCTTTCAATGATTAGTTCCAGTAGTAGCACCCAGCGATGGTCAACAGGTGCAAACACCAACAAGTGACATCATTTTAGGAAAAGCAGTTTCATCAGTGGCACCCAGTAAAGTTGAGCAGGTACAGACAGCAACAAGTGACATTATTGCAGTAGAAGCAGTTCATCAGTGGCACCTAGCAATGTTGAAGAGGTATACACAGCAACAAGTCACATTAGTTCAGTAGAAGCAATCCATCAGTGGCACCCAGTAATGTTGAATAGGTGCAGACACCAACAAGTGACATTATCTCAGTAGAAACAGTTCCATCTGTGGCACCCAGCAATGTTGAGGAGGTGCAGACACCAACAAGTGACATCATTTCAGCAGAAGCAGTTCATCAGTGGCACCCAGCAATGTTCAGCAGGTGCAGACACCTACAAGTGACATCATTTCAGTAGAAGCAGTTCCATCTGTGGCACCCAGTAAAGTTGAGCAGGTACACACAGCAACAAGTCACATTTCTCAGCAGAAGCAGTTCCATTAGTGGCACCCAGCAATGTTGAATAGGTGCAGACACCAACAAGTGACATTATCTCAGTAGAAACAGTTCCATCTGTTGCACCTAGTAGTGTTGAGCAGGTACACACAGCAACAAGTTACATTATTTCAGTAGAAAGCAATCCATCAGTGGCACCCAGGAATGTTGAGTAGGTGCAGACAGCAAGAAGTAACATCATTTCAGTAGAAACAGTTCTAACAGTGGCACCCAGCAATGTTGAGTAGGTGCAGACACCGGCAAGTGACATCATTTCCATAGAAGTAGCTTCATCTGTGCACCCAGTAATGTTGAGCAGGTGCAGACACCAACAAGTGACTTCATTTCAGTAGAAGCAGTTCCATTAGTGGCACCCAGCAATGCTGAGTAGGTGCAGACAGCAACAAGTGACATTATTTCAGTAGAAGCAGTTCCATCTGTGGCACCCAGCAATGTTGAAGAGGTACACACAGCAACAAGTCACATTAGTTCAGTAGAAGCAATCCATCAGTGGCACCCAGCAATGTTGAGTAGGTGCAGACAGCAAGAAGTAACATCATTTCAGTAGAAACAGTTCTAACAGTGGCAGCCAGCAATGTTGAGTAGGTGCAGACACCGGCAAGTGACATCATTTCCATAGAAATAGCTTCATCTGTGCACCCTGTAATGTTGAGCAGGTGCGGACACCAACAAGTGACTTCATTTCAGTAGAAGCAGTTCCATTAGTGGCACCCAGCAATGTTGAGTAGGTGCAGAGAGCAGTCTATAATATTCACTATCACTAGCCACACTGTTCATCAGCAGAAATTAAACACGTCCTAGTGGCACCAATCATGTAGAAAAAGTACAAGTAACAGTCCATAATATTTACTATCACTGATCACACAGTTCACCAGCAGAAATTAAACATTTCTAAGTGTCACACATCATGTTGAAAAGTGCAGGTAACAGTCCATAATATTCACCATCACTAATCAGACAGTTCAGGCATGAACAATAGTTTGAATACACATACAAATGCTTTTACACACTAAACATATAAATTCTAATACTCACACAAATGATATCAGATAATTGTCATATTAACTATTACAAATACTCAAATATCAGTAAACCTATAATATTTATGGGTGTCAGTGCAAGCCACAACAAACAATAAAATAATATTTAGGAGATAGGTGGGTAGGATTAGGAAAGGACAACACACGAAACACACTCACTCATCTTTCATCCACATTAAGTACTACTGTGTAATTGAATAGTGTTAACTGTGTAAATGCAATTCTGTCAAAATTTGATGTTCATCATGTGTATCAAGTAGTAGTGGCAGCAATGTATAACAGTCAATAATAGTTAAGTCAACGTCATAGTCATCATGTCAGGACCAATGTTTGCCAAGCCAGTTCAAAATGTACGGTTGCTGAACAACTGTCAGTGAGCCAAGGTATGCAATTACTTCCTCTCTTCAAAAAAAGTATGTACTGCTTATTGATTTAACAAAGTGTGTGTATAGACTATCTTCCTTCTACTTTAGTGTTCTAGTCTGCTATCTTCATCCTCCTTGTTCCATAAGACCAACAAAAAAAAATATGCTCCTCACTTACTTTACCTCTTATATACCAAAACTCCAATAATCATCAGCATCACATAATCTCAATACTTCAATAATACCTCTTACGTCGATACATATAAATCTTATCATCAATATCATTTACCTTACCTCTCGTCCACAAAAACTCCACTTATCATCAACTTCACATAATCTCAATAATACCTCAATAATACCTCTTCAATACATCGATGCATATGAACCTTATTGCCAATATCATCTCACTTCCATAACAACTCTTTCCTCTAGTCAGTCTCCTCGAACAAGTACAGATAAAATCCTAGTGCAAACTTCAGTTCATCATCCCATACAATCTGAAGACACATTGTCAACACACAACCTCTGTGTAATCCGTCTGACCCAAATCTTCTACTCATTATGAATTATAAACAACTGAAATGCATAATTGACCTCTAACAGACTTAGTTCGAATAACTCTCAGTAATTAAGTACGATTACGGAGTGTGAATGATCATAATATTTCACAGTGTGTACACCACTTCAAGAATTATGGCAAACAGAAGCAAACATGTGGAGTATTTCTTGCGTCAAGTGTCACTTCCTATTTCAATTGCTCACGAAAAATGCAGTGTAATAACTGTCAATGGTCTAAACCTAGTTTCGGTATGTCATGTCGTTAGCTTCCATCCTATTAGCATTAATTTATACAGCTTCCATAAAACCTCCAGCTCATGTGACTTCTATGAAGTTCTTTGTACCAATGTCGTTCGTCGAATTATAGCAGTTCATTTTCTTATCTTAAAAATATAAGGCACTGAGCGTAAGCAAAACAAGCAATAGCGAGCAAATATACCAGTAGAGAACAGAATGTCATCAAGTGGATGCAGCACAATCCCTACAACGCGGCTCTGCCAAGCGAACAATCTGTAACCTATACCATAGCGTAACCTAAACTCTATGTTCGTACACTGTACATCAGCATTGCTATATACCAAATTAAAGAGTAGTTGTGACGACAAACAGAAATGTATGAATATGCTATCCATACGCATAGCAGCAAACAGGTCATTATCATCATATCAGCATAAGCAAATAAATGTTCATATGTCATCTTAATAAGTAAACATGAAGGCGCAAGCAGATAAATCACAAAGTATAACTTACATACCTATCAGCACAACTAGTCAGGTGACAATTATAATTTAAATAAATAAGCACAGCACGCACATAATTAAAAAATATGACATCAGTGAAAAAGCATTGCAGCCAAGCGATGCACAATATGTACAAGTTACAACCCAGTTCATTAATAATCATTGTCAAAATCAGTTAACGTACGCAAGCACGTCGCTTCACAAGTAATTTCATAGAACATGAAATTTAGCACAAAGTATGAATCACGTAATCGCGAGCAGCAAATTACGTCTAAAGTACGTACCTAAGTGGAAATATGTTACCTGAAAAATGAACTCAATTAATAGTTACCTTTTTTAGTTTATTAGTTTCTTCTTCGAAATTACATTCTTCCTGAAAATGTCTCGATAGCAAGTCCTCTTAACGTCGGAGACACACAGAATTTACCTGAAGTTCTTCAATATTTTATAGAACCGTATCCTGAAAAATACTGATTGTTAATAACATAATTCATCAAGTCACTATAGCTCTATACTGAATTTAATCGGAGAAATTAAACTGTGTATTTGTTTACGGCTGTCAGTGCATTCGCACTGAGCGCTCGATCAGCTGTAGGCGCGTGACGTGGGAAGCAATTGTTTGCGGTCAACGACTGCCTTGTGCGGCGCGCAGACTTGACAGTTGCTTTGAGTATGTGCCGCCGCCAAAACAGAGCGCGGTACCCTTGTACTCTCTGCATGTTTACATGTAACTGTTAGTTTCTCAAAAGTATGTCATTCCACAAAAATTTTTACGTTAGATATATGATGTATTCCTTTAGAGCGTCAAGATTTAAGAGTTTCTACTTCGACAGTGTTATCATGAATAATTTTACGAATTCTATATCGACCGTTATAAAGCAGAAAAAATTTGCGACACAAGCCTTTTCCTTTGTGAGACAAACGATGAGACTTAATTAATACCTTTTGACCAACTGACAAGATTTTTAAACGACCAGGACGTTTAGCTGATTTCTCTCTTCTAGCAGCCGCAGATGCAATATTTTGCAGAGCCATGTTCACAACTTCAGAATACCGCAGTTTCTGTGTAGCCGAAAAAGGAACGATTTCAGAAATGCGATTTGTCGGTGCTTTGTTTTTTAATGTCAGTATAGGCGGTAAAGAAGTTGAATCATTAGGGAGTTCATTCAGAATGTTTTGAAAAATATGAAGATACTGATCCCACGTTCTGTGATTCTGATGACAATAAAGACGACACAATTTATTGATTTCCTTCATACATCTCTCTGAAGCGTTAGATTGAGGGTGAAAAAGTGAAATGAAAATTGGTTTAATTTTACGACGCTGTAGAGTACGAAGCCAAATTTTAGAACGAAACTGTGATCCATTATCTGATATAACCTTATCAACATGACCAACTTCTTTAAGAAAATGTTTGATGAAAGCGTTAGATACAGAACGAGCTGTTGCTTTGCGTAAAGGTGTAAAACACACATATTTTGACGTCAACTCCACTGCTACGAAAATGTACGCAAAACCATTAGTAGAACGAACCACTGGACCGAACAAATCGACTGCAGCCATGTCCTTTAATTTCGCTGGAATGATAGGAAACAACGGTGCTCTGTGAGAAACTGTTGGCGGCTTAGCCTTTTGACATAATTTGCATTTGGCCAGAACAGATCGAATACCTTTTTCCATACTACTGAAGTAGCAATTTTCTCGTAATTTATGAAAGCATTTTCTGGGACCAAAGTGTGCATAACTGAAATGCGTATACCAAATCAGCTTATTAACCCACTCATCAGGAATACAAACTAACCAAACAGAGTTGTCGACCGATTTTCGTTTAAAAAGAATGTCATTGCGAACTAAATAATGCTGTCTAATCGCTACGCTTTCCTTTCTCCTCCACTTCTCCTTAATGTCCTTCCAGATTGGATCTTTATTTTGCTCCTTAGCGATGTCCTGGAGCGAAGATGAAATAAAATTCTCAAACGCAACACCTTGAATATACATCAAACAATAATTGTTTTCCTTGCAGTCCTCTTCAGTACTTTGTTTCAAACCCATAGGTGCACGTGATAAAGCATCAGCAACAATATTTGAAGAACCCTGTATGTAAACAATACTAAAATCAAACTCCTGTAGGTACAACGCCCATCGTGACAATCTGCCATGAGTTAATTTTGTCGACATAAGAAATTCCAGAGCTCGATGATCGGTGTAAACCTTAGTATGTCTGCCAAACAAAAATGTCCGAAATTTTGTAAAAGCCCAAACAACAGCCAAAGCTTCAAGTTCCGTAATCGAATAATTCTTTTCTGATTCAGAAAGAACACGACTTCCAAATGCAATAGTTTTCTGTACTACAACGCCGTTTTCTTCTATCTCTTGAAATAAATGTGCACCTAGGCCTTTGTATGATGAGTCCGTCGCCAAACAAAAATCTTTAGATGAATCCGGATGTGAAAGAAGTGGAGCAGCAACTAAAGCATCACGAAGTTGTTCAAATTCTGACGGAGCTTCCTCTTCTCAACACCAATTAGATTTCTTTCCAGATAGTTAACATAAACGAGGTGTGGCCAAATCGTCCAATCTAACAAAGTGTCTAAGAAAATTACAGACACCAAGGAAACTACGAACATCACGTTTTGTGGTAGGAACAGCATAATTACGAATAGCGTCTAGTTTCTCTGGATCAGGAAGAATACCTTCTGTAGAAATAATGTGACCGAGAAATTTCACCTGAGAACGACCAAATTCAGATTTCTCCAAGTTCACAGTAATGCCAACTCTTGCAAAGATACGTAACAATGAATCCAAAATTTTGTTGTGCTCACTCCAAGAATGTTTAGCAATAAGAATATCGTCAACATATGAAGTAATATTGTCACGAAGATAAACAGGTAAAATTTCATTTAAGCTACGAATGAATGCTGCTGAAGATACAGTAAGTCCAAACGGTAATTTCCGAAACTGGTAACAGTTACCAAAGGCTAAAAAGGCCGTGTATTTTCTACAATCAGGGTGGAGTTCTATTTGCCAAAAACTTGCGCGCATATCAATCGTGGATAAAACTTTAATTCCATGAAAATGTTGAAGAAGTTCATCTAAATTTTGTGGACGGTCAGTTTCAGGAATAATTATATTATTTATCTGTCTGGAATCCAGAACCAAACGAATTGACCCATCCTTTTTAAGAACAACGTGTAATGGGCTAGTATAAGGACTGACTGCAGGCTCAATAACGCCCTGATCTAACATGTACATAAGTTCATCCTTAACCTTGTCTCTGTAAGCCAAAGGAATAGCGTACGTTTTCCCGCGAAATGGTGTGTGTTCTTTTACTTTAAATAAATATTGTAAGCCTTGTATAGTTCCTGTGTGATGTCTAAACACTGTAGCATGTGAAGTCAAAATGTGGTGCAGCTCTTCTCTTGCAACGTCATCTGGCACTTCAGCTTTCTTAACCTTTTCATTAATTAATTCTTCGCTATTAATTATATCATCCATCGCGTCTCTGTATCTATTGTCATTGTCATGAATAAACACACTGTCGTCATAATGCTCAGCGAAAACATCAGAAGTAAGAAACCTTAAACATTTTGTATCTGATTCAGATCTTGTTAAACACTCGAAAAATTTCAAACTTTTCGGCATTCCGGCAACAGTCAAATTCACACTTCCTTCTTTCAAGTTCAAAATTGCCTTATGTGCGTTAAGAAACTCCATACCTAATATAATTTGTGCACTGAGTAATGGAACAATAATAAAATTAGCAGAAAATTCGTATCCTTGACAAATGAAATTTAAGTTGGTCTGTTGTTTGACTTCCACACTTTTTCCAGAAATAGCACCTCGAATTGTAGTTTAGAAATAGGTAACACAGGACAGGCAATAGTTCTTTCACATATACGAAAAACTGATTCACTAATGACATTCAATGGGCTCCCAGAATCTAAAACTGCAGTGAACTTATTCTTACCCCCACATACTTCAATAACAGGATGTAAAAACGCGTCTACATTATTTTCCTTTTCGTCTAGCAAAATGTCTCTCATGTCTTCCAGGCGTACGTAGTGTAAAGTCGTAGTGTCGTTACTTTCTGAACCGTCTATATTGCTGCCAGAAGCCGAAGCTACAAGTCATTGTCGATTGTTTGCGTCACGTCATTTCGCGGATCAATTTCTACGATTTGCACTTGTCTCTCTGAAGTTCTGTCACGTGGAGGATGCCAATTAGGTCCCTCCTGTCTGTTAGACGTAAATTCTTGGTTGTGTCTGTTATTAAAATTTCTGTTTTCCTGTCTGTCTGCATAACTACTTCTTGTGTAATTTCGACTGTCACTTCTGAAATTATTGTTGTATCTACTACCCTGGTTATTTCTGTAGAAAGAATTTCTATTACTGTATGAATAATTTCTGTCTTGATGATACCGATTACTGTTTCCGTATGATTGGTCATTCCGGTACGAATTACCGCTATTGTAATTGTCTGTGTAATTTCTGTTAGAATGTCTGTTATTGTCATAGGGCTGGTATCTATTGTCCTGTCTGTTACGTCTGTCATTCTCAACATTACCCATATAACGCCCGTTCCAATCACTGTCCCTTTTCTCTGAAAATCTATTGTAATTACTGTTACTGAAAGAGTTACAGGGAGTCCCATCGCCGTTGTCATACTCGAGTTCTTGTAGCAAAGTCTTAAAACTCTCAATGTCGTCTTTACATCTTCCGGCTAAAGCAATTTGTCTTATGGATTGTGGCAGCTTAGTTAAACAAATGCGAATTAATTCAGTCTGGCTATAAGGGTTGGAAAGGAACTGATTCTTTCGAATCATGTCTTCAAAATATTCCGCTGGCGTGCGGAACTCAGACTGTTTGAAATTACGCTGCATAATAAGACTGTGTTTGACTCTGTCTTGCGTGTTTTCGGACCAATATGCCGATAGAAATGCATGATAAAAATCATTCAGATTATTACAATCTCTAATGAGTGCGCGCATCCGCGTCGCCGGTTCGTTTTCTAAATATCCACACATAAATTCCAGTTTGTGACTTAGTGGCCAATTTGGTGGAAGTGCGTACATAAATTGATCTAACCATGCACATGGATGTATGTCATTCTTAGAGTTGCGGAAGATCTTAAATTTCCGAACAGTCAAAAAGTGTTTATAGTGAAAGTTTTCTCCTCGTGGCGACAAAGACCTGCCGCGCCTGTCCCAGTCCCAATGACGATTATTGTTAAATTCACGCGCCTGGCGCTCTCTTGTTGCATCCCGTAAATGAAACAAATAATTTTCTTCAAAGCCCTCTGCTATCTGTGATTCTAGATTTCTTCTGCTGTCTTTTCCTACAATTTCGCCTTCGATCTGTTTGACTTGCTTTCGTAATGCCTCAACTTCCCTTTTAACGCGTTCATTAAATTTTCCCTGATTTTCAACATTTATGTTCTGGTACTCTTCGGTTTCTGCGAATGGTAATGGAGCTGTATCATCCGAATCTCTGTCCCCATGTAAACTAAGATTTGTCAATTTATCTGATATCTCCTCAACTCTTTCCGCTAAATCACCTATTTTTTCTTTCTGTTTATTTACGTCTTCCGTAAATGTCGCGACTCGGCTTTCAGTATTGACACATCTCAACAAACACTCTCTGCTACGACGTCTTAACAAGCACTGACTACTACGAGCTCTCCCCAAGCACTGTGTAGGCGGCTTAATAATACTCTTTGGCGCAATCTCTGGCGCAGTGGCTCAGTGTAGCCACGTTTCAGTATTTAAGTAGATTTACATCTACTATAAATGTTTGCAGCTAAACTTAAATAAAAATATTTGAGGTGCCAAAATTTTCAACCTTAGGATCAGATCAGTTTTGAAATGTCAATTTTAGGTGCAATTCAAAGGTTCAGTTCCCATTTTCTTTTACAAAAGCGTATACTATCAGTTTCACAAACCATGATATTTTAGGTGATAGTTGCGATTCTGAAGCTTCAGAAAATTATTTTAGATCTCACAATTATTTAATAGTATGGCCATAATATTGGAAGGTAGAAAAAAGCTATCTTAACGTGACAATAATAGGGATACTTTTGTGAGGCTTGAAACACTTTTTAATTTTTACATTAAAGGCTGATTCGCATCACACTTTGCACAGGCTTTGGACCGTGAAAATGATAAATGACCATTTACCGTTCTGGCGTGTGTAACATCAGCCTAAACACGATGAACTAATGTACACTCTATTTACAATTACAACTTAATATTATCTCCGATAATGCTGCTTCAATGTTTTAATAATTTTATTTCAGTAATCTGTGAGGACTCAGTGGTCTTCATAGTTTTTTAATACATTATTTTTAACGTATTTTAGACCAGGCCTAATGTTGCCAGTCTCTTCATAATTATTTACGATTCTCTCTCTCCTGTCATCCAGCTTCAAGTACTTCTTCTTCCTCTTCTTACCTTCAAGATTCATTTCCAATTTCATGTACATGCAGTTTGTAAGCTCTGCTTCCTTCTTCCAGCACTCGACCAAATAGCTGATTCTAGGGTGAGGGTTTCCAATAATACTATTTATTTTGTTGTGGCACCCTTCAACAGCATTCGTCGTTCGGTGCCTTTTTCCGTAACAGTCGCACATTTCTATTGCGATATCCTCATTCTCTAGCCAGTAGTCAAAAAATTGAGAGAACCTTCCGTTATGAGGAGCTTTTGCATGAATCTCAATCCATCCATTGCTTACGTCCTCCGGTTTACAACTGCCAGCGCTGCACACACGCTAATATGAAGTCTTAAATCCTCGTTCTAGCGGTACTCCTCCGTTAGACCAAGAACTCGAATTCTTATCCATAAACTCTTCTTCATATGGAAATAGAATCCACTTATTTCAGCTGTGGGAAAAACTTGACGAATGGCCGATACCGCAGCTGCCTCAAAGTCGACCTTTACTTGTTTAGGACACCACTCAGAGACTGCCTGTCTTATCAGACGAGACAGACGAACATACGTGTCTTTCTTCTTATTAGGGAGCAGTGCAAATACAGTAGGAAGAATGTTTGTTTCTTTAATCGGGCCTCCTAAGTCTACGTGTATGGTGTAGATCTGTGCAAACTGCTTGCTGCATCTCTTAACTGTTCCATACATAAAAAAATGGGAACATGTTTTTAAACTTTCTTTTCCTTTGCTTCCACTAAAAATCATTATTCTCACCTCTAATCTATCGTCTTCCAGAAGAAAACTACTGCCATCTCCCATTTTTAATAGATCTTCATGAAGATCAATTTCATCAGTTCTTAGGCTCTTGGTTCCCCCGCTCTTGACTCCATCGACAACGCATGGTTCTCTTCATAGATTCTGAATTAGGCATCACTGTAACAAAGTCATAAACTCTATTATGTAGATTTCCCATTTCATCCGTGTATATCTTGATAACTGTGTAGTTTCTTCTCGAGACCTTCTCTTCGCCCTTTCCACTTGCTTTCTCACTTTCAGAGCCGCATTGTCAGGTGGTCCACAGAGATTTTCTGATACGTTCAACACTTCTCTGTTCCTCGAAAGCAGCTTTCCCTTGCAATGATCTGCTTTTCGGCGTAAGCACATCCATGTAACAACACCTTCTTTAGATTCTCTCTGTTTAAGATACGCGTAACCTTTGTACTGAGCAGGAGGCCTTCCCTTGTTCGTTGTAATAACTTCCATCCTGATGGTCACGTTAGGAACTTCGAAAGCAAACTGGGTGGGCGGGCGGATGAGGAGGAGGAGGTGGAGGAAGAGGAGGAGAAGGAGGAGGAGGAGGGAGACAAGGGACCCATCCCTTCGGAGCAGGTAAAATCGTGGAAAATGTCCGGCGTGGCAAATGCCCGGCGTGGCAACTGTCCGGACACCGCTTTATTGGTCTGCTGTAATAGGCCCCGCAATAAATATGGGCATTTTAGTAGACTGTGTACTAAGTGGGCACCACACAGTGACTTTTAGTTGATGAGGTCGAGCAGTAGCTAGAAAATGTGGATTCTCGGCAGCTGGGTAGTGACAGTTCTGTTTGTTGATGTACCTATGGGGATGAAAGTGTGTTTCGTCAGTAAGACAGGTCTGATCCTTGTCGACAGTTCCATTTTCAGAGGCCTCAGTCATCTCATTTCCAAAAGACTATACCCGCTTCACATCCCTGTTCTTCAATGGTTGGCACGGTAGTTTCTTTTTTATTAACCTCTGGAGAGACCGTCGTGACTTCCTGAGTTTCTGTGCTGCATGTATTGCTGATGTCGTGGACCCCTCACTGAATGAAGTTCGCACTCGCACACTCCCTAGGGCTACAACTGAGACTGGTCGTCCTGACTGGCCGTTTCTGGAACCATGTAGATACTTTGTCTTTTGGAAACAATTCAGCAATCTGTTAAACAACAGGGTTAACAAAAATCTGTGTCAGAGGTTGTTTAATTGTTCTCATTACAATTTTACTTCGCCTCTGCACTGTAATCTCACCGAGAAATGGGCATTCCGGGGTTTTTGTTCTTGGCTGAAATGTGCTGTTCAATGTGCGTCTCAACCCTACGATTAACGTGAAATACCTTGGCCATCAACAAACGCAGTACCAAAGTTAGAGCTTTCATTCTGAAATGTGAACTGAGACATCGGTGAGTGAGCTATAGAATTTGCAGGGATACTACACAGCAACAGCACAAGGAGAGTCATTTACGGCATACAATTAAACCGTAGGAGACAAATACTTTCAAACACCTATTTTGTGTCATCCTGTTCCCAGAATCGATCCCGGTCCTCTGGTTTGGAGTCGAGTAGAAGGCTTAAATCAGAGGCTCAGACGATTCTACAGAGATTTGGGGCGCAAATTTCTCGACATCCGCTATCGGGTGGAGAAATGTAGGGTCTCCCTGAATAGGTCAGAAGTGATCTACACGCAGGAAGCGGCTACAAGGGTAGCGGAGTACGTGTGGAGTGCACATGTGGGTTTTTTAGGTCAGAGAATTCCCGCCCTAGGTCCGACAAGACGCCTCCTGAGACGCGGCAAGGTAGGAGTAGGCAAAATGCAACAGGGAATAACAATATTAATGTGCTAATAGTAAACTGCAGGAGCGTCTATAGAAAGGTTCCAGAACTGCTCTCATTAATAAACGGTCACAATGCCCACATAGTACCAGGGACAGAAAGTTGGCTGAAACCAGACGTAAACTGTAATGAAATCCTCAACTCACATTTGACTGTATACCGCAGAGACAGGATGGACAGTGAAGGGGGAGGCGTGTTTATAGCGATAAGAAGTGCAACAGTATCGAAGGAAATTGACGGAGATCCGAAATGTGTAATAATTTGGGTGAAGGTCACGGTTAAAGCAGGCTCAGACATGGTAATTGGAGGTCTCTATAGGCCCCCTGGCTCAGCAGTTGTTGTGGCTGAGCACCTGAAGGATAATTTGGAAAATATTTCGAGTAGATTTCCCCACCATGTTACAGTTCTGCGTGCAGATTTTAATTTGCCGGATATAGACTGGGAGACTCAAGCGTTCATAACGGGTGGCAGGGACAAAGAATCCAGTGAAATTTTTTTAAGTGCTTTATCTGAAAACTACCTTGAGCAGTTAAACAGAGAACCGACTCGTGGCGATAACATATTAGACCTTCTGGTGACAAACAGACCCGAAATATTTGAAACAGTTAACGCAGAACAGGGAATCAGCGATCATAAAGCGGTTACTGCATCGATGATTTCAGCCGTAAATAGAAATATTAAAAACGGTAGGAAGATTTTTCTGTTTAGCAAAAGTGACAAAAAGCAGATTTCAGAGTACCTGACGGCTCAACACTAAAGTTTTGTCTCAAGTACAGATAGTGTTGAGGATCAGTGAACAAAGCTCAAAACCATAGCACAATATGCGTTAGATGAGTACGTGCCAAGCAAGATCGTAAGAGATGGAAAAGAGCCACCGTGATACAACAACCGAGTTAGAAAACTGCTGTGGAAGCAAAGGGAACTTCACAGCAAACATAAACATAGCCAAAGCCTTGCAGACAAACAAAAATTACGCGAAGCGAAATGTAGTGTGAGGAGGGCTATGCGAGAGGCGTTCAATGAATTCGAAAGTAAAGTTCTATGTACTGACTTGGAAGAAATTCATGAGAAATTTTGGTCTTATGTCAAAGCGGTAGGTGGATCAAAACAAAATGTCCAGACACTCTGTGACCAAAATTGTACTGAAACAGAGGATGACAGACTAAAGGCCGAAATATTAATTGTCTTTTTCCAAAGCTGTTTCACAGAGGAAGACTGCACTGTAGTTCCTTCTCTAGATTGTCTCACAGATAAAAAAATTCTAGATTGTCTCACAGATGACAAAATGGTAGATATCGAAATAGACGACAGAGGGATAGAGAAACAATTAAAATCGCTTAAAAGAGGAAAGGCCACTGGACCTGATGGGATACCAGTTCTATTTTACACAGAGTACGCGAAGGAACTTGCCCCCCTTCTTGCAACGGTGTACCGTAGGTCTCTAGAAGAGCGTAGCGTTCCAAAGGATTGGAAAAGGGCACAGGTCATCCCCGTTTTCAAGAAGGGACGTCGAACAGATGTGCAGAACTATAGACCTATATCTCTAACGTCGATCAGTTGTAGAATTTTAGAACACATATTGTGTTCGAGTATAATGACTTTTCTGGAGACTAGAAATCTACTCTGTAGCAGTCAGCATGGCTTACGAAAAAGACGATCGTGTGAAACCCAGCTCGCGCTATTCGTCCGCAAGACTCAGAGGGCCATAGACACGGGTTCCCAGGTAGGTGCAGTGTTTCTTGACTTCCGCAAGGCGTTCGATACAGTTCCCCACAGTCGTTTAATGAACAAAGTAGGAGCATATGGACTATCAGACCAATTGTGTGATTGGATTCAAGAGTTCCTAGATAACAGAACTCAGCATGTCATTCTCAATGGAGAGAAGTCCACCCAAGTAAGAGTGATTTCAGGTGTGACGCAGGGTAGTGTCGTAGGACCGTTGCTATTCACAATATACATAAATGACGTTGTGGATGACATCGGAAGTTCACTGAGGCTGTTTGCGGATGATGCTGTGGTATATCGAGAGGTTGTAACAATGGAAAATTGTACTGAAATGCAGGAGGATCTGCAGCAAATTGACGCATGGTGCAGGGAATGGCAATTGAATCTCAATGAAGACAAGTTTAATGTGCTGCGAATACATAGAAAGAAAGATCCCTTATCATTTAGCTACAATATAGCAGGTCAGCAACTGGAAGCAGATAATGCCATAAATTATTTGGGAGTACGTATTAGGAGTGATTTAAAATGGAATGTTCATATAAAGTTGATCGTCGGTGAAGCAGATGCCAGACTGAGATTCATTGGAAGAATCCTAAGGAAATGCAATCCGAAAACAAAGGAAGTAGGTTTCAGTACGTTTGTTCGTCCACTGCTTGAATACTGCTCAGCAGTGTGGGATCCGTACCAGATAGGGTTGATAGAAGAGATAGAGAAGATCCAACGGAGAGCAGCGCACTTCGTTACAGGATCATTTAGTAATCGCTAAAGCGTTACGGAGTTGATAGATAAACTCCCGTGGAAGACTCTGCAGGAGAGACGCTCAGTAGCTCGGTACGGGCTTTTGTTGAAGTTTCGAGAACATACCTTCACCGAAGAGTCAAGCAGTATATTGCTCCCTACTACGTATATCTCCCAAAGAGACCATGAGGATAAAATGAGAGAGATTAGAGCCCACACAGAGGCATACCGACAATCCTTCTTTCCACGAACAATACGAGACTGGAATAGAAGGGAGAACCGATAGAGGTACTCAAGGTAACCTCCGCCACACACAGTCAGGTGGCTTGCGGAGTATGGATGTAGATGTAGATTATCTTGCCGTGCGTGATAGTTAGCCGGGCGGTCTGAGGAGCCTTGTCACGGTCCGTGAAGGTCCCCCACCACCCTCCCCTTCGGCGGTTCAAGTCCTCCCTCGGGAATGGGTGTGTGTGTTGTCTATAGCGATAAGTTAAAATTATATATAGGAGTGTGTAGGCTTAGGGACCGATGACCTCAGCAGTTTGGTTCAGTACGAGCTTACCACGAATTTCCAAATTTAAGATTATCTTAGCTGAAGAATAATTTTGTAGCTTTATGTTACCCCGGCAACAACTAAATGTACTATGGCAACGTATAAACTGACACGAAAGCCACTGGACGCCAAAATGTTTATCCTGTCGACTCGTGCTATCGTTAGGGTTTACGACTAACATTTGTAATAGATTTTTAAAACATATACTGTGTTCCATTACCGCGAAAGGCACGTATAATTTAGACGAATGCAAAATCTCCAAGATTGTTGAAATTTTACTGAGGCTCGAAATTTGGTGCGGATTTCAATGCGAGATGTATTTAATAGTTTCCACAACGAAACTCGCTCTAGAAAATGTGGCGGAAAATCCAAAGAGATTCTGGTCCCATGTTAAGTAAACCAGCGGAAAGGCTCAGTAAGTACCTTTACTGCGCGACAGCGACAGTAATGTTATTGATGACAGTGCCACTAAAGTGGAGTTAGTAAATGCATTTTACGAAATTCCTTCACCAAAGAAGACGAAGTAAGCATTCCAGAATTCAAAATGAGAACAGCTGCAAACATAATTTAGAAGTAGATATCCCTGGTGTTGCAAAGTAACTGAAATTACACTGTCAGTAACAGAGGAAATGATCAAATACCTTTCAAAAAGTCTCTAATGTATAAGAAAAGTAGGTCTAATACATTTGTTTCTGACGTTCTTTAGTAACAACTAATTTTCAGTTGTAAGCTCCTTGCTTTTACTGACCTGTTTAAAGATAATCAACAATTTAGTAAGAAATTTTAATTTTTAAAGGACTATATCTAAATGTATTGAAAGGTGGCTACACTGAGCCACTGCGCCAGAGATTGCGCCAAAGAGTATTATTAAGCCGCCTACACAGTGCTTGGGGAGAGCTCGTAGTAGTCAGTGCTTGTTAAGAACTCGTAGCAGAGAGTGTTTGTTGAGATGAGCTAGTAGGCAGTGCTTGATGAGATGTGATATTGGAGAGTCTTGTTGAGATTTGGTAGTAGAGAATCGGTGTGGAGATATATTGTAAGGATTAGAGTGATTTTCATCAATATAAATGAGGTAACAAACTCCGTTTCTTTTTATTTCAGTGTCCTAAATAATGCGTTATTACAGGTTCAGTCAACAAAGCATCTGGCGTGTGTTCTTGTATTAGAGTGTAATTCTGCTTTCCTTGAGCAATTATAGTTTTTCTAATTTTTTTTTATCACGTCAATATAATTGGTATTTAAAAATTCTTGTCTTGTTGGAGAAGAACCGTGCCAGATGTGTACGTTGAGTCACACTCCCACACACAGAACAATTACACTTGTGCTTTGGTTTAGTAGGTTTTATAGTTGCTGGGGACTTAATTAATTAATTGTATTAACGAAAATTTTCATTTCATTCTTTGTTGTTGTTCTATGGAGTCAGATAGCGTAATAATACCTGTCAGGGCTAACCGTTTACGAGACACAGCGTAATCGGACAGACAGCTACCAAAACAAAACAAGAATGGGGGCTTAATTATTTAGTTTGAAAATATTTTTTTTTTGTTTTGTTTTGGTAGCTGTCTGTCCGATTACGCTGTGTCTCGTAAACGGTTAGCCCTGACTAGTATTATTACGCTATCTGACTCCATAGAACAACAACAAAGAATGAAATGAAAATTTTCGTTAATACAATTAATTAATTAAGTCCCCAGCAACTATAAAACCTACTAAATCAAAGCACAAGTGTAATTGTTCTGTGTGTGGGAGTGTGACTCAACGTACACATCTGGCACGGTTCTTCTCCAACAAGACAAGAATTTTTGAATACCAATTATATTGACGTGATAAAAAAAAATTAGAAAAACTATAATTGCTCAAGGAAAGCAGAATTACACTCTAATACAAGAACACACGCCAGATGCTTTGTTGACTGAACCTGTAATAACGCATTATTTAGGACACTGAAATAAAAAGAAATGGAGTTTGTTACCTCATTTATATTGATGAAAATCACTCCAATCCTTACAATATATCTCCACACCGATTCTCTACTACCAAATCTCAACAAGACTCTCCAATATCACATCTCATCAAGCACTGCCTACTAGCTCATCTCAACAAACACTCTCTGCTACGAGTTCTTAACAAGCACTGACTACTACGAGCTCTCCCCAAGCACTGTGTAGGCGGCTTAATAATACTCTTTGGAGCAATCTCTGGCGCAGTGGCTCAGTGTAGCCACCTTTCATATGCCCCTCCTCCACAGGCCAGAATTTGATGGTATTTTTGCCAGCATTGGTGGTGAAAATACCACCAAATTCGTCCACAAAAATACAGACAAAAATAAAAGATAATATTAATACCTAAATATCACATGATTAGTTAAAATTTTGGCTTTGCACTGACCTTTCAATAACCTAATATATAAAATACAGTAGGCAATAGAAATTCTTTCATACATGTGGCTTTACATAATAGTTTACACAACACACAAAAGATCAGTTTATACAAATGTTCACATAAAATGCTTTCAATGATTAGTTCCAGTAGTAGCACCCAGCGATGGTCAACAGGTGCAAACACCAACAAGTGACATCATTTTAGGAAAAGCAGTTTCATCAGTGGCACCCAGTAAAGTTGAGCAGGTACAGACAGCAACAAGTGACATTATTGCAGTAGAAGCAGTTCATCAGTGGCACCTAGCAATGTTGAAGAGGTATACACAGCAACAAGTCACATTAGTTCAGTAGAAGCAATCCATCAGTGGCACCCAGTAATGTTGAATAGGTGCAGACACCAACAAGTGACATTATCTCAGTAGAAACAGTTCCATCTGTGGCACCCAGCAATGTTGAGGAGGTGCAGACACCAACAAGTGACATCGTTTCAGCAGAAGCAGTTCATCAGTGGCACCCAGCAATGTTCAGCAGGTGCAGACACCTACAAGTGACATCATTTCAGTAGAAGCAGTTCCATCTGTGGCACCCAGTAAAGTTGAGCAGGTACACACAGCAACAAGTCACATTTCTCAGCAGAAGCAGTTCCATTAGTGGCACCCAGCAATGTTGAATAGGTGCAGACACCAACAAGTGACATTATCTCAGTAGAAACAGTTCCATCTGTTGCACCTAGTAGTGTTGAGCAGGTACACACAGCAACAAGTCACATTATTTCAGTAGAAAGCAATCCATCAGTGGCACCCAGGAATGTTGAGTAGGTGCAGACAGCAAGAAGTAACATCATTTCAGTAGAAACAGTTCTAACAGTGGCACCCAGCAATGTTGAGTAGGTGCAGACACCGGCAAGTGACATCATTTCCATAGAAGTAGCTTCATCTGTGCACCCAGTAATGTTGAGCAGGTGCAGACACCAACAAGTGACTTCATTTCAGTAGAAGCAGTTCCATTAGTGGCACCCAGCAATGCTGAGTAGGTGCAGACAGCAACAAGTGACATTATTTCAGTAGAAGCAGTTCCATCTGTGGCACCCAGCAATGTTGAAGAGGTACACACAGCAACAAGTCACATTAGTTCAGTAGAAGCAATCCATCAGTGGCACCCAGCAATGTTGAGTAGGTGCAGACAGCAAGAAGTAACATCATTTCAGTAGAAACAGTTCTAACAGTGGCAGCCAGCAATGTTGAGTAGGTGCAGACACCGGCAAGTGACATCATTTCCATAGAAATAGCTTCATCTGTGCACCCTGTAATGTTGAGCAGGTGCGGACACCAACAAGTGACTTCATTTCAGTAGAAGCAGTTCCATTAGTGGCACCCAGCAATGTTGAGTAGGTGCAGAGAGCAGTCTATAATATTCACTATCACTAACCACACTGTTCATCAGCAGAAATTAAACACGTCCTAGTGGCACCAATCATGTAGAAAAAGTACAAGTAACAGTCCATAATATTTACTATCACTGATCACACAGTTCACCAGCAGAAATTAAACATTTCTAAGTGTCACACATCATGTTGAAAAGTGCAGGTAACAGTCCATAATATTCACCATCACTAATCAGACAGTTCAGGCATGAACAATAGTTTGAATACACATACAAATGCTTTTACACACTAAACATATAAATTCTAATACTCACACAAGTGATATCAGATAATTGTCATATTAACTATTACAAATACTCAAATATCAGTAAACCTATAATATTTATGGGTGTCAGTGCAAGCCACAACAAACAATAAAATAATATTTAGGAGATAGGTGGGTAGGATTAGGAAAGGACAACACACGAAACACACTCACTCATCTTTCATCCACATTAAGTACTACTGTGTAATTGAATAGTGTTAACTGTGTAAATGCAATTCTGTCAAAATTTGATGTTCATCATGTGTATCAAGTAGTAGTGGCAGCAATGTATAACAGTCAATAATAGTTAAGTCAACGTCATAGTCATCATGTCAAGACCAATGTTTGCCAAGCCAGTTCAAAATGTACGGTTGCTGAACAACTGTCAGTGAGCCAAGGTATGCAATTACTTCCTCTCTTCAAAAAAAGTATGTACTGCTTATTGATTTAACAAAGTGTGTGTATAGACTATCTTCCTTCTACTTTAGTGTTCTAGTCTGCTATCTTCATCCTCCTTGTTCCATAAGACCAACAAAAAAAAATATGCTCCTCACTTACTTTACCTCTTATATACCAAAACTCCAATAATCATCAGCATCACATAATCTCAATACTTCAATAATACCTCTTACGTCGATACATATAAATCTTATCATCAATATCATTTACCTTACCTCTCGTCCACAAAAACTCCACTTATCATCAACTTCACATAATCTCAATAATACCTCAATAATACCTCTTCAATACATCGATGCATATGAACCTTATTGCCAATATCATCTCACTTCCATAACAACTCTTTCCTCTAGTCAGTCTCCTCGAACAAGTACAGATAAAATCCTAGTGCAAACTTCAGTTCATCATCCCATACAATCTGAAGACACATTGTCAACACACAACCTCTGTGTAATCCGTCTGACCCAAATCTTCTACTCATTATGAATTATAAACAACTGAAATGCATAATTGACCTCTAACAGACTTAGTTCGAATAACTCTCAGTAATTAAGTACGATTACGGAGTGTGAATGATCATAATATTTCACAGTGTGTACACCACTTCAAGAATTATGGCAAACAGAAGCAAACATGTGGAGTATTTCTTGCGTCAAGTGTCACTTCCTATTTCAATTGCTCACGAAAAATGCAGTGTAATAACTGTCAATGGTCTAAACCTAGTTTCGGTATGTCATGTCGTTAGCTTCCATCCTATTAGCATTAATTTATACAGCTTCCATAAAACCTCCAGCTCATGTGACTTCTATGAAGTTCTTTGTACCAATGTCGTTCGTCGAATTATAGCAGTTCATTTTCTTATCTTAAAAATATAAGGCACTGAGCGTAAGCAAAACAAGCAATAGCGAGCAAATATACCAGTAGAGAACAGAATGTCATCAAGTGGATGCAGCACAATCCCTACAACGCGGCTCTGCCAAGCGAACAATCTGTAACCTATACCATAGCGTAACCTAAACTCTATGTTCGTACACTGTACATCAGCATTGCTATATACCAAATTAAAGAGTAGTTGTGACGACAAACAGAAATGTATGAATATGCTATCCATACGCATAGCAGCAAACAGGTCATTATCATCATATCAGCATAAGCAAATAAATGTTCATATGTCATCTTAATAAGTAAACATGAAGGCGCAAGCAGATAAATCACAAAGTATAACTTACATACCTATCAGCACAACTAGTCAGGTGACAATTATAATTTAAATAAATAAGCACAGCACGCACATAATTAAAAAATATGACATCAGTGAAAAAGCATTGCAGCCAAGCGATGCACAATATGTACAAGTTACAACCCAGTTCATTAATAATCATTGTCAAAATCAGTTAACGTACGCAAGCACGTCGCTTCACAAGTAATTTCATAGAACATGAAATTTAGCACAAAGTATGAATCACGTAATCGCGAGCAGCAAATTACGTCTAAAGTACGTACCTAAGTGGAAATATGTTACCTGAAAAATGAACTCAATTAATAGTTACCTTTTTTAGTTTATTAGTTTCTTCTTCGAAATTACATTCTTCCTGAAAATGTCTCGATAGCAAGTCCTCTTAACGTCGGAGACACACAGAATTTACCTGAAGTTCTTCAATATTTTATAGAACCGTATCCTGAAAAATACTGATTGTTAATAACATAATTCATCAAGTCACTATAGCTCTATACTGAATTTAATCGGAGAAATTAAACTGTGTATTTGTTTACGGCTGTCAGTGCATTCGCACTGAGCGCTCGATCAGCTGTAGGCGCGTGACGTGGGAAGCAATTGTTTGCGGTCAACGACTGCCTTGTGCGGCGCGCAGACTTGACAGTTGCTTTGAGTATGTGCCGCCGCCAAAACAGAGCGCGGTACCCTTGTACTCTCTGCATGTTTACATGTAACTGTTAGTTTCTCAAAAGTATGTCATTCCACAAAAATTTTTACGTTAGATATATGATGTATTCCTTTAGAGCGTCAAGATTTAAGAGTTTCTACTTCGACAGTGTTATCATGAATAATTTTACGAATTCTATATCGACCGTTATAAAGCAGAAAAAATTTGCGACACAAGCCTTTTCCTTTGTGAGACAAACGATGAGACTTAATTAATACCTTTTGACCAACTGACAAGATTTTTAAACGACCAGGACGTTTAGCTGATTTCTCTCTTCTAGCAGCCGCAGATGCAATATTTTGCAGAGCCATGTTCACAACTTCAGAATACCGCAGTTTCTGTGTAGCCGAAAAAGGAACGATTTCAGAAATGCGATTTGTCGGTGCTTTGTTTTTTAATGTCAGTATAGGCGGTAAAGAAGTTGAATCATTAGGGAGTTCATTCAGAATGTTTTGAAAAATATGAAGATACTGATCCCACGTTCTGTGATTCTGATGACAATAAAGACGACACAATTTATTGATTTCCTTCATACATCTCTCTGAAGCGTTAGATTGAGGGTGAAAAAGTGAAATGAAAATTGGTTTAATTTTACGACGCTGTAGAGTACGAAGCCAAATTTTAGAACGAAACTGTGATCCATTATCTGATATAACCTTATCAACATGACCAACTTCTTTAAGAAAATGTTTGATGAAAGCGTTAGATACAGAACGAGCTGTTGCTTTGCGTAAAGGTGTAAAACACACATATTTTGACGTCAACTCCACTGCTACGAAAATGTACGCAAAACCATTAGTAGAACGAACCACTGGACCGAACAAATCGACTGCAGCCATGTCCTTTAATTTCGCTGGAATGATAGGAAACAACGGTGCTCTGTGAGAAACTGTTGGCGGCTTAGCCTTTTGACATAATTTGCATTTGGCCAGAACAGATCGAATACCTTTTTCCATACTACTGAAGTAGCAATTTTCTCGTAATTTATGAAAGCATTTTCTGGGACCAAAGTGTGCATAACTGAAATGCGTATACCAAATCAGCTTATTAACCCACTCATCAGGAATACAAACTAACCAAACAGAGTTGTCGACCGATTTTCGTTTAAAAAGAATGTCATTGCGAACTAAATAATGCTGTCTAATCGCTACGCTTTCCTTTCTCCTCCACTTCTCCTTAATGTCCTTCCAGATTGGA
The DNA here is from genome assembly GCF_023864345.2 of Schistocerca serialis cubense. NCBI lineage: Eukaryota > Metazoa > Arthropoda > Insecta > Orthoptera > Acrididae > Schistocerca > Schistocerca serialis. Next base: position 124,351,112 of record NC_064645.1, read on the forward strand.
TCTTTATTTTGCTCCTTAGCGATGTCCTGGAGCGAAGATGAAATAAAATTCTCAAACGCAACACCTTGAATATACATCAAACAATAATTGTTTTCCTTGCAGTCCTCTTCAGTACTTTGTTTCAAACCCATAGGTGCACGTGATAAAGCATCAGCAACAATATTTGAAGAACCCTGTATGTAAACAATACTAAAATCAAACTCCTGTAGGTACAACGCCCATCGTGACAATCTGCCATGAGTTAATTTTGTCGACATAAGAAATTCCAGAGCTCGATGATCGGTGTAAACCTTAGTATGTCTGCCAAACAAAAATGTCCGAAATTTTGTAAAAGCCCAAACAACAGCCAAAGCTTCAAGTTCCGTAATCGAATAATTCTTTTCTGATTCAGAAAGAACACGACTTCCAAATGCAATAGTTTTCTGTACTACAACGCCGTTTTCTTCTATCTCTTGAAATAAATGTGCACCTAGGCCTTTGTATGATGAGTCCGTCGCCAAACAAAAATCTTTAGATGAATCCGGATGTGAAAGAAGTGGAGCAGCAACTAAAGCATCACGAAGTTGTTCAAATTCTGACGGAGCTTCCTCTTCTCAACACCAATTAGATTTCTTTCCAGATAGTTAACATAAACGAGGTGTGGCCAAATCGTCCAATCTAACAAAGCGTCTAAGAAAATTACAGACACCAAGGAAACTACGAACATCACGTTTTGTGGTAGGAACAGCATAATTACGAATAGCGTCTAGTTTCTCTGGATCAGGAAGAATACCTTCTGTAGAAATAATGTGACCGAGAAATTTCACCTGAGAACGACCAAATTCAGATTTCTCCAAGTTCACAGTAATGCCAACTCTTGCAAAGATACGTAACAATGAATCCAAAATTTTGTTGTGCTCACTCCAAGAATGTTTAGCAATAAGAATATCGTCAACATATGAAGTAATATTGTCACGAAGATAAACAGGTAAAATTTCATTTAAGCTACGAATGAATGCTGCTGAAGATACAGTAAGTCCAAACGGTAATTTCCGAAACTGGTAACAGTTACCAAAGGCTAAAAAGGCCGTGTATTTTCTACAATCAGGGTGGAGTTCTATTTGCCAAAAACTTGCGCGCATATCAATCGTGGATAAAACTTTAATTCCATGAAAATGTTGAAGAAGTTCATCTAAATTTTGTGGACGGTCAGTTTCAGGAATAATTATATTATTTATCTGTCTGGAATCCAGAACCAAACGAATTGACCCATCCTTTTTAAGAACAACGTGTAATGGGCTAGTATAAGGACTGACTGCAGGCTCAATAACGCCCTGATCTAACATGTACATAAGTTCATCCTTAACCTTGTCTCTGTAAGCCAAAGGAATAGCGTACGTTTTCCCGCGAAATGGTGTGTGTTCTTTTACTTTAAATAAATATTGTAAGCCTTGTATAGTTCCTGTGTGATGTCTAAACACTGTAGCATGTGAAGTCAAAATGTGGTGCAGCTCTTCTCTTGCAACGTCATCTGGCACTTCAGCTTTCTTAACCTTTTCATTAATTAATTCTTCGCTATTAATTATATCATCCATCGCGTCTCTGTATCTATTGTCATTGTCATGAATAAACACACTGTCGTCATAATGCTCAGCGAAAACATCAGAAGTAAGAAACCTTAAACATTTTGTATCTGATTCAGATCTTGTTAAACACTCGAAAAATTTCAAACTTTTCGGCATTCCGGCAACAGTCAAATTCACACTTCCTTCTTTCAAGTTCAAAATTGCCTTATGTGCGTTAAGAAACTCCATACCTAATATAATTTGTGCACTGAGTAATGGAACAATAATAAAATTAGCAGAAAATTCGTATCCTTGACAAATGAAATTTAAGTTGGTCTGTTGTTTGACTTCCACACTTTTTCCAGAAATAGCACCTCGAATTGTAGTTTAGAAATAGGTAACACAGGACAGGCAATAGTTCTTTCACATATACGAAAAACTGATTCACTAATGACATTCAATGGGCTCCCAGAATCTAAAACTGCAGTGAACTTATTCTTACCCCCACATACTTCAATAACAGGATGTAAAAACGCGTCTACATTATTTTCCTTTTCGTCTAGCAAAATGTCTCTCATGTCTTCCAGGCGTACGTAGTGTAAAGTCGTAGTGTCGTTACTTTCTGAACCGTCTATATTGCTGCCAGAAGCCGAAGCTACAAGTCATTGTCGATTGTTTGCGTCACGTCATTTCGCGGATCAATTTCTACGATTTGCACTTGTCTCTCTGAAGTTCTGTCACGTGGAGGATGCCAATTAGGTCCCTCCTGTCTGTTAGACGTAAATTCTTGGTTGTGTCTGTTATTAAAATTTCTGTTTTCCTGTCTGTCTGCATAACTACTTCTTGTGTAATTTCGACTGTCACTTCTGAAATTATTGTTGTATCTACTACCCTGGTTATTTCTGTAGAAAGAATTTCTATTACTGTATGAATAATTTCTGTCTTGATGATACCGATTACTGTTTCCGTATGATTGGTCATTCCGGTACGAATTACCGCTATTGTAATTGTCTGTGTAATTTCTGTTAGAATGTCTGTTATTGTCATAGGGCTGGTATCTATTGTCCTGTCTGTTACGTCTGTCATTCTCAACATTACCCATATAACGCCCGTTCCAATCACTGTCCCTTTTCTCTGAAAATCTATTGTAATTACTGTTACTGAAAGAGTTACAGGGAGTCCCATCGCCGTTGTCATACTCGAGTTCTTGTAGCAAAGTCTTAAAACTCTCAATGTCGTCTTTACATCTTCCGGCTAAAGCAATTTGTCTTATGGATTGTGGCAGCTTAGTTAAACAAATGCGAATTAATTCAGTCTGGCTATAAGGGTTGGAAAGGAACTGATTCTTTCGAATCATGTCTTCAAAATATTCCGCTGGCGTGCGGAACTCAGACTGTTTGAAATTACGCTGCATAATAAGACTGTGTTTGACTCTGTCTTGCGTGTTTTCGGACCAATATGCCGATAGAAATGCATGATAAAAATCATTCAGATTATTACAATCTCTAATGAGTGCGCGCATCCGCGTCGCCGGTTCGTTTTCTAAATATCCACACATAAATTCCAGTTTGTGACTTAGTGGCCAATTTGGTGGAAGTGCGTACATAAATTGATCTAACCATGCACATGGATGTATGTCATTCTTAGAGTTGCGGAAGATCTTAAATTTCCGAACAGTCAAAAAGTGTTTATAGTGAAAGTTTTCTCCTCGTGGCGACAAAGACCTGCCGCGCCTGTCCCAGTCCCAATGACGATTATTGTTAAATTCACGCGCCTGGCGCTCTCTTGTTGCATCCCGTAAATGAAACAAATAATTTTCTTCAAAGCCCTCTGCTATCTGTGATTCTAGATTTCTTCTGCTGTCTTTTCCTACAATTTCGCCTTCGATCTGTTTGACTTGCTTTCGTAATGCCTCAACTTCCCTTTTAACGCGTTCATTAAATTTTCCCTGATTTTCAACATTTATGTTCTGGTACTCTTCGGTTTCTGCGAATGGTAATGGAGCTGTATCATCCGAATCTCTGTCCCCATGTAAACTAAGATTTGTCAATTTATCTGATATCTCCTCAACTCTTTCCGCTAAATCACCTATTTTTTCTTTCTGTTTATTTACGTCTTCCGTAAATGTCGCGACTCGGCTTTCAGTATTGACACATCTCAACAAACACTCTCTGCTACGACGTCTTAACAAGCACTGACTACTACGAGCTCTCCCCAAGCACTGTGTAGGCGGCTTAATAATACTCTTTGGCGCAATCTCTGGCGCAGTGGCTCAGTGTAGCCACGTTTCAGTATTTAAGTAGATTTACATCTACTATAAATGTTTGCAGCTAAACTTAAATAAAAATATTTGAGGTGCCAAAATTTTCAACCTTAGGATCAGATCAGTTTTGAAATGTCAATTTTAGGTGCAATTCAAAGGTTCAGTTCCCATTTTCTTTTACAAAAGCGTATACTATCAGTTTCACAAACCATGATATTTTAGGTGATAGTTGCGATTCTGAAGCTTCAGAAAATTATTTTAGATCTCACAATTATTTAATAGTATGGCCATAATATTGGAAGGTAGAAAAAAGCTATCTTAACGTGACAATAATAGGGATACTTTTGTGAGGCTTGAAACACTTTTTAATTTTTACATTAAAGGCTGATTCGCATCACACTTTGCACAGGCTTTGGACCGTGAAAATGATAAATGACCATTTACCGTTCTGGCGTGTGTAACATCAGCCTAAACACGATGAACTAATGTACACTCTATTTACAATTACAACTTAATATTATCTCCGATAATGCTGCTTCAATGTTTTAATAATTTTATTTCAGTAATCTGTGAGGACTCAGTGGTCTTCATAGTTTTTTAATACATTATTTTTAACGTATTTTAGACCAGGCCTAATGTTGCCAGTCTCTTCATAATTATTTACGATTCTCTCTCTCCTGTCATCCAGCTTCAAGTACTTCTTCTTCCTCTTCTTACCTTCAAGATTCATTTCCAATTTCATGTACATGCAGTTTGTAAGCTCTGCTTCCTTCTTCCAGCACTCGACCAAATAGCTGATTCTAGGGTGAGGGTTTCCAATAATACTATTTATTTTGTTGTGGCACCCTTCAACAGCATTCGTCGTTCGGTGCCTTTTTCCGTAACAGTCGCACATTTCTATTGCGATATCCTCATTCTCTAGCCAGTAGTCAAAAAATTGAGAGAACCTTCCGTTATGAGGAGCTTTTGCATGAATCTCAATCCATCCATTGCTTACGTCCTCCGGTTTACAACTGCCAGCGCTGCACACACGCTAATATGAAGTCTTAAATCCTCGTTCTAGCGGTACTCCTCCGTTAGACCAAGAACTCGAATTCTTATCCATAAACTCTTCTTCATATGGAAATAGAATCCACTTATTTCAGCTGTGGGAAAAACTTGACGAATGGCCGATACCGCAGCTGCCTCAAAGTCGACCTTTACTTGTTTAGGACACCACTCAGAGACTGCCTGTCTTATCAGACGAGACAGACGAACATACGTGTCTTTCTTCTTATTAGGGAGCAGTGCAAATACAGTAGGAAGAATGTTTGTTTCTTTAATCGGGCCTCCTAAGTCTACGTGTATGGTGTAGATCTGTGCAAACTGCTTGCTGCATCTCTTAACTGTTCCATACATAAAAAAATGGGAACATGTTTTTAAACTTTCTTTTCCTTTGCTTCCACTAAAAATCATTATTCTCACCTCTAATCTATCGTCTTCCAGAAGAAAACTACTGCCATCTCCCATTTTTAATAGATCTTCATGAAGATCAATTTCATCAGTTCTTAGGCTCTTGGTTCCCCCGCTCTTGACTCCATCGACAACGCATGGTTCTCTTCATAGATTCTGAATTAGGCATCACTGTAACAAAGTCATAAACTCTATTATGTAGATTTCCCATTTCATCCGTGTATATCTTGATAACTGTGTAGTTTCTTCTCGAGACCTTCTCTTCGCCCTTTCCACTTGCTTTCTCACTTTCAGAGCCGCATTGTCAGGTGGTCCACAGAGATTTTCTGATACGTTCAACACTTCTCTGTTCCTCGAAAGCAGCTTTCCCTTGCAATGATCTGCTTTTCGGCGTAAGCACATCCATGTAACAACACCTTCTTTAGATTCTCTCTGTTTAAGATACGCGTAACCTTTATACTGAGCAGGAGGCCTTCCCTTGTTCGTTGTAATAACTTCCATCCTGATGGTCACGTTAGGAACTTCGAAAGCAAACTGGGTGGGCGGGCGGATGAGGAGGAGGAGGTGGAGGAAGAGGAGGAGAAGGAGGAGGAGGAGGGAGACAAGGGACCCATCCCTTCGGAGCAGGTAAAATCGTGGAAAATGTCCGGCGTGGCAAATGCCCGGCGTGGCAACTGTCCGGACACCGCTTTATTGGTCTGCTGTAATAGGCCCCGCAATAAATATGGGCATTTTAGTAGACTGTGTACTAAGTGGGCACCACACAGTGACTTTTAGTTGATGAGGTCGAGCAGTAGCTAGAAAATGTGGATTCTCGGCAGCTGGGTAGTGACAGTTCTGTTTGTTGATGTACCTATGGGGATGAAAGTGTGTTTCGTCAGTAAGACAGGTCTGATCCTTGTCGACAGTTCCATTTTCAGAGGCCTCAGTCATCTCATTTCCAAAAGACTATACCCGCTTCACATCCCTGTTCTTCAATGGTTGGCACGGTAGTTTCTTTTTTATTAACCTCTGGAGAGACCGTCGTGACTTCCTGAGTTTCTGTGCTGCATGTATTGCTGATGTCGTGGACCCCTCACTGAATGAAGTTCGCACTCGCACACTCCCTAGGGCTACAACTGAGACTGGTCGTCCTGACTGGCCGTTTCTGGAACCATGTAGATACTTTGTCTTTTGGAAACAATTCAGCAATCTGTTAAACAACAGGGTTAACAAAAATCTGTGTCAGAGGTTGTTTAATTGTTCTCATTACAATTTTACTTCGCCTCTGCACTGTAATCTCACCGAGAAATGGGCATTCCGGGGTTTTTGTTCTTGGCTGAAATGTGCTGTTCAATGTGCGTCTCAACCCTACGATTAACGTGAAATACCTTGGCCATCAACAAACGCAGTACCAAAGTTAGAGCTTTCATTCTGAAATGTGAACTGAGACATCGGTGAGTGAGCTATAGAATTTGCAGGGATACTACACAGCAACAGCACAAGGAGAGTCATTTACGGCATACAATTAAACCGTAGGAGACAAATACTTTCAAACACCTATTTTGTGTCATCCTGTTCCCAGAATCGATCCCGGTCCTCTGGTTTGGAGTCGAGTAGAAGGCTTAAATCAGAGGCTCAGACGATTCTACAGAGATTTGGGGCGCAAATTTCTCGACATCCGCTATCGGGTGGAGAAATGTGGGGTCTCCCTGAATAGGTCAGAAGTGATCTACACGCAGGAAGCGGCTACAAGGGTAGCGGAGTACGTGTGGAGTGCACATGTGGGTTTTTTAGGTCAGAGAATTCCCGCCCTAGGTCCGACAAGACGCCTCCTGAGACGCGGCAAGGTAGGAGTAGGCAAAATGCAACAGGGAATAACAATATTAATGTGCTAATAGTAAACTGCAGGAGCGTCTATAGAAAGGTTCCAGAACTGCTCTCATTAATAAACGGTCACAATGCCCACATAGTACCAGGGACAGAAAGTTGGCTGAAACCAGACGTAAACTGTAATGAAATCCTCAACTCACATTTGACTGTATACCGCAGAGACAGGATGGACAGTGAAGGGGGAGGCGTGTTTACAGCGATAAGAAGTGCAACAGTATCGAAGGAAATTGACGGAGATCCGAAATGTGTAATAATTTGGGTGAAGGTCACGGTTAAAGCAGGCTCAGACATGGTAATTGGAGGTCTCTATAGGCCCCCTGGCTCAGCAGTTGTTGTGGCTGAGCACCTGAAGGATAATTTGGAAAATATTTCGAGTAGATTTCCCCACCATGTTACAGTTCTGCGTGCAGATTTTAATTTGCCGGATATAGACTGGGAGACTCAAGCGTTCATAACGGGTGGCAGGGACAAAGAATCCAGTGAAATTTTTTTAAGTGCTTTATCTGAAAACTACCTTGAGCAGTTAAACAGAGAACCGACTCGTGGCGATAACATATTAGACCTTCTGGTGACAAACAGACCCGAAATATTTGAAACAGTTAACGCAGAACAGGGAATCAGCGATCATAAAGCGGTTACTGCATCGATGATTTCAGCCGTAAATAGAAATATTAAAAACGGTAGGAAGATTTTTCTGTTTAGCAAAAGTGACAAAAAGCAGATTTCAGAGTACCTGACGGCTCAACACTAAAGTTTTGTCTCAAGTACAGATAGTGTTGAGGATCAGTGAACAAAGCTCAAAACCATAGCACAATATGCGTTAGATGAGTACGTGCCAAGCAAGATCGTAAGAGATGGAAAAGAGCCACCGTGGTACAACAACCGAGTTAGAAAACTGCTGTGGAAGCAAAGGGAACTTCACAGCAAACATAAACATAGCCAAAGCCTTGCAGACAAACAAAAATTACGCGAAGCGAAATGTAGTGTGAGGAGGGCTATGCGAGAGGCGTTCAATGAATTCGAAAGTAAAGTTCTATGTACTGACTTGGAAGAAATTCATGAGAAATTTTGGTCTTATGTCAAAGCGGTAGGTGGATCAAAACAAAATGTCCAGACACTCTGTGACCAAAATTGTACTGAAACAGAGGATGACAGACTAAAGGCCGAAATATTAATTGTCTTTTTCCAAAGCTGTTTCACAGAGGAAGACTGCACTGTAGTTCCTTCTCTAGATTGTCTCACAGATAAAAAAATTCTAGATTGTCTCACAGATGACAAAATGGTAGATATCGAAATAGACGACAGAGGGATAGAGAAACAATTAAAATCGCTTAAAAGAGGAAAGGCCACTGGACCTGATGGGATACCAGTTCTATTTTACACAGAGTACGCGAAGGAACTTGCCCCCCTTCTTGCAACGGTGTACCGTAGGTCTCTAGAAGAGCGTAGCGTTCCAAAGGATTGGAAAAGGGCACAGGTCATCCCCGTTTTCAAGAAGGGACGTCGAACAGATGTGCAGAACTATAGACCTATATCTCTAACGTCGATCAGTTGTAGAATTTTAGAACACATATTGTGTTCGAGTATAATGACTTTTCTGGAGACTAGAAATCTACTCTGTAGCAATCAGCATGGCTTACGAAAAAGACGATCGTGTGAAACCCAGCTCGCGCTATTCGTCCGCAAGACTCAGAGGGCCATAGACACGGGTTCCCAGGTAGGTGCAGTGTTTCTTGACTTCCGCAAGGCGTTCGATACAGGACCCCACAGTCGTTTAATGAACAAAGTAGGAGCATATGGACTATCAGACCAATTGTGTGATTGGATTCAAGAGTTCCTAGATAACAGAACTCAGCATGTCATTCTCAATGGAGAGAAGTCCACCCAAGTAAGAGTGATTTCAGGTGTGACGCAGGGTAGTGTCGTAGGACCGTTGCTATTCACAATATACATAAATGACGTTGTGGATGACATCGGAAGTTCACTGAGGCTGTTTGCGGATGATGCTGTGGTATATCGAGAGGTTGTAACAATGGAAAATTGTACTGAAATGCAGGAGGATCTGCAGCAAATTGACGCATGGTGCAGGGAATGGCAATTGAATCTCAATGAAGACAAGTTTAATGTGCTGCGAATACATAGAAAGAAAGATCCCTTATCATTTAGCTACAATATAGCAGGTCAGCAACTGGAAGCAGATAATGCCATAAATTATTTGGGAGTACGTATTAGGAGTGATTTAAAATGGAATGTTCATATAAAGTTGATCGTCGGTGAAGCAGATGCCAGACTGAGATTCATTGGAAGAATCCTAAGGAAATGCAATCCGAAAACAAAGGAAGTAGGTTACAGTACGTTTGTTCGTCCACTGCTTGAATACTGCTCAGCAGTGTGGGATCCGTACCAGATAGGGTTGATAGAAGAGATAGAGAAGATCCAACGGAGAGCAGCGCACTTCGTTACAGGATCATTTAGTAATCGCTAAAGCGTTACGGAGTTGATAGATAAACTCCCGTGGAAGACTCTGCAGGAGAGACGCTCAGTAGCTCGGTACGGGCTTTTGTTGAAGTTTCGAGAACATACCTTCACCGAAGAGTCAAGCAGTATATTGCTCCCTACTACGTATATCTCCCAAAGAGACCATGAGGATAAAATGAGAGAGATTAGAGCCCACACAGAGGCATACCGACAATCCTTCTTTCCACGAACAATACGAGACTGGAATAGAAGGGAGAACCGATAGAGGTACTCAAGGTAACCTCCGCCACACACAGTCAGGTGGCTTGCGGAGTATGGATGTAGATGTAGATTATCTTGCCGTGCGTGATAGTTAGCCGGGCGGTCTGAGGAGCCTTGTCACGGTCCGTGAAGGTCCCCCACCACCCTCCCCTTCGGCGGTTCAAGTCCTCCCTCGGGAATGGGTGTGTGTGTTGTCTATAGCGATAAGTTAAAATTATATATAGGAGTGTGTAGGCTTAGGGACCGATGACCTCAGCAGTTTGGTTCAGTACGAGCTTACCACGAATTTCCAAATTTAAGATTATCTTAGCTGAAGAATAATTTTGTAGCTTTATGTTACCCCGGCAACAACCAAATGTACTATGGCAACGTATAAACTGACACGAAAGCCACTGGACGCCAAAATGTTTATCCTGTCGACTCGTGCTATCGTTAGGGTTTACGACTAACATTTGTAATAGGTTTTTAAAACATATACTGTGTTCCATTACTATGAAATTCCTCGACAAAACCGATCTAATGAGGCATAAGCAGCGCGGATGAAGGAAATATTGTATTTGTGAAACAACTGCCTCGTTATTCACACGACGCTCTGAGTGATGTCTTCAGTGCTCTCTTCAGAGTATCTCAGATTGCTTACATACGCCTAGATTTCCAGTAGTCTTTTGACACCGGTCCATAAAACGTTTCTAACCAAATTCCTTGTTTCCGGAGTATCGTATCAGTTTTGCGCCTGGATTTGCGATTTCATGTCACAGAGAGCACAGTTCGTAATAACTGATATGAAGCCATCTAGTGAAAACGAAGTGACATCTGGGGATCTCCAAGGGAGCGTTACAGGCTCTCTGCTGATCTTAATTTATGTACCGGTAAATGATTTAGGACACAATCTGTGCAACACTCTTAGAATGTTTGGAGATCATAATGTAGTTTACCAGCTAGGAAACTGATCAGAGCACGAGAACCAATTGCAGACTGATTTAGACAAATATCTGCATGGTGCGAAAGGTGGATGTTGGTTCTAAATAATAAAATGTGTAAGGTCTTTCACATGCACAATCAATCACACAAATTTTTATATTAGTAAATAAAATGTTTTGATGCAAAAATCATTTAGTACTTAGACTGTAATTTTTATTATACAATTAAAGCCTGATGACTATAGTGCGTTTAATATTAGTTGCGAGTTTTGACGTTTGGCTAACGGTGTGGACATGACGCTGTTGCCCAGGTAACACCAATGGTGAGCCGGCTTTCCCTACCACGCCACCAGCAGTTCGCTTGGTACAGCGCCCCTGTTGCCACGCCATGGATAAACAGTGCCACGTGGTGTCGCGTCTGTTTGCTCTTGTAGTAAAGTGATATTTTCTGGTGTTTTAAAAAAAATGGCTCTGAGCACTATGGGACTCAACTGCTGAGGTCATTAGTCCCCTAGAACTTAGAACTAGTTAAACCTAACTAACCTAAGGACATCACAAACATCCATGCCCGAGGCAGGATTCGAACCTGCGACCGTAGCGGTCTTGCGGTTCCAGACTGCAGCGCCTTTAACCGCACGGCCACTTCGGCCGGCTTTTTCTGGTGTTAGTGTTCTACAGTCGTCAGGTGTTGTGAACGAGTGTTTCGTGTTGGCCCAACATTAATAACAACAGTAGAGCACGTGTGAACACGAGACTCGCAGTAAAAGCACTCGTCCTAGAATACGACCATCGGCTGTGAATATAATGTTCTGCTGCAAATTATTCGTCCGAATTCGACAAAGCAATGGACAATGCGCAATATCACGCTGTTGTGATGGATAAAGTTCCAACAATGCGGCTATTTTTCTCTAGGTGCAAAGGAATATTCGATTGGATAAATTGAACCTAGCTTGTGTAAAGCAAAGTTAATGGAACTTGTAGTACTGTACAAGCCAAAAACTCCACCCTACCAGGCCGACGAACAGGCTAACGCAAAAGGACATAGTTAAATCAGGCTTCCCCCGTATCATCCACATTTAAATCCGACTGAGAATATATAGGCCTAGGTGAAAAGTAATGTGGCAGAAATAAGAAATTTACGCTCATCGAGGTTGAAATGCTGACAAAAGAAGTCATTGCAAATGTTACATAAGAGGGCTGGTGTCAAGTTGTCAGCCATACGAAAAATGTATTTACGGAGACATGGATTCATGAAGGACTGTGTCGAGTTTTGAGTAATACTTCCCTTCTCTTGTTGTTGTGTTACCAACTACCTCTTTTGCCTAGACTAAGTAGAATTTACAGATATACATTTCACTAAGATTCTACTGCAGTTGAAATAGTGGCAGAATCATAAAACAGAGTATTAGTAGCAACAGAGGGCGAGACATATCATTAGTTATGAGAAAGCCCATTGTCAGTATAAAAATAAATGTGCAGCTTCTACATTTACATTGTTCGAAAACCCACAGCAGTTTTCGTTTCAGGATGGTCCTTGAAGATTACATTATTTCTTTTAAAAACTTCTGTAGTTGCTTGTATACTGTGGTAGACATGAAAGTTGCGCATATTAATCATATGGCAAAATGCTCTGCTCTTTGCGTTCTATCATTTATCAAAATCTTGTTTGGATATCTCAGACCGTTAATGAGTTACGAGGGCTTTATGAATATTTCATTCTGCCTTTTTCAGTAGCTTGTGTGCTCGTGACGGAAACGTTTACACACACTTCATTTTCTGGACGTTGGAGATAAATAACGATATCCTTCGAGGTTTAATAAATAATTCAATATGTTTCCTAAATTTTATATGCAGCAACATATGACATATCACATCACACGAAAATTCGTAGCGATACCTATTTTTCACTCCAAACTTTAAGAATTTCTCGCAGTAGAGTAGCTAATACCGAAATATTACAATAACTATGACCATTAACGCAATAATAGGTAACTGATCAAACTGATCATGAAACTGACGAATGAAGATCATAGTTTACTAGCGTATGGTTTCTCCAAAATCGTTTGAAAAAGATTGCAGATGGAGCAGCTTGCGCGGCCGACAGTTTACGCGCCGAACAGTCCTGGCTTTATCTTCGCATGCTGACGTGTTCAGCACACGCTGGCAACTACGCTTTCCTCCACTCGATCCGTACTGAACTGTCAAAAGTCGCAACTAACTTCTAACGCAATGTAGTTTCCGTTGCTTACTACAATTTGTAAACAAGTAGAGAAAAAGCAAGCTAAGAAAATTTTTGCACTAGAGTAGGAGACACACTGTGGGACAATGTGCAACAAGTGTATTGTAGCGACATGGATTAACGCCAGAGTTCCAGCCCGGCCCAAAATACAAGATATGCTGCGCCATCTTAAAGACGACATAGCTCTTCGTGTGCCCCGTGCGTATGGCGCCGTTGCGAGTGCAGCAGCATCTACGTAGGTCAGACAATTCAGTAAATCGTACCGAGGACGACAGACATCTTAAAAAAAAAGAAGTTTGAAAAGTCGGCCGTAGCTTAGCATTTCCTGGTAAACAGACACAAAATACTTATTGAGAAACGAGAGTCTTGGCTTGTGCGAGATCGTAATGGGATTCCGTTATAAAATAGACGGCTGAGATTAGAATGAACAACAACACTTATAACAGAGACAAGAGGCCCACAGTGAGTATTGTGTGGGGGTGGGCTCTGGGTGTCGAAAGGAAACCACGGCGGATGCTTAACGCTTGCAAGGACGCAGTTCCAAACGTGTCGCCGGAGTTGCTCCGAGCTGTCCACCTCACCTTCCTCGTTCGCATCGTTTCGGCTCTCTCTCACTGGTGCCAGCCGCCACATTCGTGGTTATAAAATGAAAACATAGTGCTATCCTCTGCTCCTGAAAACGATGGCGGAAATAGCTATAGAAACCTTTAGAATTTTGTTCGAACTGACGCGGCCTGACAACCGAGAAGACGTGATTCTGATAACCCTCATGTTATGAGGTGTAAACCGTATTATTGGTCGAATATCCCGACGTGTCGAATTCCTCAGGACTGTATCTCGTTACTTCATATGGATTGCAGTCTTTCATCCAGTAGATGAAACAGTCTTCATCCATATAAAGTAACTCTGTGTCAGTGAATTTAGTGTTCAGAAAGGCATAGTGAAATTTCTGCCCATGGAGTTAGGAAATGTCCGATATACACATACAAACATAAATAGCTCTCATGAACTCCATCGAAAACTGATCCATCTCCAGAACGAATAAACCTTGGCTGAAGAATGTGGCCAAGTGACCTAATAATGCCGCTATAACGCCTCTCCCAGCAGTAAACTTGATGAATTTCATGGTGTTTTCTTAATCTGTCGACGTTTTTCTAGAAAACAGCATTATTCATCAATTTTTTAAAAAATATTTCTGTAAGTCACGTGTCACAAGGGCCCTCCGTTCCGTTTTAACGTCAATATACTTCCCCAACCAGCGACTTCACTTGAAAGAGATACCATGGGTGACGCTAATCAGAACCATTCCAAATGGATACGTTGCTGGAGATATCTGCAGTGCATACTGCATATCTGTTTTCGACCCAGTGCCGTCTTTAGACTGAGGGTGGAGTCCTTTTATGGGACGAGGTGCTCCATTGCTGTGCGTATCATGCAAACTAGCAGGATATGTCTAGTCTACCTTCCACACCATATCCTTTACCAGACCAGCTGCCACACCTTTGAAATCACCTAATATATGGCTGTCCTATGGCTGTCCTCCTCAGACAACCATCGAGACTTCCCAACAGCCAGATTATGTTACGTGCCATATCCGTATATGTTGTTAATACGAAGATACGTATGTAACTCTCATACTCGTATGCTTTAAACTGTCCGCCCACTGCCGGCCGAAGTGGCCGAGCCGTTCTAGTCTCTACAGTCTGGAACCGCGCGACCGCTACGGTCGCAGGTTCGAATCCTACCTCAGGCATAGATGTGCGTGATGTCCTTAGGTTAGTTAGGTTTCAGTAGTTCTAAGCTCTAGGGGACTAATGACCTCAGAAGTTAAGTCCCATAATGCTCAGAGCCATTTGTCCGCCCATTAACGTCTTGTTTGCCTTGGTATGTCTGTGCACACATTGCCAAAGTCCACAGTGCATGCTGCATTCGAAAAAGAAAACCATGTTGACATTGATCAAAAATTCAGTGTCGACATGTAATATAATGTGGAAGTCAAAGTGTATGTGGTCATCATACTATCTAGAACTTCTCGAAAGTATCTGCAAGTAGTTGTACGTCCATGCCCATATATAGCTTTGCATACTCCCCTATATCACAGACGCTGAATTCCTGCTAAACATTCACCAGATGGTTAAACTCCGAATTCGTTATGGTATTGCCTGTAAGATTACTGGTGAATGTGGGTATGTCAGGCAATGTGACTTAGTTGAGTCTCTCTTTGAAATTCAGGTATTTATAAGGAAAGATAACATTATTCGTCATGAGTGGAAGTTCGCATCATCGGCAAATGCAGCTTTACAGATTTACGTGTCCTCCTAACGTATTTCTAAAGCAGCGCTTGCATAAATCGAATTAAGTCCAGGTACTGTGATGTAATGTTTGGCGTCGTTCGCCTGGAGAACGAGATGTGTGTCTTAACGCTCTCAGACAGGACACGATCTGCTCTTTGTTCAAACCAAAATCATCCAAATGCACAGTTATGTACTCTTCATTATATCTGCTCAAATTATGGAAGGATGTGAGTATGAGTGATGGCATATAGTTGTTTAAGTTGCATGCAGTGTATGCTGTGCTCCAGAACTTCCCCTGTGGGATGATCATGTAGATGTTGGGGCCATTATTGTGATCAAAACACCACGCAAGTTGTTCTACCCCACTGAGCAGCCACCTCCCAGAATTATCCCTGACAAATGATATCAAACGATTTTTACCTCAGTCATACAACTCTATATGTCACAACATATGGTACATGCTGCTCTGTAAAGGTTGCATATGTATCAGTGCAGTCTCCCTTCCAGAGTGCGATAAGAATGAGTGGACATTTAAAGTCAGTGTATGCTGTGAAGGGGCAACGAACAATCAGTCAGATGCTTATCTACACCATCTCTCGTAGTACAAGTGTTGATGCGTCTAGACCGATAATGACATTTACGACTGTATTTTCTCTTTGGGGTGAAAAGATAGCAATATATATTCTCTACTCACTTGTATCTGAAAAGTGTATAAAGTTATTCATAAAGTTAATAAAAGAATTGTGGATGAGCGCTATAATTTGAATGCGGTAGAGTACTTACTATCTGTTTCCTAAAAACTAATATCTGCTTTGTGTAATAGAACACAGAAGTTTCAAAAGCTACCACCTGTGTTTCATAGTGATGAGGTTATTTCCAAGTATGAATCTGTGATAAGCATTTACCATTCGATGTAAATTGCTATGTTGATGGCACATCTTCCATTAAACTGCGCTGTGAAGTTAGTAAATGAAGGTTCGAATAAAAATGGCTTTAAAAAAAAAAGTTTTATTCTCTTCTTCTGTATAAAATTTATGGCTGGTTTAGCGGAACCAGTTGGTAATGATGATGATGTTTGGTTTGTCGGTCGCTCAACTGCTCGTTCATCAGCGCCTGTGCACATTCCCAATCTGTACACAGTGCAGTCTAGCCACTTTCATGATGGAATGATGGGGACAACACAAACGCCCAGTCCCCTGGCAGGGAAAATCCACTACCCGGCCGGGAATCGAACTCGGGACCCCGTGATCCAGAGGTAGCAACGTTAGCCGCTAGCCCACGAGCTGCGGACTCGTTGGTAATGAGGGCTACTCCCTTTCTCTATTGGCAAGTACCTTCTTGGTTGTGCTAAACCAGCAGCACATCCTTAAGCATTTTGAATTTGATGCAAATCATGCTGCAAGAGAGACATCAGGCAGTGTATCCATGTTATTACTGGAGCGGACGAGACGTAAGAGGTGGACTGCATTGATCTGCTCTCTCAAGCATCCCCGACCGAGTGTAGTACCAGTGTGCAGAAGGTATATAATAAAATACATTGATACCGTATATGATTGTTATTTACCATAGTATTGTACTATCAAAGTAGAAAGTGAGTATTTTGTTGATGCAGAGTCACGTTAACTACACATTTTTACGCATGATTGCCATTTATGTGCTGTAATGTTAGTTACAAAGTCCTATTTTCTTCTTATGTAGGAACGTTATTTGCTATAATATGAGAGTAGCAATAATGCTTTTTTTTGGTATCCTTTGATCTTAAGTTCCATATTTACAACCATGTTCCTCAATTAATCGGTGAATAGTATTGAGGATGCATTACCATGCTGGAAATTGCAGATGTTTCATGCAGTTGCCCAGTGGAGGTTGTAATATACCTAATATACACAGACTGAATGAAAACTTCGATTCCCTGACATCGTGTAGTACAACACCTCACTTTAAAATGATTGGTATTGTGGTGATACGTGAATTTCATAAAAATGACACTAAATTGGAGACTAATTAGCAGACACTATTACAAAATAAAACAAACGACGATATATTTTAACAAACTGTGGCATTCATTGTAGTAATGGGAAAGACTTGAATTAGTGAAAATGGTAGGAATAAAATATATGGTATTAATCACCAACTGCAATTATTCAAATAACTGGACTTTTACGAATGTAGTTAACTCATTCAAGAAGTTCTTCTGTCGCTTGCAACTGAAGGCACATATTGTAGTGTAAGTAGACTGTTTAGGTTTTTTTATTGGTAACGCCACCTCTGTATGAAAATCACTGGCTGTGCTGTGGGCAGTCTGTGGCTGCTTTGCATTGTTGTAATACTCGCCATTGTAGTGTTAGGCAACTGGCTGTGAACAGCGCGTAGCGTTGCGCAGTTGGAGGTGAGCCGCCAGCAGTGGTGGATGTGGGGAGAGAGATGGCGGAGTTTTGTAATTTGCCATGAACTGCTATATATATTATGACTATTAAGGTAAATACATTGTTTGTTCTCTATTAATATCTTTCATTTGCTAACTATCCCTATCAGTAGTTAGTGCCTTCCGTAGTTTGAGTCTTTTATTTAGCTGGCAGTAGTGGCGCTCGCTGTACTGCAGTAGCTCGAGTAATGAAGGTTTTTCTGAGGTAAGTGATTTCTGAAAGGTATAGGTTAATGTTAGTCAGGGCCATTCTTTTGTAGGGATTATTGAAAGTCAGATTGCGTTGCGCTAAAAAAATATTGTATGTCAGTTTAAGGACAGTCTTGTATAACTGTTCAAAAAGGGGACGTTTCAGTAGAACGTAAATTTAGGATGAAAGCTGTAAAGAACATTTCGTCTTAATGACTTTATTAATTAAACTCGTATTGTTGTAACCAGATATACGCCTAATTATAAAATTCTAGGCATCTGTTACAAATTCTGTCAATCAAAACCTGTTTCGTTTTACCCACTTAGCTTCAATTATTGTCAAGAATGTGAGTCGTTGTGTAATTAGCGTGTATTAATCAATTTTGTGAAGTTCATTATTGTAATCATATTTAGATGGAATTTTCACATTTAAAAACATTTTTACATTATAAATTTCACATATTATTCAGTTCTGTAATTTTAGACGTATTATTCTGTGTAATCAGAACATCTTAGCTTTGGAACTTTTAATTGTAAATACGATTAAAAATATGTTGTCATTATTAAGTTATAATGGTCCAAATGACCATCCATTATTTAGGATATATAAATAGGGAAGCAGCGAGGGTGCTGCAACGGGCAGCCTGTGTTAGTTACTTGAATATTATTTCACTAAGATTTAAAGTTGTGGAAAAGTATGTTTCTTGATATGTGAACCAGTCAGTTGTTTTACGAAGACATACTGTACAACTCGGCCTCTTTGCAGTGTGTCATGATGGATTTGATCAGCTGTTACGAACGGAAGAATAAATGTTTAAAAACTGGAACCGATCACTTTCACTGTAAACCACACACTTCATGAAGATCCAGGCAATCTACGAATATTTCAGTTCTGTGGAGAAAAATTTCGTTTTAACCCTGTACTTATGATTCTAGATTACATCAGATGACATGCACTTTTGATAAGTCAGTTCATCTGTCTTCGAAGTTTTGAGGATTACCTTACCGACGAGTAGATAATAATTAAGTAGGAGTGCTGGGCCATGCCAATTCAGCCTTTTCAATAGTAATGTCAATTATGACGATACCAAAGTAAGGACAACACAACACGCAGTCCGTAAAAGGATAAAATCTCCGACCTAGCAGGAACTGAACCTGAGACCCTCACTTATCAATTCGCTTCGCTAACCACGTAGCTACCGAGGTGGACGCGACAGTTGTCACTTCACACCGAAGGCAATCTACGAATATTTCAGTTATGTGGAGAAAAATTTCGTTTTAACCCTCTACTTATGATTCTAGATTACATCAGATGACATGCACTTTTGATAAGTCAGTTCATCTGTCTTCGAAGTTTTGAGGATTACCTTACCGACGAGTAGATAATAATTAAGTAGAAGTGCTGGGCCATGCCAATTCAGCCTTTTCAATAGTAATGTCAATTATGACGATACCAAAGTAAGGACAACACAACACGCAGTCCGTAAAAGGATAAAATCTCCGACCTAGCAGGAACTGAACCTGAGACCCCTCACTTAGCAATTCGCCTCGCTAACCACGTAGCTTCCGAGGTGGACATGGCAGTTGCCACTTCACACCGAACGTAATCGAATTCCTGTGTAAACATGAACGCAAGTAGGTTACTCGACAGCTACCATGGCCATAAATTAAAGTAATTGTCATGATAGTTATAGATCACCTCCCAAATGAACAAAAGAAGGACCTAAATGAAAGCTTTATTTATATAAGTGGTACTAAGGCAACTGGCCAGTTTGGTTCCGTAAGAGAACAATGCTCCCCACTTAGCTTGTACTGGAGCTGCACCTCCACTCATAGGGAGAAACGAACATAAAAAAAAGAGGAACCAGTATTCACACAGAAAGATTTAAGTATATTTAAGCGTTTGTTTTTCCTGCGCGCAGTTCGGGAGTGGAACTGTAGAGAAATAGTGTGAAGGTGCTTCAATGAACCCTATGAACCCCCTGTCTTAAAGGTGAATTACATCTGACCTCTAACAGCGGCCACAGTAAACTGTGTGTATCGAGTCTGTGTTTACACAGTTCGGAGAACTTCAGTTTTTGCTGAGGCGCCTTTAATTTACATTTTGTGTGCCGTAAGTCATTACTACGAGTCACCTTTCGTTCAAAAATGGTTCAAATGGCTCTAAGCACTATGGGACTTAACATCTATGGTCATCAGTCCCCTAGAACTTAGAACTACTTAAACCTAACTAACCTAAGGACAGCACACAACACCCAGTCATCATGAGGCAGAGTAAATCCCTGACCCCGCCGGGAATCGAACCCGGGAACCCGGGCGTGGGAAGCGAGATCACCTTTCGTCCTGAACAAGAGAGTCACGCATGGCTTCAGTGTGTAATCATCGGCAAATAAGGGTTGATTCGTCTCGTCTGCTCAGCCATAGAATCACGGAACAATGGAGTCTGTACGCTGCTGATCTGGCCACTGTTAAGCTATCAGAAGTCAGTAATCTCAACGACAATCAAAGTTAAACACTGACAGCGAATAACGTTGATTGTTCTTCACGAGAATATAGTCAGTGTAGCATAATATTCTGCGAAATTAGTTCACACCGAAGACTGAGTTTGATAAAGGTTACAGTTTCTATGATTCTACAGGTCGTGGGCCATTCAACGCTCTCGACAACATAACAGCAATAATCACGAAGCATTAGCTATTTTAAAGCTCGCGTTCCACACGCCGAGGGGCTAAATGAAGCAGCAAAATACGCCTACAGAGGGAACACCGAGATGGTATATTGTCCAGCACAGTGAAACACGGCGTTCTGCATGAGCAATAACAACAGTTCGCAGAGTTTCCCAAACACTTAACATAGGTTTTTCTAATAATTTTGCTCTGCAACGACAAACAACAAAAATACTGTAAAACAGTTTGCTTTTGTATTTCACTGTACACAGATTTCATCGGTAGTAAACAAAGGGTCATGCAGTCCTCACTCAAGGCGGGAAAGCGAACTCGGACGAGAAGCTGGTCCATTATATACGGCGTCACCACGGGGATTTTCAGGACGAGCAGCATATCCACCGTGGCAGGTAGAATCAGATGCCGCAGTTTTTTGCTTCATGGAGAGAAATGTGATTGATGAGATACATAAGGGCTTTCTGCCTAACAAACGCAATTCAGGAGCCACCAAATTTGTAGTTTTGGCCCTTATTGCTGGTGTTTCTACATTGTTGCTTAAATACTCTGAATATAATCTGATGCAATGCTATCATACTGAGGACCTCTAGAAAAAAGAGCCGCTCGTGGTACGGTTCTCTGTAATAAAATGTAGGTAGCGAAGTATTGTTGGTTCAAAATATTCGTGTTTGGTGTTTTTCGTGCTAGGTGGTTTTCGTATCGTTACTTGGTGGATCACGTTTCAAGACACCAGCGCATTAGAAGTTTATCAAAATCGCGCCTTCTTTGTATAATTTATTGTAATTAAATGTCCGTTAACGACATGTCGATAGATAAGGCTTTGACAACATCGTAAAATCAAATAAATGGATATACATTACGTCTTTGAAAAATAGTGTTACCCATATGGGCACGGCCGGCCGCGGTGGTCTCGCGGTTCTAGGCGCTCAGTCCGGAGCCGCGTGACTGCTACGGTCACAGGTTCGAATCCTGCCTCGGGCTTGGATGTGTGTGATGTCCTTAGGTTAGTTAGGTTTAAGTAGTTCAAAGTTCTAGGGGACTGATGACCACAGATGTTAAGTCCCATAGTGCTCAGAGCCATATGGGCACGGGCTGAGAACGATGCGGTTTATGGCTAGGATCTCCTTTCAGCGAGTCATTGTTTAGTCGTTTGTGTATTTTCTTTCGGCATCTGTGACTTCCTTCTACATTTAATAGAAGCGTATTCTGGAATATTCGATGTTTTATATAAGTGTATAAATTATACATAAGTTCGGGGCTGTATTTGTTCCATTTTGGAACATCGACCATTTAATTGCAAAAATTTCTGTTTGCTTCACTAGCTGACTACCTTACAGTTCAGTACAGTGTGTCCTACAGGCACAACGACATGACCGTCATCTCAATAAAGGAGCAAAAATTCGCTTTAATATACAGTGTGAAAGAGAGGCAGTGTTATTTCGGTGTGGATATTATCAATTAGAGCAATAAACAGTGCGAATCCGAGACGCTTTCTTGTTGTTGTTGTTGTGGTCTTCAGTCCTGAGACTGGTTTGATGCAGCAGCTGCATGCCCTCGGGAAAAATTACGGCTGTAGTTTCCCCTTTCGCGCTTTCTTGCGCATATGAAAAAGTAGAATGCGTCAGGCCGGAGATAATACTCCAAAGGAATGTCAAAGCAGAGTCTCTAAATACGCGTTACAATTCTTTGTTAATTCTACCGACATGTCCACAATATTCTCCGCTACGTTCTCCGCTTATCTTCAACGTTCACTAACGGAACTGACGTAACTACACTCCTGGAAATTGAAATAAGAACACCGTGAATTCATTGTCCCAGGAAGGGGAAACTTTATTGACACATTCCTGGGGTCAGATACATCACATGATCACACTGACAGAACCACAGGCACATAGACACAGGCAACAGAGCATGCACAATGTCGGCACTAGTACAGTGTATATCCACCTTTCGCAGCAATGCAGGCTGCTATTCTCCCATGGAGACGATCCTAGAGATGCTGGATGTAGTCCTGTGGAACGGCTTGCCATGCCATTTCCACCTGGCGCCTCAGTTGGACCAGCGTTCGTGCTGGATGTGTAGACCGCGTGAGACGACGCTTCATCCAGTCCCAAACATGCTCAATGGGGGACAGATCCGGAGATCTTGCTGGCCAGGGTAGTTGACTTACACCTTCTAGAGCACGTTGGGTGGCACGGGATACATGCGGACGTGCATTGTCCTGTTGGAACAGCAAGTTCCCTTGCCGGTCTAGGAATGGTACAACGATGGGTTCGATGACGGTTTGGATGTACCGTGCACTATTCAGTGTCCCCTCGACGATCACCAGTGGTGTACGGTCAGTGTAGGAGATCGCTCCCGACACCATGATGGCGGGTGTTGGCCCTGTGTGCCTCGGTCGTATGCAGTCCTGATTGTGGCGCTCACCTGCACGGCGCCAAACACGCATACGACCATCATTGGCACCAAGGCAGAAGCGACTCTCATCGCTGAAGACGACACGTCTCCATTCGTCCCTCCATTCACGCCTGTCGCGACACCACTGGAGGCGGGCTGCACGATGTTGGGGCGTGAGCGGAAGACGGCCTAACGGTGTGCGGGACCGTAGCCCAGCTTCATGGAGACGGTTGCGAATGGTCCTCGCCGATACCCCAGGAGCAACAGTGTCCCTAATTTGCTGGGAAGTGGCGGTGCGGTCCCCTACGGCACTGCGTAGGATCCTACGGTCTTGGCGTGCATCCGTGCGTCGCTGCGGTCCGGTCCCAGGTCGACGGGCACGTGCACCTTCCGCCGACCACTGGCGACAACATCAATGTACTGTGGAGACCTCACGCCCCACGTGTTGAGCAATTCGGCGGTACGTCCACCCGGCCTCCCGCATGCCCACTATACGCCCTCGCTCAAAGTCCGTCAACTGCACATACGGTTCACGTCCACGCTGTCGCGGCATGCTACCAGTGTTAAAGACTGCGATGGAGCTCCGTATGCCACGGCAAACTGGCTGACACTGACGGCGGCGGTGCACAAATGCTGCGCAGCTAGCGCCATTCGACGGCCAACACCGCTGTTCCTGGTGTGTCCGCTGTGCCGTGCGTGTGATCATTGCTTGTACAGCCCTCTCGCAGTGTCCGGAACAAGTATGGTGGGTCTGACACACCGGTGTCAATGTGTTCTTTTTTCCATTTCCAGGAGTGTATTTCATAGGCGTCCATTATTGTCAAACAATCTTTGTTGTTTGCACGGCATATACAATCGGAGATTGCAGCAGGAGGGGCAGTGCTAGTAAATTACCGTGAGGAGGGCGGTCCGCATGAAATACCAACTCGTAACTGAGTGTGCAACAACTACATTGGAAACCCCATTATAATGTGTGCATTTTATAACGCCGAATACCATTACAACAAATAGAGTTTAGCAGCAGACCTTTTCTACTTTCCAACAAAAACTTTCGTCGGAGCAGCGCACTTCGCAAAAAACAGCATTGCTGATAATTTCCTGTAGTATTTCGATATACACTGCCGGTCAGAAGTTTTCGATCCCTTACGAAAAAAGCTACATACGTTGTTTCAGTGTTCAAACGCAATATACAAACTAAATTCACGAACAAAATAAACATTTTCTCTCTGTGTGATTACGTACAATTCAACATGGTTTAGATTTTATCCTCTTCAAAGTACCAGCACTGTGCCCTCAGTACAATTGCACAAACTCTTGTAATTCTAGAGATAAGATTTTGTAGTGTTTTTGCAGATACTGTAGTCCAACACTTCTGTAAATTCTTCCACAGACCATCAACATTAGATAACCTCATTTATCTATTCTCCCTGTCAAGTCCATCCCGTAAGACTTCAATGGAATTTAAAGCAGGAGACTAACTTGGCCAAATCATATTCTTCTGTTCCCCAACATTTTTCTTTTCTATTGACAAACCCTCTGCACAATTTAAATGCATGTCTCGGATCGTTCTCCTGCTCCAGAACAAATCCAGGAAATGTAAGTCTCTTGCCAGATGGAACTTCGTTGTTGATTAGTATCCTTGTACTATTACTCCTTCTCTAATTTTTTATTAATTCTCATTAGACCATTGACTTTATCAACCAT
The DNA here is from genome assembly GCF_023864345.2 of Schistocerca serialis cubense. NCBI lineage: Eukaryota > Metazoa > Arthropoda > Insecta > Orthoptera > Acrididae > Schistocerca > Schistocerca serialis. The sequence continues at coordinate 124,375,831 of NC_064645.1, forward strand.
AAAACATCACCACACCATGGCCGACCATCCGCCGTTGCCGCCAAACAATACTCCTCATGCGTTCTCCATGAAGTCGACGATGGCTTCTACAATACTTCATATTTAGATTCGTCCGTGAAAACCACTGCTTTCGCTGTGCCCGTTGTAATAGTTCCACCTTATCTTGTTCACATAATAGCCGTTTTATTGCCGGTATACACCACTTTAAAACTTGATCACGGAGAAGGCGTTGCACTGTTGGGACAGCGATTGGAGTTTGCTCGCATAGTATTTACTTTCTCGGGAATTTAAGGTGCAGTGCGCGTCCTCCGGTGATTAGTCAGTGCACATATGAATTGATTTTCCCTGTATGATGTTACTCGGTGTCTTCCAGACACACTTACATTGACACTAGTTTACTTGAACCGCTACAACGCATATATCACTGTAGATGGGGTTATGCCAACTTTTGTTGATGTTGTCTTTCTAGAGTAGCGTTCCTGATGCAGGGCTAAAATTACAGTACGTTTTTGAATTACAGTCTTCTGATTCTGTCTCATTAGGAGACAATATGTTATGAACCTCACCAGGTATTCAAGCACACTGCCAGATTCACCCACTGTACTGTACACTAACGCGAACTGCAGGAATGAGGCCTATTAGAACGGAACCAGCTTAGGTTAAGGTACGGATGGTCATCAGTTCCCCTCTAGGTGAACAACCAGTCAAATACACGGTACAGGCGCTTCCAACTTTACATGATTATTATTGTTTTATTATCGGAATTGGGGATGTGATAAAATATTTAGAATGAATTCTATGTTTTAATTAAAAATCCACAGTTGTGATAGGTAGTCGAAAACTTTTGTCCGGTAGTGTATATAACGACGGATCCAAAACCACAGCTAATTGCGTGTTCCTGTGGCCGAGCACATGTTGCAAAGAATCTGATTGCACTTCCCAGGGAGACTTTCCGTAGAAGCGCCAACGAACTATGCGTGAAACTTTAAATTAGTTGCAGAAACTCACAATATAAACATTGCGCTTTTACTGTACTGTAGATGGTTGTTCCATGACATTCGGACGTGAGCTATTCTCAGGAAAACTAATCTAATGGTAGCGGACACTAAGAATGCCACAAAAAAAGATCTGTAGTCTCGCTTAGAAGTTAACGTTTATGTGGATCAAGGGACACGCTAACATTGTATTTAATGAAGTAGTGGATGAGTTAGTGGGGATCGCTGATAAAAATGGCTCTTTAAAATATGCTGCCGCTCGGGTTTAGCCGAGCGGTCTTGGGCGCTGCAGCCGTGGACTGTGCGACTGATCCCGGCGGAGGTTCGAGTCCTCCCTCGGGCATGGGGGTGTGTGTGTTTGTCCTTAGGATAATTTAGGTTAAGTAGTGTGTAAGCTTAGGGAGTGATGACCTTAGCAGTTAAGTCCCATAAGATTTCACACACATTTGAACATTTAAAATATGCCATCTCACCGAAAGATTGCATTATACAGAAGAGGAAGACTAGAGTGGCAATCGAATGTCAGTCATCAAGGAGCAGTAAATGGAAATATTATGGATAAACATAGCCAAACATGCGCTTTAAGCACTAGTTCCTGGTTCCACAGTCAAGACAAATAAAGTTTTTATGTTCCACAATTGGCATTACATTTAGTCATGAGTGATTCCTCAGCCATCTACATCGAATACACGTTCGACATGATCTTCATCGTGAATGTGCTCTGATCTTTATTCATCTCTGTAATATATATACACTCCAGGAAATTGAAATAAGAACACCGTGAATTCATTGTCCCAGGAAGGGGAAACTTTATTGACATATTCCTGGGGTCAGATACATCACATGATCACACTGACAGAACCACAGGCACATAGACACAGGCAACAGAGCATGCACAATGTCGGCACTAGTACAGTGTATATCCACCTTTCGCAGCAATGCAGGCTGCTATTCTCCCATGGAGACGATCGTAGAGATGCTGGATGTAGTCCTGTGGAACGGCTTGCCATGCCATTTCCACCTGGCGCCTCAGTTGGACCAGCGTTCGTGCTGGACGTGCACACCGCGTGAGACGACGCTTCATCCAGTCCCAAACATGCTCAATGGGGGACAGATCCGGAGATCTTGCTGGCCAGGGTAGTTGACTTACACCTTCTAGAGCACGTTGGGTGGCACGGGATACATGCGGACGTGCATTGTCCTGTTGGAACAGCAAGTTCCTTTGCCGGTCTAGGAATGGTAGAACGATGGGTTCGATGACGGTTTGGATGTACCGTGCACTATTCAGTGTCCCCTCGACGATCACCAGTGGTGTACGGCCAGTGTAGGAGATCGCTCCCCACACCATGATGCCGGGTGTTGGCCCTGTGTGCCTCGGTCGTATGCAGTCCTGATTGTGGCGCTCACCTGCACGGCGCCAAACACGCATACGACCATCATTGGCACCAAGGCAGAAGCGACTCTCATCGCTGAAGACGACACGTCTCCATTCGTCCCTCCATTCACGCCTGTCGCGACACCATTGGAGGCGGGCTGCACGATGTTGGGGCGTGAGCGGAAGACGGCCTAACGGTGTGCGGGACCGTAGCCCAGCTTCATGGAGACGGTTGCGAATGGTCCTCGCCGATACCCCAGGAGCAACAGTGTCCCTAATTTGCTGGGAAGTGGCGGTGCGGTCCCCTACGGCACTGCGTAGGATCCTACGGTCTTGGCGTGCATCCGTGCGTCGCTGCGGTCCGGTCCCAGGTCGACGGGCACGTGCACCTTCCGCCGACCACTGGCGACAACATCGATGTACTGTGGAGACCTCACGCCCCACGTGTTGAGCAATTCGGCGGTACGTCCACCCGGCCTCCCGCATGCCCACTATACGCCCTCGCTCAAAGTCCGTCAACTGCACATACGGTTCACGTCCACGCTGTCGCGGCATGCTATCAGTGTTAAAGACTGCGATGGAGCTCCGTATGCCACGGCAAACTGGCTGACACTGACGGCGGCGGTGCGCAAATGCTGCGCAGCTAGCGCCATTCGACGGCCAACATCGCGGTTCCTGGTGTGTCCGCTGTGCCGTGCGTGTGATCATTGCTTGTACAGCCCTCTCGCAGTGTCCGGAGCAAGTATGGTGGGTCTGACACACCGGTGTCAATGTGTTCTTTTTTCCATTTCCAGGAGTGTATATATATATATATGATTGGAGACGAAAATAAAGCTGTAAATATTACTCGTCAGTTAATGCACGGTGCATAATATGGTGCCGACACCCGGGAACCTGTGACAAGGATAGCATGGCAGTGGAGTGGGAGTCCAGCTGCCAGACGAAAATCGACATCCACTTGCTTCACGCCCTCGAGTCGAGGTAAGAACAGAGACAGCACATAGCAGAATACTCAGTAGTGGCATAGCCTCGACACAGCAGTTGAGTTGTACGCTTTACTATTCTAGCAAACGTATATTAAGTAAACTCTGCAAGTATTGTAAGGTTCATTCACAGGCTGGATAGTTACAGTTTAAACAAAGTCGTGTAATGATAAAATATTTAGCCGCAGGCAGCGATTTCTATTGTTTGTTTATATTGCTATAATCTTTGAATTTTCCAGCGTAGTACCAATTCGCGATAGCGCAATCTATGGACAGTTTCTTGTACTATATTCTCTGATTCTTCGCATGTGACATCAAATCAAGGTATGATGTGGAGACGGATACAGAAATACGTTTGTGCAATTTCAATAAGAAACAGATCTTTGAAAGAAAGCTAGTAACGCTGTTCAGTACGGCAACTGATGAGGGAGGTAAAAGCAAAGATACGGATTATGAGTACTTCCAAACGCGACTGAGAGAAGTGTTAGACCGTTCGAGAGCCCGAGATGACCCAATTCAGGATCTGCTTTCTAACACGCTGACATAAAGAACTGCGAAGAATATGCAGTTTTTAAAGGAACATGAACGATAGCAGATACTGCATCCTAATCGGTTGCAAACGTGACACTTAATCCATCTTCGGCCGCGGCCTCAGCGGCGGTAGCTGGCACACACCGCTAAACTCCCAGAGTTAGAGCTACTTTCAGGAGAAATATTTGTTTCTTTCTCAACCCGAACAGCTTAAGGCCATCGGGCCCTGTCATGCATCTGACCAAAGATTCACATATGAAGTACATTTTTACGTCATATTTACCTAAAAAATAGAAGTTTTCATATGACAAATAGTATCAAAATGGTTATAGTATCAATACAAATAATGTGAGTAATACTATGAGCTGGGAGGTTAATATTGGCAATACTTCTACTACTGCCGCCGCCGCCAATAATAACGTTAATAACAATAAAAAATGGTAATCATGACAGCGATGACAATGCTGACAGTGGCAGGTGTAAAAAGAATGTGTAGGTGTACGAAATAGATGTTTTTCGATACAGCGAGTTCTGGGAAAAGGAAATTTATGTATGTTTGGCGCTAACGAGTGCGTTCAGGAACAGTTGTATCCATTATTTATGCTTCAGTAGATATGCCACTAGCTCTATTCTGAAGTCATAAATGTTATTCAGTTATCTAGTATAGTGCTAGAGGTTATGCCAGAGTCGAATTCCTGCTTCTGAGGAGGACTTCGTGTAAGTGGCTCAACCATGGAGTGGTGTTGAAAGGATTTTTCTCTGATAGGAGCGGGTATTTCTGCAGTGTTGTTGAGACAAGAACGTTATGGTCCAGGAGAGATGTGAAGGACAGTGTGCGTTGGTAAGACAGTAGAGAATCCGAAGGATATGGAAAAAATCTGCACTAGTCTGCACGTAGTCAGGATAGGTATGTATATGATGGTGAGATATGATCAAGGAGTCAAACACCACAGATGCGACGAACACAGGTATCCATGACCAGTTACAGGTACCTTGAGCTTTCCTGAGAAAGGCCTTGCAGGGTACATTCAGTGTAATCAATAACTGGAAGTATATGTGTTCGTAGTAATTTCTTTTTCTGATCAAGAGGGAAGAGGTTTTTATGGTATACTTTTGTAGGACATGCAGAGATACTGATGCCGTCTTGTACAGAGCACTTATGTGCTCACCCCAATCTATATTTTCATCTGTTATTTCTTCTACTACATATGCTGAGATAGATAGGTTGATATTTTTTCCAGTTAGGATTGAAGGTGGTAGGAATTCCCGATCATTCGGGCTAATGAGGCTAGAACGACGGGTCAGTGCTGCTGAGATTTAGGGTAGGTTGCCCTCCTCATAAGCAGGAATTCGACTCTGGCATAACCTCCAGCACTATACTAGATAACTGAGTAACGTTTATGACTTCAGAATAGAGCTAGTGACATATCTACTGAAGCATAAATAATGGATACAACTGTTCCTGAACGCACTCGTTAGCGCCAAAAATACTTAAATTTCCTTTCCCCAGAACTCGCTGTATCGAAAAACAGACTGTCTCCAATTTGGTATCGAGCAAAGGTCGGTATTGACATTCTCGATGGCAGTCTTCAGGCCTATTGGTTTTGTACTTAGATACAGCTTGGTCAAGTGGTGTTTTCAGCAGGACAAAACTGATTACACATCATTGGCATTCAATGAGCAGATTATAGAAACTGATAAAGAACTGTAGGATCTGTCTAAAACTGCCTGCCTCCTTCGAGTCTTCATGGTAACGAACATGAAACATTGCTGGCGATGCGACATGTATGAGGAGATATCATTACACTGCACTCGGTGAGAAATGTAGTCTGCTAAGTTCGGAAACTAAATGTCGGCAATGTCAAACGCTTTGCTGAAGTCCGAGCAGCACATGATAGTTGCCTCTCGTGCATCCATGAAAAGCTTCAGGTCATACTGTATGTTAACTTTATATTGTGCTTGGATGATTACGGAAGCATGATTGTTATTCCTCTAGTAGGTTATCTGTAGGTAGGTAATTTGTTAGCTGGCCTCATAATGTTTATTCTAAGACTTTCGGCGCAGCAAGAAGAATGCAAATAGGTCCGTAATCACAGGGTACTGTTGCAACGCCAATTTTAGGTAGTCCCTTATCTAGTCCATGTTTTCCGGCCTCAGTGAAGACACTTATGGTTAAAGAGTAGCCTTAGATACCTCCACCTTCACCTACACCCACACTTCGCAAACCACCGTATTCTGCATGGCGGAAGGTATCTTGTCCACTACTTGTCATGTCCCCTCCTATTCATGTCGCAAATAGAGCGAGAGCAAAACGACTGCCTAAAAGCCCACGTACGAACACTAATTTCTCGCATCTTATCTTCATGGTCTTTACGCGAAATGTACGTTGGCGGTAGTAGAATCGTTCTGCAGTCATCCTCAAATGCCGGTTCTCTAAACTTGTGCAGGAGTATCTTGAGGAAAGATCATCGTATCCCCTCCAGGGATTAACATTTCAGTTCACGAAGCATCATATATCGATTGAAACTGTCGGTAACAATGCTAGCAGTCCGCCTCTCAATTGCTTCGTTGCCTTACTTTAATTTGTCCTCTGCGGGATCCGAAAAATTCGGACAGTACTCGAGAATGCGTCGCACTGGCGTTCTAAACGCCGTCTCCTTCATGGCTCTGAGCACTATGGGACTTAACATCTATGGTATCAGTCCCCTAGAACTTAGAACTACTTAAACCTAACTAACCTAAGGACATCACACAACACGTCTCCTTCAAGGATGAGTTACTCTTTCTCATACTTCTCCCAATAAATAGAAGTCAAGCATCAACACCTCTTACCAAAATGATGTTTTCATTACATTTCATACCGCTTTGCAATGTTATGCCTGGATATTCAGTAGAAGTTGCACCCTACTAATGCTGTATTTGAGGGTTACAAGACTGTCTTTCCTATTCATCCGCATTTACTTACGCTTTTCTACGTTTAGAGCAAGCTGTCACTAGAAATTTTATCTAAATCATCTTGTACGTTTCCATAGTGATTCAACTAGGATACCTACCCGAACACCTCAGTGTCATCAGCAAACAACCGTAAGTTGCTGCTCATCCTGTCCGTTGGACCATTTATGTACATTGAGAATAAAAACGTTCCTATCACAGTTCCCAGGCATACTCCCGAAGATGCCCTGAACACACGCCGTCGAAAAATCTGTGCTGGGTTCTACTACTTAAAAAGCTTTCAAGCCACTTGCATATCTGCAATTGGGCACCAAGTCAAATGCTTTCCGGAAATCTAGAATGGTTACTAATCTATAAATGTTGCAACAGTGCAACATATGAGTATATTTACTTGTTTAATTTGTTCCTTATAGAAATTTGTACTACTGTATGTGGGCTTCGTGTCTATCTTGGTATCTTCGTTACAATAATGCGTTCACTGCGCTGTTCACAGTTGGCTACCAGCATTCCTATTTTCTTATTCATTATTAAGCTGACTCCTGCATTGCCCCTGGTTCATTTTGAATCTATAACCATGTATTCAATTCTCCGAAAGTCCTGTTCCACTTGGCAATAATCTTCACTTATTCTCACAATATCTAACTGTAGCCACGCCATTTCCCTTTTTAGGTTTTCTAACCTACCTCCCCCTACTAAGAGATCTAACATACCACTCTCCGATCCGTAGAACGCCAGTTTTGTATTTCCTGATGTCGTCATCCTCTTGTGTAGTCTTCTCCTGAGTATCCGAATGGGGGACTATTTTATTTACTGAATTTTCTATCCAAGGGGATGCCATCTTCATTAAACAATACAGTAAAGCTCCGCACCATCGGTAAAAATTACGTATCTAGTTTCCCCTTGCTTTCAGCTTTTAGCAGTACCAGCACTGCAGTATCGTTTTGGTTGATATTGTAAAGCGAGATCCCTCAGTCATCCAGACTGTAGACTTATAAACTAAAAATCTACAAAACCGATCAAGTGAATTACAAAATAGACTAGCAATGGGGATATTAAGATGTAACAGCATACATTATTCATGAAACAGTAGTTTACGGGTTAAGAAAATACGTGTACCTGTTATTCTTACATGTTGACTTTAGTTTCTTGCATCCGAGAGGGGCTACGTAAACATTATACAAGGACGAATGATGGAAGTTTGGAAGACTGAACTATATCCTACATAACAATGTCAGAATGAAAAATGCTATCATAGTACATAAAGGGCAAGGAAGGCCTCTGCAGACTTAAGGATATAAAAGAAGGGTACTAGCTTTTCTACTTCTCTGGCACATTCAGAGACATTTCAATCAAAATTTTTTGACATACTCGCAATGATTTACTTGTTAGTATTAGTACACATGCCGTGTAATATAATGTTTCATGGCAAGTCAAGTAACATCGTACAAGATGTCATATAACATGAAACATGTCATCATGTCTACCTAAATGGCATTACCCTTGTCGTGCTGTATTATACGACTGGTCATTGAAGTTTAGGATGCATGCATCCCCACTCGGGGATACATCCTATATACTCGTACAAGCAAACACGTATCTTGGAAACTTCCTATTGTAGATACATCCTACTCCCTAGAAGCACATAAGTTTGTTCTCACGTCTCTTACCGTACATGTAACAGGTATTGGGCTTGGGGAGAAATTGCCCCTTCGAGGAAGATAATCAACTCCCCCACCCAAAAAAATAATAATAAAATGTTTTTTCATCCCAACAGAAGCAAATCCAGCCACAGAAATTGAGTCCCTGTAGAAAAACTTTCTCAGAAATTACATGTATGCTCTTCAGGCGTATGGTACTATATATTGTTTAGTATGGCTGACGAATATTGTGGATTTTGGCACAGGATGACGAACTTTCGCAAGATCAGGTGTACCAACACCTTGCAGCTCAGATAGCTCACTGCCCTGAGGATGCAGGGTTAACTCAAAAAAGAGCGAATACGTCAACAGGTTTCCATTTAAATTTCTTTGAAGATGGCAGATAATTTTCCTTCTTCTGCATCGCTAACTCTGCCCAGGACGTACTCCCCTTTTTTATGCTACAGTAAGAGCATTTTTCATTCGTGTGTCCCAACTTTTACTGTATCACAATTCTGACATTAGACCGCCACAGCTTGCCAACTGATGTATATTTTTGTTGACTCGGACGACAACCGACCCGGTATAGGTTTTTTTTATTGTCTTTTCTACCATGTTCATTGAGTTGGTCAACGTTAGTCTTTCTCCTCTACGATTACCAACCTGGAATGGTTGAACTTGTCCAGTATCGCATACTGTGTCCTCAGAGCATGCAAGCGTGACCACCACTCCAAGGTCACATGCTTGTACGACGGGTTTTGCTTTTATTTTTTCATACGTTTTTATTTTTTACTATTTTTCTATTTTGTATTATAATTTGTATTTTCAAATTCTGCATATTTTTTTATTTTTTATTCTTAATTTTTTTGTTTTGTAGTTACACATCTTATTCATATACGCATGAGGCTGTCTACGCATTGTAAAGATAAATGCTCAACACAGTATACAAAATAACAGCAAACAAAAATAGGTTACATACAAAACATTAAATACTGTTCGAAATTTTTGATAATATTTATATAAATAGTTTATGCTGCCAAGATAAACTTACGATACAACCATAATATATAGATAAACGTAGGATGCGAACAAAAATGTAGAATGGCTCTACAAAAAATGACGTGTGCACATGGTTCATGTGAAGTAGCAGCTCCGCAGCTTAGGAAAATGTGTAATCTCTCCACTCACACATACTACTGTTAAAAAGGGTTACTTGTCAAAGGCTTTCTGCACGGCAAATAGCTTTCGCCTATTTCAACAGCAACAAGAGACGTTACGTCATTTCGCTTCATAAAAGTAGCTGTAAAGTAGCCAACAAGAGCCAAGTGACCAAACACGTTATGAAACAGTTCACAGACAAAGTTACAACCGACCACTATAAAATTTCAAAGTATCTTCATAATGTATCATGGCATGCAGGTAACCACGCCCTAGGATAGGCTGACCAACATATACCAAACTTATTGGGAATCGTACAGATCAGTGGTGAAATGGAACCTGCTTGTCAGCTAAGCGTATGTGTTGTTTCAAATTTTAGAAAATTTTCGAATGATCTTGTAAATGAATAGTTTCATCTCAATCACAACAAGTGACACTGTAATGAATCATACGAACGCTGAAAGTTTCGAGCAACACATAATAAATTACCGAAAATCATACATGTTTCTGTTATGTCTTATCTTAAAGTTCTTGTCATTGTTTGTTTGAACAAAGCAATAACATTTACATCTACATTGATACTCGGCAAGTCACACTTAAATGCCTAGCAGAGGGTGCATGGAACCGCCTCCATAATAATTCTCAGTTATTCCAATCTTGAACAGGGCGTGGAGAAAACGAACACACATTCCTTTCCGTGCGAGCTCTGGTTTCCCTTATTTTATCATAATGACCGTTTCTCCGTATATAGGTCAACGTCAACAAAATAATTCTGCATTCGAAGCAGAAAATTGATGATTGAAATTCCTTGAGAAGATTCTGCCGCATCGAAGAACGCCTTGGTTTAAATGATGTCCACCCTAAATTCTTCATCACGGCTGAGGCACCCTCTCCCATACTTCGCGATGATACAAAACGTATTGCGCTTCTTTGAACTTTCTCGATGTACTCCGTTAATCCTGTCTGGTAAGGATCCCAGACCGCGCAGCACTACTCAGAAAGAGGACGGACAAGAGTAGTGTAGGCAGTCTCTTTAGTAGATCCGTTACATTTTCTAAGTGTCCTGCCACTAAAAGGCAGTCTTTGGTTTGCATTCCACACAACATATTCTATGTGTCATTTCGAATTTACGTTTTTCGTGATTGTAACGAAAAGGTATTTGCTTGAATTTTATGCCTTTAGAATAGACAGTGATTTATCGTGTAACCGAAGTTTCATGGATTCCTTTTAGCACTCGTGTAGGTGACCTCACTCTTTTCATTATTTATGGTCAGTTTCCAATTTGCTAACATACAGATATCTTTTCTGAATAGTTTTGCAATTAGTTTTGATCTTCTCATGACTTTACTAGTCGATAAATGACAGCCTCATCTGCAAACAACCTCAGTCGGCTGTTCAGATCGCCTCCTAAATCTGTTTACATAGATAAGGATGGTTCAAATGGCTCTGAGCACTATTGGACTCAACATCTGAGGTCATCAGTCCCCTAGAACTTAGAACGACTTAAACCTAACTAAGGACGTCACACACGTCCATGCCCGAAGCAGGATACGATCCTGCGACCGTAGCGGTCGCGCTGTTCCAGGCTGTAGCGCCTAGAACCGCTCGGCCACCCCGGCCGGCATAGATAAGGAATCCAGTCACATAAAGGAGACGATATTCCATAAGCACGAAATTACACTACACGCCGCTTGTGTGTGGTACAGTGTCAAAAGTTCTCTGGAAATCTATAAATACGAAATAAATTTGAAATCCCTTGTGAATATCACTCACCACTTGGCGTGTGTGAAGAGCTACTGTGTTTCACAAGAACGTTTTCCAAATCCGCGTTGACTGCGTGTCAACAAGAACGTTTCCCAAATCCGTGTTGACTGTGTGTCAACAAAACGTTAGCCGCGCGGAGGGGCCGCGCTGTTCGAGGCGTCATGTCAATGACTGCGCGGCCACTCCCGTCGGAGGTTCGAGTATTCCCTCGAGCATGGGTGTGTGTGTTGTTCTTAGCATAAGTGTGTTTGCGTTAGGTTAAGTAGTGTGTAAGTCTAGGGACCGATGACGTCAGCAGTTTTGTTCCTCAGAAATTCACACAAATTTGAACATTCAACAAACTGTTCTCTTCGAGATAATTCGAAGTGTTCGAATACAAAATATGCTCCAAAATTCTGCTACATATCGACGTTATTGTTAGGCGCCTGTAATTTAATGAATTACTCCTATTACCTTTCTTGAATACTGGTGTGACCTGTGCAACTTTCCAGTCTTTGGGTGCGGATCTTTCGTCGAACGAGCGGCCTTATATGATTGTTAAGTATGGAGCTATTGCATCAGCATACTCCGAAAGGAACCTAATTGGTATAAAGTCTGGACCCGAAGACTTGCTTTTATTAAATGATTTAAGTTGCTTCATACTCCGAGGAAAAATGGTTCAGATGGCTCTAAGCACTATGGGACTCAACATCTGAGGTCATCAGTCCCCTAGACTTAGAACGACTTAAACCTGTCTAACTTAAGAACGTCACACACATCCATGCCCGAAGCAGGATTCTGATCTACGACCGTAGCTGCAGCGTGGTCCCAGACTGAAGCGCCTAGAACTGCTCTTCCACAGCGGCCGGCTACTTGTCAGTTATTCATGGTGGCAGCTGTTCTTGATTCGAATTCTGGAATACTTGCCTAGTCTTCTTTGGTGAAGGAATTTAGGAAGGCTGTGTTTAGTAATTCTGCTTCAGCAAGACTGTAATTGATAGTATTTCCATCGCTATCGTGCAGAGAAAGCACTGATTGTCTCTTTCCGCTATCATACTTTACATACGTCCTCAATCTATTTGAATTTTCGTTGTGGAAACTGTTACAAGCGTTTCGCACTGAATTCCGCGTTAAATTTCAAGCTTCTGTAGAAGATCGCCAATCTTGGAGTCTTCTCGTTCGTTTAAAACTGGCGTGCTTGGCTAAAAAAAAATGGCTCTGAGCACTATGGGACTCAACTGCTGAGGTCATTAGTCCCCTAGAACTCAGAACTAGTTAAACCTAACTAACCTAAGGACATCACACACATCCACGCCCGAGGCAGGATTCGAACCTGCGACCGTAGCGGTCCCGCGGTTCCAGACTGCAGCGCCTAGAACCGAACGGCCACTTCGGCCGGCTGGCGTGCTTCTTTCATTGTTTCTACAACAGTGTTCTGATCCTTTTTGTGTAGCAAGGGGATCAGCTCGGTCGTTTGTTGATTTGTTTTGTATAAATCTCGCAACTGCTGACGATACTATTTCTTTGAGCACCGGTCTACACTTGCATTGTTAATTTGGAATGAGTGGAAATTTTTAGTTTATTTTTGGTGGATTTTTAAGTTAAGGTGTTTAGTCTCGCTACGACAACCCTGTGTAAACTAATCGCTTTATCCGCTTTGATGATCGTTATTAGCGCAATCTTATTTGTTGCTAAGAGGTCGGCAATGTTTTCGCATCCGTTTACTACTGGCATGGGCTCATGAATTAACTGCTTGAAATAATTTTCAGCGAATGCGTTTATCACAGCTTCGGATGATGTTTTATGCATACCTCCGGATTTAAACACGTATTTTCGACAACATATCCATTGTACATTAAAGTCATCACCAACTATAACTGTATGAGTCGGGCACGTGTTTAAAATTAGACTGAAGTTTTCTTTGAACCTTTCAGCAACTGTATTATTTCAGTTGAGAGGTCTATAAAACGATCCAGTCATTAATTTATTCCAGTTGCTACGAATGACATCCACCCATACTAACTCGCAGGAACTACCTACTTAAATTTCGCTGCAAGATGATCTACTTCTAACAGCGACAAACAAGACAATGCTGACTTTGTTTACCTTATCCTTTCGGAATACCGTTAGATTCTTTGCAAATATTACGGCTGAACTTATCTCCGACTTCAGCCAGCTTTCAGTGCCTATGACGATTTGAGCATCAGTGTTTTCTATTACCACTTGAAGCTCTGGTACTTTCCCCACACAGTTACAACAATTTACAACTGTTAAACCGATGATTCCTAGACCTACGTTCATCTTGCACATTTTGAGACGGAACCCCTTTTTGTCTTTCCCCGAAACTCTGTAACTCTAAAAACCGCCCAGTCCATGCCACACAGGAGATCTCTACTGAACAGTACGTTGCAAGGCATCCCAGATATGAATAAGATTTTCACTCTGCAGCGGAGTGTGCGCTGATATGAAACTACCAGACAGATTAAAACTGTGTGCCGGACCGGGACTCGAACTTGGAATCTCTGACTTTCGCGGGCAAGTGCTCGACCAACTGAGCTACCCAAGCACTTCTCACGACCCACCCTCACAGCTTCAATTCTGTCAGTACCTCGTCTCCTACCGTCCAAACTTCACAGAAGCTCTTCTGCTACCCGCTAATGCCGCATATGTGTGTAGTGGGCTCCTGACCTATTCAGCGAGGCACGAAGCCCAAGCACCCTATGGCGCTAATCGAGGAATCTGCAGCCTTCACTGTCACAGTACCGTCTGAGCCTCTGATTTAGGCCCTCCACTCGGTTCTCTACCAGAGGTCCGCGATCGGTCCTGTCGACTATGCTGCAAACGTTTGGCTCTCCTTTCATCTCGCCAGCAGGACTAGCAGCTATTGCCAGTCTGTTAGCCGCTCGAAACCAGAGAGAATTTCTTTCGATCCTGTACGAAAAATGACGAAATGCTACCGACTTGAGCCACCACCTTTAACCTCTTTCTTCATGGCATCCGGAAGGACCCGATCCATTTCTGGACTGACTCCACCCAGTATGCATACGGAGTGCACACTGGCTTACTTCCCCTCCTTGCCAGTAATGTCTTTAATAAGCCCCATAACACGTCTAAGATTGGAGTTCCCAATTACCAATAATCCGACACTCTGTGATTGCCCGGATCTTGCAATAATGACAAAAATTGAACATTAAAAATCGATCGCCAGAAAATTTCACATAATTACTTTTGGCACGAAATGTTCCAACAACCACACCGAATTAGGAGTGAGTATGATTGGCTGAAATAAACAGACGAACAGCGAAACATCCTATGCACGACAAAATACTATCAACTTTTCAATCCTGTACGAAAAATAACGAAATTAAGCGCGTTGTTTCCGAAAATAAATTTTCTTTAAGACAACATGTTAGCGTTTAAGAAAACAGAGAAAAACCTTATATACTGGTTAGAAGTAAGGTGACCTCTTTTCTGACACCTATTTTTGTACCATTTCGTAGGTTAGTTTAACTGTCTGAGTGGTCGTCGACAAAACTGTAAATGCTCTAGCAAACAATATATCATTTTATACAGGACTGGGCATAATTATGGTTTGTTACATGCTTTATATTGATGCCAAAGATTTTTCGAGAGTTATAAGCCACTGGCAAATAAAATGTAAACCGATTAACAAGGAAATGATAATCAACTTTAATAAACGTTATTTTAATTATGTTCAAATGCACAGCTAAAAATGAAATGCATTTCTACGAAACACAATTTCACGTCAAAACGCATGATTTTGCGCAAGTAAAAGACGAATGATAAACGATTTTGGCAAATGTTTTTTACATTCACAGTAGTACTGAATTTATTATTATCACCTCTGTCGTCTTAAATGGTCTCAGCTTGTGCTATTCACTTAAAACCAGATTTTACTTGCATTTGTGTGCAAACTTAGACCGCTATATCGTGGCAAGGGATAAAGCTTTCCCAAAACAATAGGATAGCCATTAATTAAAAGATTTTGTCTAACTTCTTACAACATTTGAACCGATTCGCGCAATTTGGGAACATAGAAGTGGCGTGGCGTGCTTAGAAAGGCTCACAGAAATGTGTATTTTGCACATAAAATCCAACTCTATCTAAATTTTTGAAAGCGAGTTTTCAATTTTACCGTAGTAAGACGCTTTGTATTTGTTTGATTTACTTGAAACCGTTTACGCGCATTCGATTCAAGCAAGTACGAATTTTATGTACTACAATAACCTCGAATCTAAACCATCTTATCTCGATAACGGATCAACATTACTGGCGGAAGTAAACCTTGGGAACCGGTAGTCGAAACCGGGACCCCGTGATTCAGAGGTAGCAACGCTAGCCACTAGACCAGTAACTGTGGACATCATCAGAAGGGGAAAAAATCTGTTTTTCATTGTTGTGAGCCCATAAATCCAATGAAAAGCAACAAACAATTGGCTTTTACCTGTCGCGAGACTGTTCAAGGATATGTTCAACACGCTGCCCAACGTCTTCTACGCAAGTTGAGATTGAGAAAAAACATGTTCCACAACAGATCGGAGTATCTCATGGGTCACGTTGAGAATGCGTTGGGAAATTTGTGCCTTCAGTTGAGCTACATTCGTAATGGCAGCCCTGAACACAACATCTTTCACAGCCAGAGATTGCAATGAGACTGTGGGAGACGGGTTAGAAGAAGGGTTTAGGAGTGAATACGAGCTAGGTATTAGGAATGACGGAGGAGAAAGACTAGCGGAATTTTGCAATAAATTTTTGGGTGCTAATAGCGAATATTGTCTTCAAAACTTACAAGAGAAGGAGGCATACCTGTAATAGGAGAGGAAATAGAGGGCGAATCCATTTGAATTACATTTTTGGAAGGCAGAAGTTCCGAAATCAGATACTGAATTGTAGGGCTTACCCAGGAGCAGATTAGATTCAAACAGGAATTTGGTATTGATGGAGAGTTGGCTGAAGGTCAAGAGACTATTTAGAAAGATTCAGTGCGTAAGATAGTGAAATACGGAAGTACTAAGGAATGAAAAGATAGGCTTTGAGTTCTCTGAAGCTGTAGATACTGCGAAAAATATATTAGTCAGTAGGCAGTTCATATGAAGAGAAATGAGCGTCTCTAAAAATGGCAGTCATAAACGTCCGAAAGAAAAACGTAATTACACGAAAGGTAACTGCGAAAAAACCATGTCTAAAAGAGGAAATACTTCAGCTGGCCGACGAAAGAAGGAACTACAAAAATGTTCATGCAAGTTCAGGAACATAGAAGTGCAAAACACTTAGGAACTAAATAGGATATCCAGGGAAGCAAAGGTGAAATGACTACATGAAAAATATAAAGCAATCGGACAATAAATTACTGTCGAAAGGACTGACTCAGCATATAGAAAAGTAAAACGAAGGCGTTAACACTAAGAGTGCAATGGAAATTCCTCTATTAAATGAATAGGGGAGAACGGGTGCGTGGGAAGAGTACATTGAAGGCCTCTGTGAGGGGGAGGACTTGCCTGATGACATCATGGAAAAAGTAGATAACGGAAGTCGACAGGGAAGGGCAAGGAGATGCAGCATTAGAGTCAGAATTTAAGAGAGTTTTCGATGAGTGGCGGTCACATAATGGAGAAGGGATGGATAACATTCAGTCAGAACTTCTAAAATTATTCGGGGGTGTGGCAACAAAACGACTAGTCACGTTGGTGTGTAGAATAAATGAGACTAGTGAATTACAGTGTGACTTCCGGAAAAATATCACTCGGCAGAAATGGATGGGTTTGAGTGACTTACAGCGATGGACTAGTGGGTTTGGTTAGGGGAGCTGGTGGGAGTCTGAGGTGAGTTGCATGTTAAGAAAAGCCCGAGTACGTACACATGGCACAATTTTTGGGAAAGTTTTTAAAGGTACTGAAAAAGGTAAAATGAGGGAGCTGATAATCTGCTTCTCAGTCAGAGTCCTTTAAATAAACAGGAAATTGTTCGAATTTTTTGTACTCCCATAGGAGCATTGTTCCACCGGTTGATAGATCCTTGGAATACTCGTAGAAACGGGGTTCGTCTACAGAATGTTCCATGATCGCTTATTGTACACTGACATGCGAGTGAGGAATTCTAGAGCAAAAGTTTATCTAACTCCACGCCAGCATGAAGCAAGTCCTGAAAATGAGTAATTTTGTACGGATGTGGATACATGATGTTTCGCAGAATTTTATGCACCGGTCTCACAGGCATGTCCAAAGTTCGGTTAATTCCCCGTGCACTCCATGTTTACACACCTCTGCTCGAGCCCCCTGGCTATGGAGAATATTTCTTCAGGAATATCGTTATCATTTACTACAGACCCTTGGCAGACATCAAACCAACAATCTTTTCCATACCCCTGAGTGTCCAGAACTTCTGCAGAGCTACTGGCGCACAGTCACCGTTCTTGTAAAAGAGCTTTACAAGCAGCTTGTGATCCTGCATTGAGATAGTTACTCTGAGTATCTCAGACGCAAACTGAAAAACTGCCGTTTACCATGTGTCTTATATTTTGCATATTTTCCCCCTTACAGCTCCATCTCATGGCAAAACTTTCGTATTTCTTTTCTTATAGCGTTTCCCCCTTTTTCGATAATAATCCGGTCAAGTTACAAATAGTTCTGAGAAGTGATTAGCTGTTTACAGCGTTTTGAAACTGGAACTGTGAATCGATAACTTGTAAGTAGGCTGTTTAGGTTTTTATGTTGGTAACGTCACGCAGCGCTCTGTATGAAAATCACTGGCTGTGCTTTGTGCAGTCTGTGGCAGGTTGGAATTGTTGGAATATTCGCTATTGTTGTGTTGGGCAGTTGGATGTGAACAGCGCGTAGCGTTGCGCAGTTGGAGGTGAGCCGCCAGCAGTGGTGGATTTGGGAAGAGAGATGGCAGAATTTTGAGAGCGGACGATCTGGACGTGTGTCCATCAGAAAGAGTAAATTTGTAACATTGGATATCATGAACTGATATATATATATGATGACTTTGAACATTCTTAAGGTAAATACATGGTTTGTCCTCTATCAAAATCTTTCATTTGCTAACTATGCCTATCAGTAGTTAGTGCCTTCAGTAGTTAGAATCTTTTATTTAGCTGGCAGTATTGACGCTCGCTGTATTGCAGTAGTTCGAGTAACGAAGATTTTTGTGAGGTAGGTGATTCATGAAAGGTATAGGTTATTGTTAGTCAGGGCCATTCTTTTGTAGGTATTATTGAAAGTCAGATTGCGTTGCGCTAAAAATATTGTGTGTCAGTTTAGTGTTGATCAGAATAAGTAAAGAGAGAAATGTCTGAGTACGTTCAGTTTTCCTCAGCTGTTTGAAAATCAAATAACGTAAGGGGTTTACCAGCACAGTAATTCATTAGTTTTTCTAAGGGGACGTTTCAGATGTTATTTTCCCTTCTAACATCATTATTATAATGAACACCCGCAATCGAGTTAAACAGATTACGAAAATCAATTTTGAATTATCATTAGTAGCGTCTTGATTTAAAGGTCTTATTTTTATTCACCCCATTATGATCTGAGCAATTGTCGTGTTGTTAGCAGGAGGTCGAGCGGGCAGCGAGATTGAGTGATTCTGCAGAACGCCAAGGCGCCAACGAAACGTCATTAAATGAAACTCATTTCTTGGCGGGAATTTTACAGTCACTCAGTCTAGCAGCGAACGTGCCGAGTCCGCGCTGCTTGAAAGCGCGAGAGGTAGCGCGTCAGTGCCAGGCAAGGAGGAACTTGCCGAACACAGGTCCCGTGTTCCCCGTTGTTAGCGCTGCGTCCCCGCAGCCCGGCGTGGCCGCGGACGCCCGTCAGAGCCTCAGCGTTCTCGACGAGTGAAGCTGCACCTGGGCTCGGTCCCAGAAATCTGCTTGTGCCTGTTGTCGGTTGTCGAGATGGTGTTTAGGCAGGAGACTCAGCAGCAACACACAGCCGGCAGGGCTGTACTTGTACTGCCCCAGTGGCGGTGACACAGGCGCCCAGCCTAAGCTGAACAGCCCGGAGACACGTAGATCGGTTCTTCGTCGACGAAAGACAGGTCCCCCACCCCTACCATCCCCAGTCAGCCACTGTTGAGGTCGGCACGAAAGCGGATCGTATGTCAGAAGTCCCCTGTGAGGCCGGACGGCTGTAGATCTACAGCAGTGGACTCCAAGTTGCCGGAAGCTTGTAGACGCTAGTTGAATTCACCAGAGCATCCTGTAAATTGGGGATGAAGTGGAACTATCACCCCCCACCCCCTCGCGCACACTGGTGACTGAGATGATTGAATGTCCTCTCTTTTTCCAGCCTATAAGCGCTCTCGTCTGCTCTAGTGTTTAACTTCAGGGTTTCAGAGTGTTCCTTTATGTGAACTTTGCGTCCCTAAAGGTATTCTTATGACACCTCTAAGTGAACTTACTGCAGGTAGCCTCTTTACTTTAGCACGTTCTGTCTCTTCCGCACTGTTTTCGAAATGCTGAATCGGTTGTTCTCGGATTCCCAGTCGCATAGTCTGATGAAATGTGCTCGTTGCCTGTTTGTACTTTTGGCCTCCAACGTTGACATTCAGTTGCAACACCGTTACGAAGCCGGAAGCAGTTGCGCTAGTTAGCCGTCTCGGTCGGATCTTAACAAAATATTATCCGTGCACTATGCTACAAAACATGATTTTTAAATAGAATTTCTGATCCAATACTACGGAAAAAATTCGCAAAAGAGCTTCTGTAAAGTTTGGAAGGTAGGAAACGAGGTACTGGCTGTGAGGACGGGGCATGAGTCGTGCTATAGTAGCTCAGTTGGTAGAGCACTTGCCCGCGAAAGGCAAAGGTCCCGAGTTCGAGTCTCGGTCCGGCACGCAGTTTTAATCTGCCAGGAAGTTTCATGTGGAGCTGCTGCTTCATGATGACGCACGTCCCCACATCGAAAATGTCGTAATGTACAAGTTAGGCCAACGTAAGTGGGAGACACTTGAACACCCGGCCTATAGTCCTGATCTCATTGCTATACCTGTCGGAGAATGTGTATCAGGTAGTTACGGACTTTGTCAACCAGCACGACTTGTCGTTTTAGCTAACAGTTATCTCCAGCATGATGCGTCGGAGGGATGATTTCCTGAATACCCACACCGATTTTTCCTGATCGGCATACCGATTCTGGACTGTACAGCTTTTAAGCAGAAACTTTCTAATCGTTCTTTATAAATTTAGACGACTGACAGGCATTTGTGATTGAGCTTCAGCTGACATTTTATATGATTACGATCTTATTTTTTTTTAGTTATTGTCATCTTCTTAGTAATTGTTTGTTTAGGTAATCCGTTTTAAAAAGACGTTTTCTTCAGCACCAAACTCCACAGCTCACATTACGCGCTCCACTAGTCAGTAGAGCAAACACAGACTGAACCATTAAAGTCTCCTATGGCAAATCTTAAAGTGGACAGCTTTCATCTAAGACTTGTGTGAGGTTTTAGTGTCATCTAATCTGCCATGGTCGTCTTAGGAACACAAAATTTTAAGACCTTCCTGCAATATACCAGGAAAGTCGACACTACAAAAATCATTTGTAACAGATGTATGAGAAGGCTACTGCTGGTATTAAAATGGACATTTATGACCACTGCATTTGGCTTTCAGTCGACGGGACTACAGACGTCTATGGCAGACCTTTCTCAGCCTCAAAAAATGTACCGAGAGACAGAAGAACGGTTTCATATTACACAGCTTAGAAGTGTGGTTCATTGTGTACTGCAGTTCCAAAATGTTATGTGATTGTAGCGTTAGGCCACGGACTGTGGTCATACTCAGGTACACATAACAAGTCTGTGTTTTTGTGTGAGTGACATATGATAGGATTTTTTCCGTAAAACGCGTCCCATTACTGTATTACCAAAAGAGAAGACAGTTGCTGCACCGGTAAATGTCTCAACTGCTTGTGAATTTTTCCGAGTTTCGGCATAGGGAATAATTAGTCGCTCATTTGCCACAAAGAACTAGAATGGTTCTGTCCAAAATATGACGGTTTTATGTTAATATTGGAGTCCATTACACTTTCAATTGAAGGACTCCAAAAACTCTAAAATCAGTCTCACAAAAACCCAATAATGCGGGCGCTAGTCATCACCAATATTCGCTGCTTAGCGTCGGTCCCAGGGCAGGCTCACAACAATGAGAAAATCGCGCGACGTGACTCTGCCGTTGCTTAGCAACTGTCTGCTTCGAGAGCTCAAGTCATCCGGACGTGCGTCGGAGTTCTTTGAGAAGAATACAGTGATTAAAGAGTTTGCTGCCGTTCTTAGCACATAGAAGTTAAATAAGGCTTTGAAAGAAGGTTAACTGTTGAAGAGAAGCAGACTTGTGACGAAAAACAATGGAGGTAAGTGACCAATCCATATTTAGCCATCATAACAAGTCCACGCTGAAATCTGATACAGTAGGCAACAATTTCAAAAGCTGCTACTGCTGATTGCTGCGTGTCCTAATGAGAGTAAGATACAGCGTGAATCCGAGCATCACCAAAACCACTTCCAAAGTTTATACGCGTATTTCCTTACTATTTTGGCTTGGGAGTCTCCTGTGGATAGTGCATCACTCTGCTTCTACTGATATGCTCCGCAAACCGCTTTACGGTGTGTGGTACAGAGTGTTTCTGCGCTCCTGCCTTCCCTCTTGTATTCGCACGTGGTACAGGGAAGGTCTCCTGTAAACAAACCATCCTAACGACTCCAATTGTTCTGATTTCCCAGTAGTTAGCATTTCGTGAGAATATGTTGCCAATCTTTCTTCGACTTGTATGCTCTTGAAATTTCTACAGTACCATCTTCGTGATGTACAAAATTTCGTGGCGTCTGCGACTGAAGTATGTATTTTGAGCATACTCGTAACGTTCTCGCACCTGCTCAAGAATCCTTCGACGAAACGTACCGACCTTAGTTGAATCTTCTCAGTCACTTACATTAGTCAAACCAGACAAAGGCTCCAGAGCGATCAGCAATTCTTAAAAATCGGTCGAAAAAATTTTTGTAAGCCACTTCTCTCGTGAATGAATTACAGTAACACTGGCCTGCAATTCTGTGCATGTACCCGACGACCCCTCTTGAATACGGGAATGCCTTGCACTTCTTTTCCAATCGCTTGATGCGAGTAGTCTGTGTAGAATGTCGCACTGTCTCACGCATCAACAATGTGTTTCCTCTGATGAACGATTTCTGTTGATTTCCTATTTCGTGGTCGTTTGTTTCAAAACTAGCTCTTCGGCATTTGTGCAATGATTTAAAGGAGCAATAATTGTATAGCTTCGTGGCGTAATATTTTCGGACAGTCAAATACAGCAATTCGACCTTCTCTTTATTGTCCTCTATTTCTGGGCCAGTACGGCTAACCCAACAACTAATCAGAAAACTTCGATCGTTTAAGGGGACTAGCGATGAACTCACACATATTCAGTGGATCTACACTTACGATGCTCTCAGCATGATCCTCATGAGACTGACAGAACGAGCAGTGGATACTTCTTCGCTAAACCAGTGAAATTAGCGTAGATGGAGTAATCGAGAAGGCACGCTGCTAAATTTTAACTCCAGCTCAGGTCTGTGCATGTTCCTACAAGCAGTAAATATACGTTCGAAGGAAACAGGTCTGTTATACGGTTTATCTGCAACCCTCCGACCCTTCGCCATCGTAGATTAATTCTTCGGGATATATGCTTAGCAAAACAGATCGCCTTATATCCATTGTCAATCAAATTAAATTTTTTTGAGAATCAGGAGAGATCGATTTCGATTTGTTTTGCGTTTGTAGCGTTAATGTAAAACTGCAGTAGTAAAACAAGCATCCCAATTAAATAACGTGTTTTGTCACTACGTACGAACCTATTTGTCTGATTACCATTAAGTCCTTTATGTTCAGTACACATGAAGGTGGAAGTGAATTAAAACATGTGGTTCGATGCATCTGAAAAGAATTTTAGGAATAAATAATTAAAAAACAATCCCAGATAGGGAATCATTTTCACTATTGCCTCTTATTATCAAAATTTGCTGTTCCACTTTTTCGATCCATTCATTATGTGGTACGGAATTGAAGTGTTTCGTAGGACAGCGTTCAGAATGAATGTCATTATCAGCTTAGCATTAACGTTACCATTGAAGTTTCTCGAAACATTTTATAGAAGTTTACATGTTCAATAAAGTATGTATTACATAAGTTTTCGTAGGCATTAGGAGGTAAAGACACTGCACCGTGCATGTCGCCATGGGATGTACGTACTAATATTCCTCCATTCCGCAGGATTTTGCATCTAAGTACGAGATATAAGATGACAATTTAGATTTTAACAACTTGTTTGCATGTTGCTGAAAATACTTTAGTATTCTTATTCGGACACAACGATGTATCAGTCACAAAAAAGGCGTAACATGAATATAATTAGTTAAATGTTCTCAAGTCTGATGCGCATGTTCATCACAAGATGCACGCTACAAAGTGACCGAATTTTCTGACTCTGCTGCGGCTGCACATTGAACTATGTTGTAACACTGGTAACTGTTTACAGTAAACGCAACTAGCAGTTAATTTTGGAATCATAAGTGTCTGATCATGATATATTTACTATCGGACTATTTACTGAAATTTATGAATCGTTCCCTATTTAAGAGACAACCCAGAAAGAGGGATGGATGTGGATGCTAACCATGGCCGATTTACTCCATGACGCACTGCTTCACTCTTTACTCTTCATCTCTAAACAAAATAATGAAAGATTTTAGTAAGCTCCAGGAAGGAAGGAAGATAATGAAAAGTTGATTACTAGGATCCATAAATTTACCACCTGATTTGTAGAGTTGCGTTGGACCTTCGGCCTATGCTGTGAAGCTCTATATTCACAGACGTGGAAAGTTGGTTTTGACGTCTCGTCGACTTTCGGATTGGCCAAAGGTGTACCACTAAATGGATCATAAACTTTTCAGGTTAACCAATCCCGTTTCTTAAGTGCCTAAAGAAAATGAATTAAATTTCACGTGAGATCGCTGAATGACGGTGTGAGTAATTTTAGAGGTATGAAACTCCAGAGCGTTAATCGCTCCGCCAACACTACTACATGGCTACAACTTTACAAGAGAAATCGTTTTGTGTGTTGCAATTTGCGTGAGGTCAGTCTACTGTTCACGTCCAACGTCATTTCGCCGGCGATACAGCAAGAAGCCACCTCTGCACTTGTAGATTTATTAGTGGTATACAAAATCTTTAAAAGTTGGTTGTATACCCACAGGAGAGGGCATTGGTCGGCTACGCACGTGTGATGATAACGTCGAGCATATCCGAGACGCATTCACACAGAGCCCTCGCAAGTCCACAAGAAGGCAAGGACAGGAATGTAAAGTTCCTCAAACAACGGTGTGGGTGTTCTGAAACGACGTTTGCATGTGAAGGGGGAGAGGGCAGGCTCCAGAAGACTTCCCCGGGAGGCCACCCCGGTTAGGCTGACAAACAGATTCCAGGTGCTATCTGCGGCTGACAATGTCCCTCAGTCATATGCAGTCACTTGCCATATTTCAAAGGAAACCTCTCGACCTGCAAGATCCGGGCACTCACAAAGGGTTGGATTATTGGTAGCTGGGAGGTCCAATGTCAGGTGCGTTATGGAGACCCTTAGGGATATGGCTGCCAAGGAAGGGAAGAAAGCCCGTGTGCATATCCGATGGGGCCAATCCAGATGTGGAACGGGTCCTTACGGATGCCATGAAGAGCACAGGGTGCAGCCAACTGCAGGTGGCTAATAGGAAGTACTGATGCCCTAATCGTTATAAGTACTTAAAGTTATGCTTAGGCGACATTTTTTGCGAAGAAGCTAACAGTGTTCAGAAAGGATAGGCTAAATACAGCTGGCAGTCGCCTGTTTGTTGCTGTTAGAAGCAGTTTATCTTGTACCGAAATGGAAGCAGATAGTTCCTGTGAGTTAGTAATGGGTACATGTCATTCTTGACAACCGGAATAAAATAATAACTGGATCGTTTTACCGACCTCCCAGCGGAAATAATACACTTGCTGAAAGGTTGAAACAAAACTTCAGTCTAATTTCAGACACGTACCCGACTCATACAGTTATGAGTTGCTGGTGACTTCAACTTGCCCTCGAAATGTTGGTGAAAATACGTGTGTAAATCCGAAGGTACCCAAGAAACATCATGCGAAATTGTGCTAAACGAATTATCTGAAAATTATTTCGGGTAATTAGTTGACCAACCTATTAGAATTCTAAATGATTGTAAAAATACTGTTGATCTCTTAGCAGCAAATTATCCTGAGCCAGTAACGAGCATCAAAACGTATACAGCAATTAGTGAACACAGGGTTGTCGTAGCGAGCCTAAGTACCTAACTCCAAAATCGACTAAAAGTACTTCTATTCAAAAAACCAGATAAAAATTCGCTTCACTGTTTCCTGAGAGACAATTTACATTCCTCCATAATTAACATTGTAAGTGTAGACCTGATATACCTTGAATTCAAACAAATAGTATCGACAGTAATTGAAAGATTTGCACCAAACAAATTAAAAAACAACTACACAAACCAGAACATAAAACCACTGCAGAAATAACGAAAAAGCATACCAAACTTAAACGGACGCAAAACACCCATAATTGCCGATCTTAGTGCGGATATCAACATGAAATGCTTTTATTAGTTACCATAAGGACCTTTGTCTCGAAACCTGGTAGAAAATCCCAAGAGATTTTGCTCGTATGTTAAATATCTAGCGAGAAGACACGATCAGCGCTTTCTTGCGCGATAGCAAAGGAAATACTATCGATGGCAGTACTACCAATGCAAACTTGCTAAACAAAGCCCTCCGAAATTCCTTAAACAAAGAAGACGGATTAAATATTTCATAATTTGAATGAAGAACAGTTGCCAACAAGAATAATTTTGCATTAAATGCCCTCGGAGTAGTGAAGCAACTCAAATCATTTAATAAAAGCAAGTTTTCCGGTCCGGAATGTATGCGAATTAAGTTCCTATGAGAGTACACTGATGCAATAGCCTTACAATTAAAAATATAAGCAACAGTTCGCTCGTCGAAAGATCCGTACACAAGGATAGGAAAATTTGACAGGTCGCACTAATACTCAAGAAAGGCAATAGGAGTAATCCACAAAATACAGAACCCTAGCATTAACGTCGATACGCAGTCGGATTTTGGAACATATATTCTGATCAAACTTTTACCTCGAAGATTTGAAAAACGTCGCTCTTAGTTCTTATGAAACAGAAGTAGCTGTATACTCAAAGATGTGTTGAGTGGTATATACAAAGGATTTCATATTGATTCCGTTTTTCTAGATTTCCAGAAGGCTTTTGACACCGTACTTCCCAAGTTCCTTGTAATCAAATAGCGTGCTTGCTTGATATGGCCTCACTTATGCAAGTGGATACGTGATTTACTGTCAGGGAAGTCACAGTTCGTGGTAGACCGAGCGATATTGCGCAATGGCTAGTACACTGGACTCACATTCGGGTGGACGACAGTTCAAGCTCGCGTTCGGCCATCCATATTTAGATTTTCTGTAATTTCCCTCAATCGTTTCAGGCAAATGCCGGGATGTTTCCTTTGAAAGGGTTGGTTGAAATGGCGCTGAGCACTATGGGACCTAACTGCCGAGGACAGCAGTCCCCTAGAACTTAGAACTACTTAAACCTAACTAACCTAAGGACATCACACACATCCATACCCGAGGCAGAATTCGAACCTGCGAACGTAGCGGTCGCGCGGTTCCAGACTGTAGCACCTAGAACCGCTCGACCACTCCGGCCGGCTTTGAAAGGGCACGGACGATTTCCTTCTCCATCCTTCCCTATATATGGGGCAGAGTTTCACGGAAATGGTACGGGATTTTGGGTGGGCATGATTAAATCACAAGCGTTTCTCCTTGCGGCGGGACCTTATCACGACATTTCAGTCACCAGTTTTCTCCTCCGAGAGCAAAAATATTTTGTTGATACCGACATACATCGGGAGAAAAGATCATGTTGATAAAATAAGGAAAATTAGAGTTCGCACGGAAAGGTGTATGTATTCGTTTTTTCTGCGCATTGCTCGAGAGTGGAGTAACAGAGGATTATTCTAAAGGTGGTTCGATGAACCCTCTGCAAGGGATTTAAGTGTAATTTGCAGAGTATCCATGAAGGTGTAGATGTAGACGTATACAACGAAAATTTGAAAGTGAGGGTCCTAATTTAGACCCTCACCATCAAACGTTTCCACGACGTTATCTCTACTGCAGCAGGTCAGCTCAGAAATCATAAGACGCTGGAGCACCTATCTTTAACGACTTCATTGGTCCTGGTTTTCTTATCTGGTAAGCGCTTTCAGATGCTCGGACACTGTTTAAAAGGAGTTCCAGCCTCGGCTTTTAGAGACTGTGGCTGGCACATCCTGCAGAATGAGCATACTGAATGAGTGCTCTTGCATTCTGAATATCTCTTCTTGCTCGACAGTACCAGGCTTTTAGGATGTGGGCACTTCTCCCTCTATGTCATAATTAGAGCGCTGGATAAGTTTTGACAAGGGAAGGTGAAAAAGCTCTGTTTCACTCTCTTTCCGGCCTAAACACCGAGAAGAGCACGTAGTTCCAGTGCTTGCTAAAATTAAACATAACGTCAGTTCTAGACTGATCAACAGAATTAACCATCGAGCGAGCTTACCATTGGTCAGGGAGAGAGTACGTGACATGTGTGACATCCAAAGTGTTGCTGTCTCTACACTATTTTAAACCAAACCTTCTAACCAGACAAGTCTTGGACGGATCTGATGGCATCTTTTGGTCACTAGCGGAGTACACAAGGAAGAAATCAGTGTCCTGTCAACTAGCCAAGTTTGAACGTCTTAATAGCAAGGCGCAGCCCAACGAGGACGCTCACACGGCCCTCAACCTGAGTGAGAAGGGATTCGACGCAACCACATTGAAAGTGCTCAGCAAGGGTCTTAATTTCTCAGTTACCCCCATAAATGTTCCTGCGGCGGCCTTCGTTAGTGCAATGGAGCAGGTGACCCTGAAATTTACTGCCAATGATGCTGAAGAAGTGCGAGGGGAGATTCGCAGAGCGCTCACGAAACATCTCTGGAGATGGGATGTTTTCCCTTAAACAACCCAGGGAAGATGATAGCATTGTGGTGTTACCAGCAGCCGGCCGGGGTGGCCGAGCGGTTCTAGGCGCTACAGTCTGGAACCTTGCGATCGCTACTGTCGCAGGTTCGAATCCTGCCTCGGGCATGGATGTGTGTGATGTCTTTAGGTTAGTTAGGTTTAAGTAGTTCTAAGTTCTAGGGGACTGATGACCTCAGAAGTTAAGTCCCATAGTGCTCAGAGCCATTTGAACCATTTTGTTACCAGCAGATGAAGGGGAAAGCTACCGTCATCCTGCAGGAGGCAGATTATGACAGTAAGGTGCGACAACTTCTGGACGACCCGGTATAAAGAACAGTGGACAGGACTTCACAAGACATGGTGGATAAGAAGGAAATCGGCCTTCGAGAAAAGATCGTTAAGCAGCTAAGAGCAACAGCACCAGTGACGTCCAGACCTTATGGTCTGCCTATGCTCTCGCCATGTGTTGGAAAGTGTGCCTGTCAGATTCGTAACTCAGAGGATTTCCTATAACGCCTGAGGTAGTTACAGGTCAAGGTATCTGACATCACGGTCAGTTTCGACATGGTACCCCTGTTCACCCGCGTAGCACTGAATGATTCACTTGATCTGATAAGGAAAAGTTCAACGGTTCTCTGCTAGACTTATTGAGGCACATTTTTACCTCTATGTACCTCCTATATGGGGATCAATTCTACAGAGCTATTACAAATGATTGAAGCGATTTCATAAATTCACTGTAGCTCCATTCATTGACATATGGTCACGACACACTACAGATACGTAGAAATACTCATAAGGTTTTGGTCGGCTGAAGCCGCACTTCAGGTTTCTGCCGCCAGAGCGCTCGAGAGCGCAGTGAGACAAAATGGCGACAGGAGCCGAGAAAGTGTATGTCGTGCTTGAAATGCACTCACATCAGTCAGACATAACAGTGCAACGACACTTCAGGACGAAGTTCAACAAAGATCCACCAACTGCTAACTCCATTCGGCAATGCTATGCGCAGTTTAAAGCTTCTGGATGCCTCTGTAAGGGGAAATCAACGGAGCCGGCCGCGGTGGTCTAGCGGTTCAGGCGCTCAGTCCGGAACCGCGCGACTAGTACGGTCGCAGGTTCGAATCCTGCCTCGGGCATGGATGTGTGTGATGTCCTTAGGTTAGTTAGGTTTAAGTAGTTCTAAGTTCTAGGGGACTGATGACCACAGATGTTAAGTCCCATAGTGCTCAGAGCCATTTGAACCATCAACGGGTCGGCCTGCTGTGAGCGAAGAAACGGTTGAACGCGTGCGGGCAAGTTTTACGCGTAGCCCGCGGAAGTCGACGAATAAAGCAAGCAGGGAGCTAAACGTACGACAGCCGACGGTTTGGAAAATCTTACGGAAAAGGCTAAAGCAGAAGCCTTACCGTTTACAATTGCTACAATCCCTGACACCCGATGACAAAGTCAAACGCTTTGAATTTTCGGCGCGGTTGCAACAGCTCATGTAAGAGGATGCGTTCAGTGAGAAACTTGTTTTCAGTGACGAAGCTACATTTTTTCTTAATGGTGAAGTGAACAGACACAATGTGCGAATCTGGGCAGTAGAGAATCCTCACGCATTCATGCAGCAAATTCGCAATTCACCAAAAGTTAACGTGTTTTGTGCAATCTCACGGTTTAAAGTTTACGGCCCCTTTTTCTTCTGCGAAAAAAACGTTACAGGACACGTGTATCTGGACATGCTGGAAAATTGGCTCATGCCACAACTGGAGACCGACAGCGCCGTCTTCATCTTTCAACAGGATGGTGCTCCACCGCACTTCCATCATGATGTTCGGCATTTTTTAAACAGGAGATTGGAAAACCGATGGATCGGTCGTGGTGGAGATCATGATCAGCAATTCATGTCATGGCCTCCACGCTCTCCCGACTTAACCCCATGCAATTTCTTTCTGTGGGGTTATGTGAAAGATTCAGTGTTTAAACCTCCTCTACCAAGAAACGTGCCAGAACTGCGAGCTCGCATCAACGATGCTTTCGAACTCATTGATGGGGACATGCTGCGCCGAGTGTGGGAGGAACTTGATTATCGGCTTGATGTCTGACGAATCACTAAAGGGGCACATATCGAACATTTGTGAATGCCTAAAAAGAGTTTTTGAGTTTTTGTATGTGTGTGCAAAGCACTGTGAAAATATCTCAAATAATAAAGTTATTGTAGAGCTGTAAAATCGCTTCAATCATTTGTAATAACCCTGTACGTGCAAATGAAACGGGTGGTAACGGGTAGCCTTCTCTCACCGATGATGGCCTATCTCCTTATGGAGAGATTTGAAGAGGAGACGCATACATCGGCCCCACATCAACTGCAATGCTTTTTTAGGTACGTGGAAGACGCCTTTGTTATGTAGCATCACGCGAGCGAAAATCTCCATGTTTTCTTGGACCTCCTAAACTCACGCCATCCTAACATTAAATTTATCATGGAACTGGAGATGGATGGGCTATCCCATTCCTAGGTGTACTAGTCAAGAGGAAGGCAGATGGTATCTTCAGTCACAGTGCGTAGGACTACCCCAAACACACTCCGACTTGTAACTACACGCCAGCAGATGCCACTATCCGGCGTAGAAAAATAGTTTACTCAAAACTGGTTGAACAGACACGAATAATTTGGCGACGGAGATAGAACACTTGTAATCTGTGTTCTACAAAAACGGATACTCTTCTAGATATGTTCAAAAGGCACTGCGGTCTGTTTACCTATCGGAGGTTCATTAACAGGTAAAAGACGAAATGAAGAAAGTTGGATATTTGCCATATGTCGGGCCGATATCTGCAAAAATCAGTAGAATTCTCCTCGAACATAACATCAAGAGCGTGTTCCATCCACCCACCAAGCTTAAAGCCCTGCCAAGGAGTGTGAAGGTTTACCTGCATCTGCGGAAACCAGGCTTTTAACACATACATTTTGAATGTGGGATGGAATATATCGGCCAGACGACTAATACCGTTGCCACAGGTGTAAAGAAGATCAAAGGCACACCATACTGACGCAGGCAACCGAGTCAGTGATTGTCGTGCATTGTTTAAAATTCAATCATTCTATGAACTATAACGATGGCAAGATTGTAACACATACATCGAGATACTGGGGCAGCATTAGCAAAGAATCTATTGAGATTAAGGTCACGGAGAGTATTCTTAACCGCGACACCAGTTTCCAGTTGAGTTCTGCCTCGAATTCTGGACTCGGTCTTCTGAAGTCGCAATGGGAACAACATGAAGACCCCATGGGACACAAATATGAAGACGGAATTAGAGAAAACTGCCCGGTGCATGTAGCATAGGACGCACATGAAATGGTACCTCAGACAACAGATCAATACCTGAGGACGCTCTACCGGGTCTCGAGCGACAGTTTGAGCAACAGCGGCCTGGAAACAACACTGCGGACCGAGCGAGGTGGCGCAGTGGTTAGACACTGGACTTGCATTCGGGAGGACGACGGTTCAATCCCGCGTCCGGCCATCCTGATTTAGGTTTTCCGTGATTTTCCTAAATCGCTCCAGGCAAATGCCGGGATGGTTCTTTTGAAAAGCGCACGGCCGACTTCCTTCCCCATCCTTCCCTAATCCGATGAGACCGATGACCTCGCTGTCTGATCTCCTTCCCCAAACAACCCACCCCAATCCTCTTGTTCCTCCTGCCACCGAACTTCACTCACAACACTGCAGCCGCTCCTGGTGGGCACGGACTTCGCGCAAGAACGCCTGACACGGCACGCAACGGTCACAGAACGTCCTAGACCACGGGTGACGACTACCGGAAGATAAAATGTCGAGCACTGCTTGGACGTCGTCAGAACTGCAACAGCGAGATTGACAATGGGTAATAATGACCACAGCGTTCGAATCTGCCGCTGCTCGAGGAAAGCACTACAGTCGCTGCTATTGGTCGGTGCATGACGTAGGGCGGGCCGCAGACGGAGCGCCTAGCACAACACAGTCATAAATACCGGACTCGTTCCACAATGGAATCAGTATCAGGCAGCACCTGAAGAAGACTGAGAGTTACGCAGATGAAATATCGGTACAAGAAAGCGGCGAATAACAGGCGGAAACCCGACAGTCTTGATTTCTTTTCTCTGCACATTATTTCCTTCTGCAAAATTTTCTTTAGTTTTCTATACTGCCTGCTCAGTGTACAGACTGAATAACGTCGGGGATAAGCTACAACTCTGTCTCACTGCCTTCTCAGCCACTGCTTCCCATTCCCGACCCTCGACTCTTATAACCGCCGTCTTGGCTTTTGTACAAGTTGTCAACAGCCTTTCACTCCCTTTATTTTACTCCTGTTACCTTGAAATTTTCCAAGAGAGTGTTCCAGTCAGCTTTTCTGTAAGTTTTTCCTACCTCTACAAATATTATAATCATAGGTTTGTCTCTCCTAAATCTATCTTCTATGAGCCGTCGTGGGGTCAGTATTGCGTTGCCTGTTATACCTTTCTAAGGACTCCTAACTGATCTTCCCAGAGGATGACTTCTACAAGCGTTTCCATTCTTTTGAAAAAAATTCGCGTTAGTATTTTGCAACCACATGTAATTGAACTGATAGCTCGATATTGTTCGCATCCGTCAGCACTTGCTTCAGCGCGGATGCACAAAAACATTCGACTTAATGCTGGAATCTCAATGGCGCCAGCACGAAGGACATGGGGTGCGACTGCAGTTAGGTGGCGCCAGACGGGATTGCGGTACTGCTGGGAGGAGCGCCAAGATTGTCAGCGCGTCTGCGGTAACTACCGGGTCGGGGTAGCACAGTTGTTAACGTAACTGCCTAGCAAGCAGGAGATCCCGGTTTCCAATACCTGTCCGGCACACATTTTCACTCGTCGTCGCTGACTCTGCATAAATTCCCGGATGCAGCTGACATCAATATTTCCTTCCCTTTCAGTCAGTTTCTCGGCATTTTTTTTTCTATAGGAGACGCCCACACCGACGTGATGACCAAACAAAAAGTTCTACTGACACCACCTTATAACATGTTAGTTTTAGAATCAGGAGTCACAGGATGCGGGCTGTGATGTTGTCCATGCTTCTGGGTAGGATTACTCATTGACATGGTCCATCAGGAGACAGAAAGTGAACGAAAGTGATCGAAGGGTAGCGGTTTGCAAAGGCAGAGGGGAAGAAAGTGCCAAGGCAAGCACCAAGAGAAAAAAGCATCTGTCACAGTAGGACTGGAAGTAACGGTGGTAGCGGCTTGGTATCAGCGACAGTGCATGCAAGGTGAGGTCATGTTAGTGCGAGGTATCGTGCATCGTTACCTTTGTCGTTGCTGGTGCTCGTTGTAGGGCCAGCTGCAGCGGCTGCGTTCCTGTAACAGTTCGAGGTCGTCACACATTAGTGGGCGATCGGCCATAGATCAGCTCACAGTGTAGGGTGTGTGTGTGTGTGTGTTTGTGTGTGTGTGTGTGTGTGTGTGTGTGTGTGTGTGTGTGTGTGTGTGTGTGTGTGTATGTGTGTGTGTGGGGCTGGTTTGCGTGTTGTGTACAGTACGGGTTCCCTGCGATTGCCTGTTTTTCGGCGGGTCGAGCATCTGGGGTTGCCAGTAGTAGCTGTGTTGCAGGGGTTCGACAGTACTGCCGTGTTAGCGTGCTATGGACCATAGATGTTTAGTTCCCTTCTAATAGTGTCTTTGGTCTATTATGTTTTCATCTACGGTTGTGGTCGTAGTTCTCCAGAGAAGGAATAAAAGGATTACGCGAGTGTCTCGTGTTTCAAAAAAAATGGTTCAAATGGCTCTGAGCACTATGGGACTTAACATCTGAGGTCATCAGTCCCCTAGAACTTAGAACTACTTAAACCTAACTAAACTAAGGACATCACACACATCCACGCCCGAGGCAGGACTCGAACCTGCCACCGTAGCGGTCGCGCAGCTTCAGACTGAAGCGCCAAGAACCGCTCGGCCACTACTGCCGGCTCTCGTGTTTCTGTAAAGTCTTGTGGAGAGTTTTTGGAATACCTGCAAGACGGTATCTTACCGATGTTCCCGGTGAAGATGCCCGGCGCGTGTGTAACGCGGTGCATTGCTTATGATTATGAGTACTTTGTTTTGTATGAGCTGCACACGGCCCAGGCGTGTGGGCGGAGCGTATCCCCAGATGGGAGCAGCATACGTCATCAGAGGTCTAATAAGTGTGATGTACATGGAACTGGACACCCTCATATTCAGTGTGCTACGCCTGTTAAGCATAGGATAGACTTGTTTGAGCCTCGAGTTTGCTTTGTTGGTCCCCTCAAAGTAGTTTCCGGTACAGCTAGATACCAAGGTATTTCACCTTGTCACGGAACCGTATTGTGAGTGCATGTAGTGTTATTGGGTTGCAGAGTCTTCGGAGAAATATCACAAGCACGAATTGAACAATGTTGGTTAACGGAGTGAACTGTGAACCTCTTCAGTGGGCCCCGCCAGGCATTGACCTCAGTCGATGTAAGGTATCAAACAGATGAGCATAACGAGGGTGGTCGGGCGAGTGTGTGAACCCTTGTTCTCCCGAATGTGACAAAACTGTCCTCTTCGTCCCTTTTGTTGGATAATGCTGACTTACAAGTTCAACAGAAACACTCCAATTAATTAATTAATCATTCATTCTCTTTGCTATTGCGTATATGCACAGGTAGTAAGGCCTCGATAACTGCTACTCATCTTGCTGTTGCAATTCTAACGAGGTTACGTTACTAGTCGCGATTGCGTCAGATGAGCTAGGTACAATGAGTCCGTATCTCAAGTTACGTAGAATGCCTTACTGCCGGTTTTTCTTTAGTTTAGAAACAATTAATGGATCGCCTGGAGTAGAGCATTTAATTCCCTGTTTCAAAGAATGCCTGTGAAAGTACGACCTTGAGACATTACACGTGTCGACTCATTTTTTTAGCTGGCTACACAAAAGACGAACGAGTTTTGTAAATTAGTGAGCTGTGGGGTGAGTCAGACGATCATCAGAAGCGATGTATTCCTAGCGTGTAGCATTAGCTAGCAACAGGTGGCTGCCAGGAGCCACTGTGCCGTTTCAAGGGTCCGCAGTGGCGATTTCCTCTGCGGAACTTCTTAGACCGTGCTATCCACGTCTCACAGCGCACTCGCCCTGTAAACTACCTGAAAGTAACTTGTACTCGCTGTCTCTTCAATATTCCAATATCCTTTACATGTTAACCACTTCTAGATACCAGATCCCCTTTGTTCTTACAGCTAAATCTATAAACTGTCAGGTCTTCTCATTTTACCCGCGACATTCTACCGACCCACACACATTCAAGCAGTTCATCCAGCTTTGATCGCTCCTATGCAGTATGAGGCAGACATGTAGTGAATGGAGCTTACTTATTTATAAATATCACTTTTCTTCTAGTACACACAGTGAGATTATTATTCACTTGTATTGAATTGTTTGTTAAAATATCCGGACATGGTCAGCCAACTGTAAGGCAGCATTAGATATTATGTTACGTGATATGATTAATGTTAGCAAGATAGGCCAACTGAAAGGTTAGTGACATGAAAAAGAACAATGTTGCATCTGTGAATATTGTTCCTTATAGGAATCACATATGCAGTGCATATGCGTCTGTAGTCTGTTTAGTATGCAGTCCAATATTATATACACTGAAGATCAAACAAAACAAGATACGCCAATGATAGCGAATTTTAATCATAAAAACTGAACACCTTGAAATGCCTGGGTATGTATTTATTCTAGTGTACTGTTAGTCCACTCCACCTCCACTTCTGTGTCCACTTTCTCTGCACCTATCTCCTTCCATCTCAGATTCCCCCCCCCCCTTTTTCTACGCATCTCCTCCTTCCCCCTCATACTGTCCACATTACTCACCCCCTCACTCTTTCCGTTTCCTCCTGCTTCTCTTTTCATCTATCTCCCACGCCCTCAATCTCATCCTCTCCGTTTGTCTGCCCTTCTCGTCCTCTAACTATGACCTCATACTCCTTACCCCTCACTGTTTCTTCATCTCCTCTTCCTTCACCCTTCTCTCTCCGTGAGCACTCCACAAAATAGTAGGTGATTCCTGGGCCCACAATATTTTCTTTTCCAGATAATACATAAGTAACATGTGTACCAATTTTGATTGACATTGGATTTAGGAGCAGGTTTTACTTGCAGCTTGTGTCACATACATTTCAAATATACACTATTGGCCATTAAAATTGCTACACCACGAAGATGACGTGCTACAGACGCGAAATTTAATCGACAGGAAGAAGATGCTGTGATATGCAAATGATCAGCGTTTCAGAGCATTCATACAAGGTTGGCGCCGGTGGCGACATCTACAACGTGCTGACATGAGGAAAGTTTCCAACCGATTTCTCATAC
The DNA here is from genome assembly GCF_023864345.2 of Schistocerca serialis cubense. Taxonomy (NCBI): domain Eukaryota; kingdom Metazoa; phylum Arthropoda; class Insecta; order Orthoptera; family Acrididae; genus Schistocerca; species Schistocerca serialis. The sequence continues at coordinate 124,412,732 of NC_064645.1, forward strand.
ACAAACAGCAGATCACCGACGTTGCCTGGTGAAACGTTGTTGTGATGCCTCGTGTAAGGCAGAGAAATGCGTACCATCACGTTTCCGACTTTGATAAAGGTCGGATTGGTCGCGTTGGTCGAGACCCAATGACTGTTAAAAGAATGTGGAATCGGTGGGTTCAGGAGGGTAATACGGAACGCCGTGCTGGATCCCAACGGCCTCGTATCACTAGCAGTCGAGATGACGGGCATCTTATCCACATGGCTGTAATGGATCGGGCCGCCACGTCTCGATCCCTGAGTCAACAGATGGGGAAGTTTGCAAGACAACAACCATCTGCACGAACAGTTCGACAACGTTTGCAGCAGCAAGAACTATCAGCTCGGAGACCATGGCTGCGGTGAGCCTTGACGCTGCATCACAGACAGGACTTGTATCCCTAGTGAATTTCACCCCGCAGATTCCTTTTCACGATGTTCAATGTTTTGGCGTATTATCTTCTGAACAATGAGTCGTACTATGATATAATGTTCCAGATTCATTCAACGGTATTTGTGCGTACTGTCCGCAAAGTGTGTTGGGAGTAGAGTTGGTTCTAGAATAGCAATAAATTAAAACGTCATGCATACTGAAGCTGCTTTCCACGCACGTCAGTGTAAATGACGTCATATTTCCAGAAGTATGTGCCGTACATTGGTATATTTTGCAAGTGCAGTCGGTGGTGTAGGTGAATACTGTATGCGGTATATGTCACGAATAGAGGTTCTGTCAAAAAAGTCATAAATTGAAATGTAATTCCTGGTGCAGCTGTTTCACTGCAGTACATGAAAATGTAGCAAGGGATAAACATTGAAATTACGTATAGAGTTTGTTCCAAGTGATTAAGTGCTCTCACTCTTAAATGTTGAATGAATAAATTCCAGATGTTTGTCAGTCGTGGGCTACGCTACTTTTTCAACTACACCCCCACCTCTTTGATTGGTGGGTGGTTCTTACACACCACAGCGCTTATTTCCAGACAGTGCAAAGTTTGATTCAAATCGATCCAGTGGTTTAATGGCGGATGTGGAATACAGGCAACGATACAATTATCCGTTTTTATAAAATTTATGGATTAATTCGGCACACAAGGACAGGTTATTTCTTTCTGTACCAAGGAAATGTACTGTATGTGGTCACTGCGTGCGCTGCTCGTCTAATTACATGGAGAACTTAAAATTACGTGTGATTAAATTACTAGCTTCACAGCAACTAGTGAATGACTTCTGGACAGAAATTTTCATTAAATTACTGTCATATGGACAGCACACACACACACACACACACATATATATATATATATATATATATATATATATATATATATATATATATATATATATATATATGCAAGCCCATAAGGGTGTGTACGTGTTTGTGTGTGTGTCGGTTTCCTTGCACCGAAAAGTGTCTACTCTAAAATGCAAATGTCTAAACTTGACAACCAGCTCAGAACAGTCGGAGTCACCTGGTGCCGAGTCATTAGATCGCCGTGGAATACCGCAAGTGCTCACTCGTTAACTACAATTTCATAATTTCCTCCTTTGCTTCGCACTCGGCACCAACAGTTTAGAGGACACCCCACTTCGTCAAAGCGTAACCACATCTCCATTAAACCGTGCTTTTGCCACTCATCTTCGATCAAATTTGGCACGGTAGTTTAAATCATCAACTTTTTTCGTTGGGTCTTGAAGTAGCTGAGCGTTGTTGAGTGTACGTACATTCGTTCCTGCGTTGGCGCCACCCGGATGTCACGTCGAAGGAACTGATACCTTCTCAATCAGCCTAGTGTGGTTCACGTCATTTCATAGGGGTTGTTGGTGGATCTTGCAGCGCATCGTACGAGGGCTATCCACAAATTACGTTACGTTTTGGAATTAAAAATGAATAAAGTATTGGAAATTTCTTTTATTATATACAGATGAAAGCCACACTTAAATACTACTTTTCTACACAGTTGCCATTTAAATTAAGGCACTTATCGTAGCGATGGACGAGCTTGGAAATTCCTTCGTCGTAAAATTCGGCCGCCTCCGCCTTCAACCACGTGGTTACCTCTTCTTGAAGCTGTGCGTCGTCATCAAAACGCTGCATAGCCAACCACTTCTTCATTGCTGGGAATAAGTGGAAGTCGCTCGGTGCCAGGTCGGGACTGTACGGCGGATGAGGAAACAACTCCCGCTTAAAAGATTCGAGAACTTCACGAGTGGCATTTGTCGTGTGTGCCCGGGCGTTGTCGTGAATCAGCAAGATCTTTGAGCCCAACTTTCCCCTGCGCTTGTTTTGTATTGCTCTTCTGAGGTTGTACAGAGTTTGGCAATACCTTTGAGAGTTTATTGTAGTACCTCTTTCCAGGAAATCCACAAAAATCACACCTTTTCTGTCCCAAAAGACAGTCGCCATCACCTACCTTGCCGACATTGTCTGCATGCATTTCTTGGGTTTTTGGGGGAAATTTGTGTGCCCCCACTGCATTGACTGCAATTTTGTCTTGCAGTTCACATGCTTAGCCCACGTTTCGTCACCAGTAACGATCCGATCGAGTAATGAGTCGCCATCTTTCTCGTAACCGTCCAAAAACGTTAACGCTACAGCCATTCGCTGATTTTTGTGAATCTCTGTCAAGATTTTTGGTATCCATCTTGCACAAAACTTGTGGCAACCAAGCTTTTCGGTAATGATTTCGTGCAACAAACTTCGTGAAATTTGTAGAAAACTCATAGAGAGTTCCGTTATTGTGAAATTACGGTTTTCACGGACCGCGGCATCGACTTTTTCGACAAGTTTGGCAGTCACTATGCTGGGTCTTCCACTTCGCTCTTCGTCGTGAACGTTAGTTCGGCCATTTTTAAATTTTATGACCCATTGACGCACTCCACCTTCAGTGATTATGTTGTCCCCATACACTTCACATAGCTGCCGATAGATTTCTATCGGTGTACAGTTTTTTGCAGTCAGAAATTTTATTACAGCACGCACTTCACTCTTCGCGGCATTTTCAATTAACGCTGACATTTCAAACTGTCACATCTATGGTCATCAGTCCCCTAGAACTTAGAACTACTTAAACCTAACTAACCTAAGGACAGCACACAACACCCAGCTATCACGAGGCAGAGAAAATCCCTGACCCCGCCGGGAATCGAACCCGGGAACCCGGGCGTGGGAAGCGAGAACGCTACCGCACGACCACGACATGCGTGGACAGTCCTGCATCATACTAGAGTAGCATTTGTTTCATATACGTATGTACTTCAGTCGTGCGTAATGGGTGGAACATTGTGGACCTCTTGGCTGTTTGCTTCTGTTGTGCCATAACAAGAGTCAGCTTTGTTGGGTCGTTCAACTTTAAACCGGTCCGAACTTAAGCTCCAGAGCTTCGAAGATTGTATTTGATTCCAGTGACGGATAACCAATCTCGTGATCAAAGCACCTCATATCTTTTCGCCCATTTAACGGCAATCATAATTTTTATTCTTTGTGGTCAGCCTTTGCGACATACGATCATCACCTACACTACCTGTGGATAAATACAGGTGTTTGAAAGCAAGTGTCATATATTCCAAACTGACGCAGTATTGTCCAAATCAGCAAGGAAATTTCCCATAGTCACACATGGAGCTAGACTCTATAAGTAGGGCGGCATGTGATTTTCTCGTACCATGACATCCTTCTCTGTTAAGCACACTCTCTTTCAGATACGCCTGCCTCTGTCCGGATTGCGTTAGATGCGTTGGCCACACGCTCCTGTTACGTTCGCACTTTGTCGATGGACTGGGCATACAAGATGACCTTAAATGCCTCCACAGCCAGAAATCCGGCACATTCGTCTCCGGTGAATGATGGGGACATGATACCGCACCTGCTCGGCGAGGATATCGCCTAAGAAACGATGCGGTATGGTGCCCTGCTGTACACAGTTCTGCAATAGGACTGGTAATCGGCAATACGAAGCACTTGTTAACCTGTTTGGATAAGTGTCCCGCTCAATGAGTCTGTCACCTGTAACTACTGCGCATTAACTGATGCTGAAGCAATCATGACCCCACAAAGCTACGTTTGCAGCAGGAATGGCACCAGCCCACACGACCGTACCGCCGTAATTTACTGTGCCATCACATGAGAATGCCGCCTTACTTGTAAATATAACGGAGACTGCGAACTGGGGATATTCAACGATCTACACTCCTGGAAATTGAAATAAGAACACCGTGAATTCATTGTCCCAGGAAGGGGAAACTTTATTGACGCATTCCTGGGGTCAGATACATCACACGATCACACGGACAGAACCACAGGCACATAGACACAGGCAACAGAGCATGCACAATGTCGGCACTAGTACAGTGTATATCCACCTTTCGCAACAATGCAGGCTGCTATTCTCTCATGGAGACGATCGTAGAGATGCTGGATGTAGTCCTGTGGAACGGCTTGCCATGCCATTTCCACCTGGCGCCTCAGTTGGACCAGCGTTCGTGCTGGACGTACAGACCGCGTGAGACGACGCTTCATCCAGTCCCAAACATGCTCAATGGGGGACAGATCCGGAGATCTTGCTGGCCAGGGTAGTTGACTTACACCTTCTAGAGCACGTTGGGTGGCACGGGATACATGCGGACGTGCATTGTCCTGTTGGAACAGCAAGTTCCCTTGCCGGTCTAGGAATGGTAGAACGATGGGTTCGATGACGGTTTGGATGTACCGTGCACTATTCAGTGTCCCCTCGACGATCACCAGTGGTGTACGGCCACTGTAGGAGATCGCTCCCCACACCATGATGCCGGGTGTTGGCCCTGTGTGCCTCGGTCGTATGCAGTCCTGATTGTGGCGCTCACCTGCACGGCGCCAAACACGCATACGACCATCATTGGCACCAAGGCAGAAGCGACTCTCATCGCTGAAGACGACACGTCTCCATTCGTCCCTCCATTCACGCCTGTCGCGACACCACTGGAGGCGGGCTGCACGATGTTGGGGCGTGAGCGGAAGACGGCCTACCGATGTGCGGGACCGTAGCCCAGCTTCGTGGAGACGGCTGCGAATGGTCCTCGCCGATACCCCAGGAGCAACAGTGTCCCTAATTTGCTGGGAAGTGGCGGTGCGGTCCCCTACGGCACTGCGTAGGATCCTACGGTCTTGGCGTGCATCCGTGCGTCGCTGCGGTCCGGTCCCAGGTCGACGGTCACGTGCACCTTCCGCCGACCACTGGCGACAACATCGATGTACTGTGGAGACCTCACGCCCCACGTGTTGAGCAATTCGGCGGTACGTCCACCCGGCCTCCCGCATGCCCACTATACGCCCTCGCACAAAGTCCGTCAACTGCACATACGGTTCACGTCCACGCTGTCGCGGCATGCTACCAGTGTTAAAGACTGCGATGGAGCTCCGTATGCCACGGCAAACTGGCTGACACTGACGGCGGCGGTGCACAAATGCTGAGGAGCTAGCGCCATTCGACGGCCAACACCGCGGTTCCTGGTGTGTCCGCTGTGCCGTGCGTGTGATCATTGCTTGTACAGCCCTCTCGCAGTGTCCGGAGCAAGTATGGTGGGTCTCACACACCGGTGTCAATGTGTTCTTTTTTCCATTTCCAGGAGTGTATATCTCAGTATGTTCTTGTTTCCGAACACGTCATTATTTTCTTCTTTCAGTTTTGAATAATACCACATCCTGCAAGAATATTTGAAACTTTTTAAAATAGCATGCATCAGTTAACGCCTACATAGTGAGAAAAATCCCGATAGTATATGATTACAGGTTGACTCAGCTTCCGAACTATCAGTTAAGTCGGTCAAGATCTCTGTCTGCAGAAGACTCTTTTACAGCTTTTCTTTTTGCTGAAACGCCCATATGAGTGAGTATAAAACTTGTTCCACAGATATACAACAGACGGACGTTGTCAGTAGCGCCGTATTATCATGTGAATCTGCCTGGCGACTTCTCCTGAAAACTGGATTGACCTACGCTTCTTGTCTCATCGCTTGGTACCGTCAGTTGTTCCAGCTACCTAGTTGCTCCAGCGACCTATAATAAAGTGGTAATCGAAGGGGTGCAACTTCTTTGAGTGACCTCTGTAGAATGTCCCAGCTTCTCATCCGACCTTGATGCGTTTCCCCTGGCAAGGGATTTCAGTTGATTTCCTATATCCTGAATACTTGTCTCAAAACTAACACTTCCACGTTTGTGCAATGACTGAAAGTAGCATCCGAATTACGATCTGTAGTGATTTTCGGAAAATCGAATTCAGCAATATGGTCCTCTCTTATCGTCTTGCATTTCTGTGCCAGTATGGCCAACGAAGTGGCTGATAGATAATTCCCATTATTTAAGCTGATTTGCAATCAACTTACGCATCTTCAGTGGAGTACCACTTGCAGTGGTCACAGTATGAGCTCGTTGAGTTCCACCAAACAGCCAATGCGAGCAACGTATACTGTTTGTGCTAGTTCATGTGAAACTGTTTCCACAAGTCCACAGTGCACATACGGTAATCGATAATGCACGTTGCTAAATTTTAACTCCATCTCATGTGTGTGCACGTTTCTGCAAACAGCATTAAACATACATCTCCAGCAAATAAGTCAGTTAAATGTCTCATCCGGAACCTTCCCACCTAACGCCATCGTAGATGAGTTCTTCGCTTTACGTTCTATCCAAATAGATCGCTTTTTTTTAAGTGTCAGAACTCACCGAATTATGTCCAGTAATTATGGAATCGTTTTCAACGTAAATTTAAAACTGCAGTAGCAAAACGAGCACCCAAATTAAATAAACAGTTTTCTCTGGATGTACGAACCAACTTGCCTTGTTACCGTCAGTGATTGGGTTCATTCCACAAGAAGGTTGAAGGGAATGCAAATACGTTGTAAGATGCATGTGAGAAGAATGCTTAGAATAAGTAAATAAAAAAAAACACAGTTGTTGTATCATCATCACTATTCATTGACAGTATCAGTAGTTTGTTTTCCACTACTTACGACCATACGTAGTGGGAGATTGAACTGAAATAGTTCCTATTAAGAACGGTCGTACCGGCTGTGATTCTCAGCTTAGCATTATCATTAATGTGAAGTATTTCCGAACGTGTTATAGTGGTTTACAGGTTCAGAAAAATATGTCACATATGTTTTTTTAGGCGTTGGAAGTCAAGACCTTGGAATATATGTGGCCGATCTACATCGTCGTCGGCTCTATGTGATTATCCTCCCCCCTTTCATAGCATTTTATCACTAACACCCAAACCTCCAGATACGAAACAGTTAGATCAATACCAAACGTTGTGTGTCGATAGAGTATCAACCAGCTATTCTCGGTGGTATTAATGAGAGAAAAGGAAAATAAATAAACTATGTTCGTTGCACCCCCTACGCTTTCTTTGGTTCCTGGAGTGTAGTAACGGGATATGGTGGCCAGCAAAATTAACATTGCTACAAACTCCGAAACGTCCTTTTACGTGTCAGGAATATGTTATCCCTTATAACAATTTCACGCGTAAACTGTTTTAAAAAATATTGCCATTAGTGAGCTTCGAACTCGTTTAATACGAGGAGCTAACGCCTTACGCACTCACCTGCCACAGCTCTCAGCGGCGTTTTATCACAGATACGCTTCTCCTATACTCTGTTGTGCTGGTGTTACTATTAATTATCCTTCATGAATGTTCTATTGGACGACCGAACCCAGCACGAACTAAATCGGTGGTTTGGTTGGTACTCTATTGACAACACAACGTATGGTACCGATCTGTGTGTCTGATATCTGGAGGTTTGGGTGTAAGTATGAGCAATAACGACACAATTTAGATTTTCTAATTTTTATTTGCGTGTTGCCAAGTTTACGATCTTCAGTGTTCTAATTTGGATGCAGTGATATATCAATAACACGAAAGGCGTAACTCAAATATAATTATTTAAACGTGCTTAAGTGTGATGTGCGTATAAATTACAAGATCTATGACTACACAAAACGAGGTGAAAGACCATAGAATTTCCTCATTCTGCGACGGGAGCAAACTGAGAACTGGTGTAACACGGATAAGGACATACAGTAAACGCAACTAGAACTTATTTTTCGAGTCTCAAATGTTTGATAACGATAGATTCATAATTGAATTATTGAGTGAAAGAAACTGATTAGGGTTACTGCTGCTAAGGTATGTCTAGTACCTCAGGGAGACAACATGAACTCAGGAAAGTTGGATGGATATCAATGATAACCTTGGCAGTTTTACCCTATGAGGCATTACCTTTATTCCTTACTTTTCAACTCTAAATAAAACAGGAAATGTTTTTAGCAGGCTGAAGGAAGGAATTAAGATGACGCAAACTTGATTACTCTATATCCAAGCTATCGATTAAGGATCCAAAAAGTTGCCAACTGATTAAAGGAATTTCTAGAAGCGAGCTCAAACTTTATCCTACTTTGTGATGTACTAGACAAGTAGAAACGAAAATTTGCTTTTGACGTCTCGTCGACGTTCGGATCGGACAAAGGTGTACCAATAACCGGATCATAACCTTTTCAGGTGAACCATTCCGGCAACTGCTTGAAGTGGACTGAGAAAATGAATAAAAATCAGGTGAAAACGTTGAATGAGGATCTCAGCAGCTCGTGATATATGAAACGCCAGCGCGTTAACCACTTCGCCAACACGGCCTTCTCTTCTTTCTCAGCCATAACTCAAAGAATACTTTGTATCTCATTAAGACATCAGATGTGGGCTGCTGGCGCTGCTAGGCATTAGATACATTTGATGCACCGGTTTCCTTTCCCTCTTGGGGTCGTTAATCTAACGACATTCTTGCTAGTCCTCTCAAGTCGACTGGGGAGCAGAGGAAGTAAAGAATGGAGATATATGAAGAAGGCGTAGGTAGGACAGCCAACACACACACACACACACACACACACACACACACACACACGCACAGTGAGAGAGAGAGAGAAAGAGAGAGCCTTTACTTTGTTGCATTTTTATTAATTTTATTATTACTACATTATTTCGCTTGGGTTTACTGAGCCATACTGCAAACTGCGTGGTACAAATGTCAACTCATATATGCAGAGAAAACATAGTATAAATAATGTAAACAATGGTTTAAATTAATTTGCTGTTTCACTTATGTTCAATACTTAGAGCTAAGGAATCTTCACATATCAAATGTTGTCAGAAAACACGTTGAAAACTGATGCCTCGTAATATACAGGCCTCTGAGGAGACTTTCGACTCTGATTACTCCGGGAAAGCCTAAAATTTCAAACAGGAGCTTTATTTATTCTCCTCGGTTCTGAGCTTGGGTTTCTAGAACGAAAATTTTGTATTGGTTGTCAATTAAACGTTCTGGGGCTGAATAAGACTGAAATAACAAATTTAAAAAAAATTCTTATGAATCATAAAAGAATTAGGGCAAGTGGACTCATATATGCTACATCATTCATCAAACTCGTTTTACATCCTAATAATGACATATTTTCACGGATTTTCTTTAGATATTTTATTTGTAATCTGACAACTGAAATATATAAACAGTTTTACGTAAGTACCGCAAAATGTTAGTTAATTATTATGTCATAAAATACTATCAGAAAATTGTTCACTCCAGCTCCTTCAGAATGTACGTTGCACGTTGTTATGTCACGCCAAGTATATTATATTGATTGCTGCATTAAACTTCAAACAAACACAGATACATGACAATGTTTTGCAACACGGTCATAAAAGCTCTGTAAGCAAGACTCGAAATGTTTTAACAGTCACTCACTTTCTCGACCATAGAAACCCGCTCCTGGTCACGCAGTCATTGTAGAACAGCTGTGTAAATGTCTTCATCGTCGGAAAATTTGTGACTGGTGTGAATCAGTTCCTAGATACCTTCACATTGTAGACGTACAAGTCGATGGCCTCCATTGGCGATCAGCATGACCCTCATCTGTCCGGCTTTGGTCAAACTGTTGGCAGAATTTCACTATTGCTGAACGCGATATTGAATGTAGTCCTTACAGCGTCAGAATTCACGGCTAACCTGTGTGTCAGACTTTATGCCCACAATGATCGTACTGTCCCGCATAATTCAAACTTGGAGTACGTGTCCAGTTGTCGCGTGATTTCACTCTCACTTGTTATCTGTATCACTGGAGAACTGTGTCTGCAAGATACCCAGAGCATGTACTGTCTTCTGACAACGCGTCACACTTGTTGCACAAACATGGGCCGACATGTGTCACTTACTTTTCCAAGTCCCTATGTATATGGTCCTTTATACTGTTTCTTCTATTTGCTGTATCTCTCTCTCTCTCTCTCTCTCTCTCTCTCTCTCTCTCTCTCTTCATCCGAACAGGCTATGAAGGCCCAATGCTACCGACCGGCCGCCGTGTCATCCTAAGACCACAGGCGTCACTGGATGCGGATATGGAAGGGGCATGGGGTCAGCACACCGCTCTCCCGGCCGTGTGTCAGATTACAAGACCGGAGCCCTACTTCTCAAACAAGTAGCTCTTCAGTTTGCCTCGCAAGGGCTGAGTGCACCTCGCTTCCCAAAAGCGCACGGCAGACCGCATGGTCGCCCATCCAAGTGCTAGCCAAGCCCGACAGCGCTTGACTTCGGTGATCTGACGGCAACCGGTGTCTTCACTGCGGCAAGGTCGTTGACTCTATTTGTTATGGAACTCAAAAAATAGTTTCTTCTTTCTTTTTCTCTGAAACGAAAAAGTATTTTGCATTTAGTGCACTACACAAATGTGATATGAAGAACATCATTACACAAGAGGTTAACACTCTCCAGTATGCAGATGATTTTGCCTTTTTCTACACTTAAAGGCCAAATCTCTATGCCTGACCTCAGACAGGTATCCTTAAAACCAGGCAACGCAATCAGAATCAACAATTACAAGTGTTATTCAACATCTCAGGCAGATGTACTACATGAAACATCCTTAATGTTCCGTTGGCATAGGCTTTGGTGTTCTGTTGCGTTACCTCATTGGAAATGCGTAATCTTTGTCATCATAATCCACCTTCTCTTCTTCGCTCTCTTCTACGTCTAGTATTCTCTGCTGTGAATGTGCAGAATGGAGACATAGCGCTACACCTATAAACAGCATCGCTGTGTTGTTTTGAGGAAGTAAATGATCTCTTTCTCTATAGCGAAAGGTATATTAACATTTTGAAGCTTTTATATAGTCAATCCAGTCCAAAAGTACAGAAATTACCTCTATTTCTTAAAACCATGCTAACGCTGCGATAAACATGTTTCTTCAGTCAATCTACTGCGAGCTTGCAGAAACGAAAGTACCTGATGAACAGAAAGCAAGTGGTGTGAAGTAAGGCCACAATCGAGGACAGCGAATTTACTTATTTTTCTGAGCTAGAAGAATATAAAATTAGTATGTAGCGTAAACGCATCAGAAGGAGTGAGGAAGATATTTGAGGATCCCTACGATATAACAAAACAAGAGCACTTGTTGGAATGGGAATAATCAGTTTCACAAGGTTTTGCACTAAAGAGTTTTGATGTATTTCCAAGTACTTGTAGGTAAACAGATGGTTACTTGCGTCTCCTTCTTTCTTGTTTGTTCTGACACTCGCAGAAACGGATATCCCTGACATCTACCAAATGTAAGTGGGTAGGATGAACTTATGGTTCATACGAATAAGTACCAAGATAGTTTTCAGCTTCGTACTAGGCTGAAAGTCTCGAAGACAGAAGAACCTTCTAATTACTGTCTGGATCGCAGTGTCACCCACAGTTGGAAATCTGAGGATGGTAGAACGACGTTCATCGCACATCCAGAACCATTGGAATTCTTCGCCAGCTTTGCAACTAAGTCTCCTAAGCCAGCCATACATGATCTGGGGCCCACTAGAATGAAATTTTCATGCCTTTTGTTTATTTCTCAATGCTTATCGTAAAATTTCAAATACCTGAATATTCATCTTACTGTTACAGTCTAGTCTGAATAGAATGGAACACGCTTTTTGATTCCAAGACTACAGCAGGTTCTGGAGTAATCTATAACATTAGTACGTTCGGCCCACCTGCGTAAACGAACATTGAAAGACAAAGCCGAGTCATTACAATTCGAAATAGGAACAGAATCATACTTAGTAATGTAAATGAGGGCAGATTTTCGACTCCGACAGTTTTGAATGTCGAACACACCGTTAATACTACCAAACATAAATTCAAGACCCGTTCTAACTTCGTTTAAAAGTTTCTTTTCCTTCAACTTAATGTAACAGTGCAAATGTGTTGCATTACCTTGAGCAAACGGTTCCTCAGAAACACAATACTCAACAATACTCCAAATAGCAAGAATAGTTTCAACAAAATGTTGTTTTCCTCCAACACTACTAGCATCAACTGTAATGAGAAAGCTCTCGCTCCGCCTTTTATATCCCTGGCGCCGAGAAAGGGTTGATGAATTAGCTATTACCTTCTATGGAAACAAAATAAATTATTCAGCAGCTGTTATTGTACTTGAAGAACTCTGGTATTATAAGCCAAATCTTAATGATTTAATTCGTCAATTCAGGGAAGCATATAGAGAGTTTCTTTTTATGCCTAATGGAATAATATGTGCACATAGGTATTACGATTTCAGACAAGGACGTTATAGGCCTTTGTGGTATAACTATCAGAGCCTCAATACGTAAAAGGTGGCGGCAGACGAAATTCTTAGGAATACATCAGCTGCGGGGGAAGTAATATGCATCTTTCTGCTGAAGTTTCTTGAAATTAAAAGCAATCAATATAAAAGTGAACAAAGTGCGTCAGTAAAGTTTCAAGTAGGCAACGAAACTGGAACTCATTGTGCCAAAGCAATTTTTCATCGTACTGTAAATAGTGACTACCGAGATTTTACACCTGATACCGGAATGGATTTCTAAGTTGGTCTATGGATGTATCTGTTTGAACCTAACTGTAGATACTGTGCACTGAGCCTAATGCTTTAACTAGCGGAGGGCAGACACTCCTCATTTCCAATGCAGACCTTGTGTGTGGAAGACACCCTTATCTGTCGCAGGAGCATGATTAATCTGTATTGGGCTGCTGCCCTACTTGGCTACTAAAATATCTCTCGAAGTTCTGACGTCGACATGCAGTAGAGCTTCAACGACTTCTCCTAGTAAGACATTCTTGTAAGTTGATGGCATTTCTCCAAGGCCCACAAGCCTGAACCCGAATTCTACTAAGTCAAACTGATGAAGTGCTGTAAAGACTCCTTTCTTACTAGGCTAATTACTGTTTAGCTCTACAGGGCCTTTATACTGAAATGTTTCCCCACACCACCTAGTATTGCCTTTCTATGTGTGTGAGTAACTGTATGTTCACTGTTGTGGGTAAATACATACAGCATACACAGGGCGGTGTGTGAAACTGATAGCGATCACACGCTTCCGCTGTTGTAGAAATCTGCTCCAGATGCTGCATATACCGTGTTGAGCTGAAAGTGGTAACCAAAGTACGGAGAAATATTCTTCGGGGCTCTGTTGCATAGCAATCAGATTGCTTTCAGTTCTGAGAGATGTCCAGTTACTATTGTGGATTTGAATGATCCATGAAGTGACTTCTTTTCCGAAGAAAACATCGAACTATTTCACTAGAACTGAACGCTCCCGTCGGAACTGTTCTCAAGCTGGTGTTTATTAGTAAATCACAATAGCAATATATCGCTGGGTGTATAATAAGACGTACCTTCTTGAAATGAACAATATTTTATTGTTCTATTAACTGATTTCCTTCCATATACACTTATATTTTACAATGTGAATCAAAAACTCGCAATGGCGTCGATTTTTTACATCACAAGAATGGCTCTCCTCTCCTAAAATTACTCTTAACAAGAACAAAAAACTCTATATCCTAAGAATAATTATGTGAGCGCTGACCGCCACAGAGTAATAAACAATATCTTTGTCTCTCTGTCGCACTGTCACAGCAAGTTACGCTGCATGATACATCATAGTGCGCATTTCGCAATGGTATGGTACAACGATCATTCTAATCGAGGATGCAGCGGACGAGGACAGAGTTACAGTGGTCACACCGTCAAGTTCCAGCTGCAGGTCTCATCGCGTTAATGCTGTTTCTTTTCGTGGTTACAGAGTGGGCTGATGACAACTGTAGAAAATTTCTTAGTCAAACTGTTAGGTCGTTGGCAGTCATACAGTCATTGAAGGTGTAAATGGCTCTGCCTGACATTAGGCATAGAGATTTGGTCTTTAAGTGTAGCAGAAAAGCGATAAATCATTTGCACACTGGAGAGATTTAACCTCTGGTGTAATGATGTTCATCATGTCTCGTGTGTATATTAAAAACAGAGTAGTGCGCTGATCTGAGCGTTTAGGGAGTCCACTTGAATTTGTATGAGTAATTTTTTTTATTCATACTCACTTGGTCCTCCGCTTTGGAAAGATATGAACACAAAACAAAGTAAGTCTTTCTAGAGCTATTTTAGTAAACGCCGACAAGCTGACAACGGGATAGGTATGTAGGAAGTTGGACTTTCAGGCACCGATTTAGATTAGCGAGCTGGAACCATTATTTGAACTGTTCAGGGAGGTAGCAGACTCTAATTCAGATGTCGATAAGGTTCGTAGAAAAGTCGATTTGTCACGAGAGAGAACACAGGACAGTGAGCATAATACATTCCAAGGACTGAATTCGTAGAGGACTTCCGTATATAATTTATCTCTTTCATGTGAGACGGGGGTCTTAGGAAATGATCAATGCGATGACTACTAGGGGGAATTTAACCAGTTAAGAGGTTTTCACAATTTTTAAAACATGTTAGTTCGAGCATTTACATCCCAGTTTCACGGGTAATCTTCCACAGATGAGAAGATTTTACCCTTCTTACGTTCGAGACGACGTTCAGCAGTCACTGGTGAGTATTCCGTACTCCACCGTACCACGGAGTTCTTAACATGTAACTAAGTCAAATGTCGCTTTTGATACTAGAAGTCTTTCGCATTTAATACTCTAAAGAATGTGTAGTAAGATACTTACACTGAGCCGGTCTCTGGTAAACTTACTTCAGCAACTGTATTATTACTTTTTGAAAGAGTGCCACTTTTTGTTATCTATGTTCCAGTGACTTTTAGGAAAGAATTCCACACCTCTTGTTGTCGCTTCCATCGTCAAAATAACAGGAAAAGTTACCTTATCCTGAGTTTTGATGCAGTATGCAATATTGACCGAGTACAAATATTCACTTTTGGTGGCAACAATTACGTGAGCCACTATTGTGGCGAGAGACTCCAGGACAGGGAGACGTCGTTGAGGACTATGTGGTGACTGTCTTCCATTACATTAGGTGAGCCGTGTCCTGGGTCTCTTGTACACGAATTTCCCTAAACAGAGGTGTGAGCGCTGAAATTCCCGCAGAGCACCAGCGGTTGCTCAAGTTGGAGCAACAGTACTTTCCACTCTTACTTCACCTATCTCACTTCTCCGGTATTAAAAACCGGCTAACGAGATGGATAATACAGAACGTAATCTAATTCGTGCTACCGATATCTGCAGTCCTGCGGTAGGGGAACTAATGTGTATATCCGAGAAAGTAATTACTGCCGCAGCAGTACAGCGGCACGCCCTTTAGAGTCGAGTCTGCCTGGCCTAATAACAAAGTACCTTCTATAGGTGACACGCCTATCTAGTTTGGATCACGTTTCGGAAATCGAAGCAGCACACACATTTTTTAGATGGATTTCTTGTAGCATGCTGTCTCTGTTGTCTACGGCTGACCGAATATGCCACTGAAGGACCATGGAAATTGTGATTGGAAATAATGCTTAGAGTTAAAATTCTTACGTCTCTCGTGTCTAACTCTGCTCGGATAAGGAAATATACCTCACTTGTTAATATGATACTCCAGATATTATCTCGGAGTTAATTGCAGCTGCCATTCGTCGTGGACGTCCTGAACACTGACACTGTGCTTGGTAATGTGGAATTCCAGTTCGCCTGGGATAAATGAAGCAGGAGGATACTGAGTGAGCCTCCATTGTATCTCGTAACTCCTCACTTGATGTAACCTAAAAGTAATTCGAAAACATATACATACCCGCACTGTTCGATATTGCACTTCACCACAGTCCCACTGAACGTGAAGCATTGATCGAAGAATACAATCCATTTTTTTTCTCAACGTTTGGAATAAATACGCCTATTAAGGCAGATTTTACAGTTTCAAGAGATTATTCCAACAAACTGAGGAAAGGGTCAAATCCTTGTCAGAGCCAGTCCACAAAACAAACCTCAACTTTCTGATTGCTATGTAGTACACGTTTGAGGGGGCGTCATCGTTGTCTTAATGTATAGACACTTGTTTACGTGTATAGTGATTTTGTTTTGGCTTCTCAGGTGCTACGGTGCATCTTGTGCTGTTCGTGTCTTCCCTGCAGGAAGAAAACGAAGAAAACGAAGAAAGCGACACCTTATGTGGAGCGCTACACAAGTAGGAAAGAGTGGAAGAAAGACCTTGATGCTGGAATAATGGATCTGAACATGGTGAGCAACTCCAAGACGTATCAAAAACGGCACAGCGATGTTAAAGCATTACTGAAATTAGTAACAATGGTTACTCTAGTAGCAAAATCTGTTTTTTTAACTTCTCAGTTTTTTTTCAATATTCCAACTATTTGTTTGTTTTAGTTTTCTGGTTTATATTAAATCTTAGATTAGACGTTACAAACATACATTCATTTTCGGTGTCTACGTCTAATTCTGGAGAACTGTTGTTACGCTCTCAACGTTAATATAAAATCTATGAGATGGCTGTCATTATCACACCGACTTTCCAGGTGCAGTTTTTTTATTTTATGGACTTCAAAGATAATGATTGTTGTATCATGTTACGTTCATCTGAGCACTCAAGGAGACGCTCTCCTTTATCGTTGGTGGTTCACTGTCCAAATCTCTTTGCCCTCAGCCATCCACGATCACTTCCCATGAAGAGTTTCAGATCTCACCTTAAGATAATTTTACGCACCAACGATATTTTCATACCCAATGAACATATATTTAAATGAGGAGCGCAGTATTATATAGTCGAAATATTTGTCTTATAACAGGACAAATACTAATAATTAAATAAATCCGTATAAATCAAGTAGTGGGTGTATTATTAGTAATTGCAAATCATATGAAGTCTGTTCGCTTTCATTATTTATTTCTGCAGCATTATTATCATAAACATACGTTTTAAACGGATTTTGTTTTGAATATATTTGGCTTCAGTTGCCCATGAACTTTGCTGCATACAGGCTTTACACATACACTGATCAGACAGACCATATGACGACCTACCTAATAGCCGGTATGTCTACCTTTGGCACGGATAACAGTACCGTCACGTCGTGGCAAGGAAGCAGTGACACCTTGGCAGGTCGCCGGAGGGAGTTGGCACCACACCTGCACCCACAGGTCACACAGTTCCCGTAAATTCCAGATTCCGGGAAGGGGAGCGATAAGCACTGAAGCCACGTTCAGTCACATCCCACGTGTGTTCGGTAGAATACAGATCTGGCGGGTTGAGCTGTTTCTCAAACCACTCCATCACACTCCTGGTCTTGTGACATGGTGCACTATCTTGCTGAAAATCCCACAGCTGTCAGGAGACGTAATCGTCATAATGGGATGTACGTGGTCTGCAAACAGTGTACTCCCAGCCGTTAGGGTGCCTTGCACAGGCTAAATTGGACCCACGGATGCTCACGCGAATGTTCTCCAGAGCATAATGGAGCCGCCGCCATCTTGTCTCCATCCCGAAGTAGAGGTGTCAAGGCGCTGTGAACCTGGAAGACGATGGATTGGCGCCCTCGCATCGGCATTATGAAGAAAGCATTGGAATTCATGAGACCGTGAAACGCTCTGCCACTGTACCGACTCCTGCGTCGACGGTCAGGTGCCCATTACAGTTGTAGTGGCCGACGTCAGGTGCTAACATTGGCACACGCGTGCGTCGACGGTCGTGGAGGCCATTCGTCAGGAGTGTTCGGTGCTCTGTGTACTCAGATACACTTGTACTCTGCGCAGCCTTAAAGTCTGATCTTAGTTACGTCACAGTTCACCACCTGTCCTGGTTGTGCGGTCTGACTTCTGTAATAAGGTGTTGCCGCCCAACCTCACGACGGAAGGACTTGGTTTTACCTTGGTTTCGCTGCATCTTGAAGTCATTCAGCACAGCACTTCTCGAAAACTCGGCAAGTCGTGCAGTTCCCGGCACGGTCATGCCGGGCCTCTGGGCTATCACAATCTGACTTCAGCCCAACGTAGATAGATCGCGCGCCTTCCCTATTCTACAAACGAACAACATTGTCACTGATAGTACATGCGCAAGCGCGTGTCAGACCAGCAGTCATTCCTAGCCGTGTGACGCCGCTATTGCCCGGACGTGTTTATATGTATAGTAGGTCTGTGGTCATAATGTTCTGTCTGATCAGTGTATGTGACTTCTGCGTTGGAAATCGAAAGTGTTACGGAATGATGGCCCCTGGGTCCGATCTAATGGCTAATTGTTCGTCTGGTTTGCATTAGAACGCTCCTTGCATTTATTAGTAGGGAAAGCATTGGCTCTTACGAATACTTGTTTGTTTTTCTATTTGATAACACTGATACATTATCCGATGAAGAAATACTGCCTTTGTTGCATCAAAGCGGAGCTTCTGGAACTATAAATATACAAGAACAATTGGCAATGAAACTTAGATGTTACCAAAAAAAAACTGAGAACCATTTAGGCCATTGAAAGTTATTCTGTAAGGTAGGTCAAGTGTGTTTACTTAGGGAGGTACCTAATAAAACAATAATTAAAAAGAATAACGATGTACACAGGGAGTGATATTATGGGTGTGAATCATTAAGAAAAAATAGATATAGTAACTTTAGAGCAACTATACAATTTGAGAAACTATTACACCGTGCGATGAGTTTGAATTATTATATGTGGCTAAATTTATTCCATCTAATAATTTATCAGAACGCCTAATTTATATGATATTAACAAGGTATTATATTAATTAATTTAATTCAGCAGATGATTTAGGGTAGTATTATTGGCATAACTTTATTTTTTCGTTTCCAAGTTTCATGTTTATATTTGCATGCAAAATTTACTATGTACTTTGTGTTCACATCTATGCTCAACATGTACTGCTGTAATTAGTAAACAAAACATCATCATAGACGTTAGACACACCCTGGGCCAAAGTTAATCAATTATGGTTATGGAACATGAGTCTCTTGACTGGTTTCATTCTTCTCCATGGGCAACTTATTTTTATATCAGTATGTTTACCACACTGCATTGGCAAAATCTGCTTAATATCTTCTACAGTTAGCATCTACACAAAAGTTTTTGTTTCAAATGGCCGTTAACTAGTTAGGATTTCTTAGCAGCAGTCCCATTAAGCTGCGTCCAGTCCTGTTGAGAATGTTCCATTACAGGCTTACCTCACCTTTTCACTCTTGTACCTCTCATTTCTCTACTTTATTTGATTTCTTAATTTATAACCCCTCCCTATAACACTCTGTATCACATTCTTCAAACTTTACACTTACGAACTTCCTATGTTATACAAAATCCATTCAAGTGTGTTAAGCCGAATCTCTAGAGTATTCCTATGTGTTAGATATATGCAATACTACATGAGTCAGTAATAGCAAAATCAAAACACCCACAGTTTATGGAGTATGGACGCTTCAGAGAGAGAAGGGAGCCAGAATATCCGTCCATCTTCGAGATCTTTCCCTGTCAACCGACTCCAGGACCTGCCCCTCGCATCAAGAAAGAAGATAATAGTAAGGACGATACTCGGAAGGACGGCCGTGCAGAGGTGAGCAAACATCAGTACTACCGGGTATACATCGCAGAATCAGTCACTCTCCCAGACAGCTCTCTCATTTTTACACGTGGGACTAGGTAAGAAACTCACTTTGTTGTAATCCATTAATACAAAGTAGCAGTGGTTGCAATATCCTAAAATAAATGTAACATACAACGGAATAATATAGCTGTGGAAAGTAAACTTCCGTTGTAAAATTACAAGGATACGAAATATACCACTCGTCTGAAATACAAGCTAAAAACGCATGTTAACAGTCGATTCAGTCTTACATGGTTTCCCATGTGCCTTCGACTTGCTACCTCAAGTGTCCAGCACACGATGTACGATCATACGGAATGTTAGCTTCAATACTTGTTCATGAAACTTAAGTGATGTTATGAGCTGCAGTGGGCATATGCTGTCGGTAATAAGAGGCACAAATCCGACTTCAACTTCTATTCAGTAGCTGCAGGAGAAGTAGACACGATACCAATTCGACGTAATATGGTTTACGGTTCCAGTGCTTGTGACCCCCATTAATCCGTCATGCAGAATAAGGTTTTGAAACATGAAGAACAGTTAATAAGAATATAAGTAACCAGACAAAACCACACGAACATATGACAGAGAGTTGTATTGAACGAGATTTTCACTCTGCAGCGGAGTATGCGCTGATATGAAACTTCCTGGCAGATAAAACTGTGTGCCGGACCGAGACTCGAATTCGGGACCTTTGCCTTTCGCGGGCAAGTGCTCTACCAAGGTGGAAGGTAGGAGGCGAGGTACTGGCAGAAGTAAAGCTGTGAGGCCGGGGCGTGAGTCGTGCTTGGGTAGCTCAGTTCATAGAGCACTTGCCCGCGAAAGGCAAAGGTCCCGAGTTCGAGTCTCGGTCCGGCACACAGTTTTAATCTGCCAGGAAGTTTCAGAGAGTTGTATAGTGTGAGGGGCTCTTAAACAAAAGGTAACGATGTTGTCGTAATCTCTTTGTGTAGTCTTCCAGAATGTGAATTCGGGGTAGACTAGGCGGCGTCATAGAGCTTTACACGTATATTCACGTGACGATCAGAGTATCAAGTGAGAGAAATTAAGGTGCTAACAGTCAGTATTATAAAAATAAATGTAGGTTCTCGCTAGCAAATTTTATTGTTTACAATTGCCTGCGTATTTTACTGCTACACTGTCGCAATCAGTGAACAAAGATGCATTACAAACGTTATACACAAAACGGATCACAGACAATGTCTATGTTTTTCGAGTCATATATCTATTGACTTGTTTCAGCTTTCTTTATGGGTAGTCTACTACACAGTGCGCGGACAACAATCTGGTGTTTATACACTTTACACACCTTCACATTCTTTCCCTTTCAGGTGCGGGGTTCATTCCTAGATGCCTTATCATTATTCGTGTCAACCAACCTTTATTTTGTTAAGTGTGCCCCATTAAAACATTCTGTACCCTTTTCATTCGCGTGCCTCTCAGTTCCGTATCTCTATTTGATATATTAATTTTTGACAAACGCCTATAGCATCACATTTCGCATTAGTTATTAGACACAAATATGGTCTGCTAACTTAATATACCATCTGTTTAACAGAGCTAAGTCAGTTGTCTAAAGTTTCCTTCTGCTAGACATACGGCATCCTAGCTGAATAAGCAATAGTAAAACCAAACCATCTACAGGGCCATGCTGTTGGGCGCGTCAAGAAGAGAAAGGCAGCCGAAGAAATACCACCGTCTGATGACCGCGAGCGCAAACACACTGAACAGCGTCGCCGTCGCCGCAAGAGACGCGAGAATAAACTGGTCGCCGCGCCGCAGGAGGGCCCTGCTGCGGTAAGTCAGTGTCATTATTGCCGTGGAGGGCAAGCAGGGAGAGGCGGACAGACAGGTTGAGAGCTAAGAAACAACAGGTACTTCTTAAACTGCGCTCATTGCAGAATCAGCCACTCTGCCAGATCATGTCTATCGAGAATTTCTGATGCTCCAGACATGCCTCCTCGACTATCAATTCCGGAAAGAGAGTTTAAGGGATTCACTTCATTACAATCAAATGATAGATTGGTTACAAGATAATGATGTAAATCTTGGGTCGTACGGATAGTTATTATTGTGGGATAGTAAGACCCGGTGTAAAATACCCACGGGTTACGATTATAACACTTGTGTGAAACACAGCAGCTTCAAACAGCTTCATGTACACAAATCATAGATCTGCAGCTGTGCGAGTCACAACTGGCCAATGACTACTGCCTGTCGGAGACACATCCGTCCCTCAGTATCGCAGATTTGAGGTAATGGCGTGAGACTAGCGAACGGCATCCAGTGTCGACGAATTCATTATAGATGTAGTTCGACGTGTGGAATGACAGGGAATGAAACCGTTTGACTCATTTTAAACGTAAGTTATGCCGATAACCGTTTTATGTGATTTATCTAAACACGGAGAACCGCAATCCGATTGGCCGACTTGAATATAGCTGAGTACAAATACTCTGCGCCAGGACCTGTCACATCAAAGAGAAAACTGCCATGTACGTAAAGATTTGGGTATAAATGATATTATCCCAGACTGTTAACGGAACTGAAAATTTCAGTAGGATACCCTCGTACGAAACCACAAGCTTAATATCAATGACGCCCCATATACCATCAGTGGCACTTAAGAGACAGTAGGGAACCAATAAAGCATTCGGAATACGTTACATTTTTTCGGCGATTTATGCCTGCAAGAAAGTGATGACTCATCTAACGTACATGGTGGAAGCAAATTAACTACCTTACCATAGCAGAAAACTTGGTAAGAATCAGTCGAAGTTAATCAGACTTCGAATACATTCCAACTGTATTAATGAAATCATCTGTGACTGACACGAATGCCATACCGAGAACAACTTAGATTTCTTAAAACAGACCTGACACATGAAGAGCATCAGTGCACTCTTTTATAGTTTATAATAATTCCATCAACAATTGTTCACGTGATGAGCTAAGCGTGAGTTTGCAACTACTTAACTTAGCCAGACTATTTGTGTGAAATAGTAGTAATAACAGTCGGTGGCGCACACACGACGTTAATGGCACAACTCGCAAAAATGTGTTACTGCCTCTCACTGGAGCAAATCAGAGATGGCCCAGGAGCCTTGGTGCAGGTTCTGATAGGATTACTCCGAAGACGAAACCTGATGTCATCCCATCTGTATGTCCACTTCGTCTGCGGTCAGCTTAATAACCGAAGTTTTAGCGCATAAACATACTAATTAAGTGCAAGGACAATGTACACAGATATAAAGGGCTCTAATGTGACAGATGAGAAATGATAAAACTGTGCTGCGTTAATAATCTTACAGCAAATATACGGACTCTGATACTATACAGGAACAGCGCGAAAATCTGCTACATGTCACTAAATACTTTCAGTATAACGAGTAATGTTTTATCAGGGCAACTGACGTATAGGTAATTAACTCCTCGTGATTCACTTTTAATTGAAAGCAACACTTTTTTTTGGCACAAGATACTGCATAATAATGTAAAAATAAATTACGTTTTAGTTAGGAAGATCCCTTTGTGAGGTTACGACGAAGCCATCGACATACCTCTGTGGAAGTCAGAAGTATCTGTACCGGGTGACCTTACCGATTAACAAATCGCTTCCTATAGGATCACAGGAGTTTAGTTAAAGGTATTGGGAAAGGCAAAAATAAATAAATTGAATTTATTTAACAAATTTTGGTCCTAGCGGCGTTATAAGAATATAAATAGGGGGTTTATGATACTACTGAATGAAACAATGGTCACTATAAGGCTGTATATATTACACTTCGCTACAGACGTCATTTTAAACATAAGCGCACACGAACAGAAAACTATTATGTTCACTAAGTACACTACTGGCCATTAAAATTGCTACACCACGAAGATGACGTGCTACAGACGCGAATTTAACCGACAGGAAGAAGATGCTGTGGTATGCAAATGATTAGCTTTTCAGAGCATTCACACAAGGTTGGTGCCGGTGGCGACTCCTACATCGTGCTGACATGAGGAAATTTTCCAACCAATTTCTCATACACAAACAGCAGTTGACCGGCGTTGCCTGGTGAAACGTTGTTGTAATACCTCGTGTAAGGAGAAGAAATGCGTACCATCACGTTTCCGACTTGGATAAAGGTGGGATTGTAGCCTATCGCGATTGCGGTTTATCGTATCGCGACACTGCTGCTCGCGTTGGTCGAGATCCAATGACTGTAAGCAGAATATGGAATCGGCGGGTTCAAGAGGGTAATACGGAACGCCGTGCTGGATCCGAACGGCCTCGTATCACTAGCAGTCGAGATGACAGGCATCTTATCCGCATAGCTGTAACGGATCGTGCAGCCACGTCTCGATGCCTGAGGCAACAGATGGGTGACGTTTGCAAGACAACAACCATCTGCACGAACAGTTCGACAACGTTTACAGCACCATGGATTATCATCTCGGAGACCATGGCTGCGGTTAGCGTTGACGCTGCATCACAGACAGGAGCGCATGGGATGGTGTAGTCAACGACGAACCTGGGTGCAGGAATGGCAAAACGTCATTTTTTCGGTT
This sequence comes from Schistocerca serialis cubense, assembly GCF_023864345.2. Taxonomy (NCBI): domain Eukaryota; kingdom Metazoa; phylum Arthropoda; class Insecta; order Orthoptera; family Acrididae; genus Schistocerca; species Schistocerca serialis. The sequence goes on from NC_064645.1 coordinate 124,437,180, forward strand.
GAATCCAGGTTCTGTTTACAGCATCGTGATGGTGGCATCCGTGTTTGGCGATATCGCAGTGAACGCACATTGGAAGCGTGTATTCGTCATCGCCATACTCGCGTATCACTCGGCGTGATGCTATGGGACGCCATTGGTTACACGTCTCGGTCACCTCTTGTTCGCATTGACGGCACTTTGAACAGTGGACGTTCCATTTCAGATGTGTTACGACCCGTGGCTCTGCCCTTTATTCGATCCCTGTGAAACCCTACATTTCAGCAGGATAATACACTACCGCATGTTGCACGTCCTGTACGGGCCTTTCTGGATACAGAAAATGTTCGACTGCTGCCCTGGCCAGCACATTCTCCAGATCTCTCACCAATTGAAAACGTCTGGTCAATGGTGACCGAGCAACTGGCTCATAACAATACGCCAGTCACTAACCTTGATGAACTGTGGTATCGTGTTGAAGCTGCATGGGCAGCTGTAACTGTACACGCCATCCAAGCTCTGTTTGATTGATTGCCCAGGCGTATCAAGGCCGTTATTGCGGCCAGAGGTGGTTGTTCTCATGTCAGTTCTAGTATATTTGTCCAATGAATACCGTTTATCACCTGCATTTCTTCTCGGTGTAGCAATTTTAATGGCCATTAGTGTATTAACTTTATACTGTAACTAAAATACTCATGCCTTGGCAAAGATTCGTTAATTAGTTTGGGAAAACAACCACGTTCACAACAGCTCCACAGTGCTTCCCGAATATTAACCATATATGAAAGAAGTAGAGAAGTTCTCGTGCCTGCACCCATTGTCTTGACTGAGGACATGTTATGTTCGAGATTACCAGTAAACTCAACTGAACGGTGGGAGTCGTAATGCCAGTCGGAAATCTTTACATACACCCTGTAGATTAGTTAGCGAACGCCGCTGTCGCTCACCATACTTAGCTTTTTAGCGTTACCTATGGCCGCGGGCGGCTGCCGTAGTGGCTGCAGCACTCTCGCAGTCATCTGACCTGTACTGAAGACTGCTCTCCCTGAGGGCCGAAAATCTATGTACCTCTCTCAACTGGTGTGTCCGTTGGTGAGTCTCTGATGGAAGTTTGCTCTACAGAGCGCTCCCAATAAGCATCAGAAATTTTATTTAGTTTTCGGAGTGTGCGTGGTGTCGTGTAATAAATGACTTACTCTCCTGAGCACCAGCCAGTCAGATCCCTTGTAACAGTGCAAAAATCTCCCTTCCCTATTTAGTTTAACATAATATACCAGTCATAGGTTCATTGTGCTGGAGCTGTGAAACAGGCAACTTCTGACTCCCACCATCCGTCCTATGTCACGTTCAGCGAATCAGGCGTTCTCCATGTAGACACATGTGAGTTCTGTTCTTCCACTCCAGAATTTATTTTCATTATCCTATATCAGTGCTCGCACGTTTCTTAGCAGAGTCAACAAAATTTCAGTTCGCTTCGCAGTAGCCTGTCTTCTTAGGGAGCCGTGCTGTTAAGCACATAAGATCCAGATGGTCTTTCGTCCCACTCCAGCCTTGCCTTTTCACCGTTGTGGACCTAGCAGTTCCCATAACATGGGAACACAACCTGTAGCTGCTAACTCACGATATGCTCCCTCTGCGCCAGTGGACACGCCAAGTTAAAACGTACAGATCAGCTCTACATCGTTTAGGATGCAGACACGGACAGTGCCTCTGCCGTGGAGCTCACGCCTCATGCTCTATACTGTGGCCTGACCCGACACACGCTCCCTTCTTCTGCTGGTCTGCGTTCAACATGCAGTCTGTAGGATTAACATTCGCCCAGATTCGGGAAATAATATGGAAATCTAGTGTTAGATACGAAATCGCTGACGTCAGTTTCAACAAAAACTCTTATTTCTTGCTGGGAATTGATTTAGATTGGTTGGATTAGTGAAGTTAACGGAGTATGACTATGGCACCAGACAGGTTTTACGAAAACGTTTGCACAGCACCCTGGTTTGAGATACGTGCTTACTTTACTGTGTATTTGGCATACATAAGTGAAACGTCCCCTTTGAACAATTATACATAAGACTGTCCTTAAACTGACATACAATATTTTTAGCGCAACGCAATCTGACTTTCAAAACTCCCTACTGAAGAATGGCCCTGACAAACATTAAACTATACCTTTCACAAATCACTTACCTCACAAAAATCTTCGCTGCTCAAGCTACTGCAATACAGAGAGCGCCACTACTGCCAGCTAAATAAAAGATTCAAACTACTGAAGGCACTAACTACTGATAGGGATAGTTAGCAAATGAAAGATATTAATAGAGAACAAACAATGTATTTACCTTAATATCATCACAAGTCATAATATATATATCAGTTCATGACAAATTACAAATCTCCGCCATCTCTCTCCCCACATCCACCACTGCTGGCGGCTCACCTCCAACTGCGCAACGCTACGCGCTGTTCACAGCCAGCTGCCTAACACTACAATGGCGAGTATTACAACAATGCAAAGCAGCCACAGACTGCACACAGCACAGCCAGTGATTTTCATATTGAGCGCTACGTAACGTTGCCAATAAGAAAACATAAACAGCCTACTTACATAGCGAAAACATAAACAGCCTACTTACATAGCGAAAACATAAACAGCCTACTTACATAGCACCCATGCTCCCCACAAAAAATTTTACAAATGGGATTGGGCAGTGGCCAATACAGATTTGAAAAATTTTTCATAATTACAATAACAAAGAAATCAAATGCACACACTTATTGATATTATGTTGGTCAAAAGCTAAAATTTTCTCACAGTCCATAAAGACAGTCCTAATCGTACATAACAGTAGAATAGCAGTGTTTTTTCTCAAAGTCTGAGCAGTAAAAGAAAATGCACACGGAAGTAGTGGATTTCCATGCAGTCTTGAAGAAGTAGTGTTGTCCTTCCAATGGAAAGACAGTGCTGACTCTTGATATGCATACAGGTAATGGGCCACAACAGAGCAAACCCACAGCAGAGTCATTCGAAGTTCTGACGAATATTGGTAGGTAGGTCATCACAGAGCAGACCCACTGGAGTCCTGGTAGAGATTGTGGTATTGGTGGGCCACCAGAGGTGCAGACTCACTGCAGTCCTTGTAGAAATAATGGCATGGTGGGTCATCAAAGATGTAGACCCACTGTAGTCCTTGTAGACACAGCCAGCAGCCATCTGTTGCGACTGTGCAGGTGCACAATCACCATCGAAGAGTCTTGCGGAGAATATAGCAAGTCCATAAACCACCCCTTGTCCACTCACAAAAAATTTGTTTGACATGTCCTTAGAACCAGCAATGCTGTTATCCAGTCCCTTGCTGAATCATTAACACACGTGCAAACACTATCAGTCCCTACTTCTCACATATTGTCCACATACTATGACCAACAGAAACGTGTGCAGTGAAATGTAACTAACAAGTTAATAATGTCATGAACTGGTGACAATTACAATTTTATAACATAAGAATACAATAACAAAGGTACAAAATACATCATTAAAACATAATAATACAGATAACATTTGTAGTACAGGCTTTACAAAAGAATAGAAATAAACATATACATCAGTGTTACAAAAATAGTGACATAAGTACATACATAAAATAATGAGAATAGTTTTCGAAACATTAATTTCACACATGAACATTGAAACAGAACAGAATTGTAAACAACTTTACAAAGAAAATAACATATTATTAATGCAACTTATATTTGAGGACAACAGTATTCCTCCTCATAGTGAATATAGCTTAGTATTAGAAGAGAAAAAAATTCTATGAAACAGTACACAGAGACAGGAAGAAAACAAATACACAAGGGTACACAAACACATAGTGGGATAACACCAATAGGAAAGGACAGGGTTCGTTTTCAGTGTAACATTTGGTACTGCAGTCCAACCCAAAACTTCATATATCTTTCCTCTTATTTCATCCTTTGTTTCCATCAAAAAAATTCTATCTAAGCATGCTTTCTGTATTTATATGTTCACACATTTCTTACCTCAACATTTATTTCCAAGAAAATTCTACCTAAACCTGTTTTCTCAATGCATTTCTTCCAATTCATCGCAACTCATTCTCTTAGAGGCTACCCCCTCTTAAGCTAACTTAAATCTACTGAGCTCAGATGCTAAACTAAGGGACGAGGCAATGCAGCATCACATAACAAATCAACACAAACAGCAATGCAAAAAAAATGCAAATTGGCAAAGCTAGCAGCATAAATGAGCAAAAGTCAAATTCAATAACACTATGCCTGGCAAACAGCAGCAACTTATACCTAAACATGACATAGCGCAAGCAGAAAAAATAGTACACTAAAGATAACAATGCAGATAAGGGAAATGTATAATCACATCTTAATGTCTAACTAATTAAAGTGGTGCACCACAAGAAGTTATTCTACCAAAAAGTTACCAATTACTTGAAAAGAAAATTATGAATGCAGTTACTAGTTCCTTCTTATTGTTCTTTCCTTTCCAAGTGCTCCTTTTTTAAAGAATGTGGATCATAAAATAATTATTTAATAGATCTGTTGACAGAAAGTGTTCATATTAGCAAATGCATTTCATTTTATAAAAGCAATGCTGCAACACAGCTGGAAACCAGATATCAAGTGAAATAAGCAATTACACAAACCAAAGCATAAAAACATCATTCAATAGCTATGTGGCATTTCGTAAGTTAGTAGAAATTCTCTCAACTCTCTTAGAAAGACGCTTGTCATAATCAGGTGTGCAGATGTAAAAATATTTCTCGTCATTTCATAAGCATTTCAGTAATTAGCACAAAGTGCGAGTAATCATATGTTTTCAAGTAACGAGGGTGTCGCATTAGCGATGAAAGGCACACCCTAATGGCTTGTTCTCCAGGTGTTTGACACGTCCCACGTCCCTTTTTTTTTTCTACCTGTGCCGCTGAAAAGGGCTCGCAATAATGGCTTTTTCTCCAGGCGTCTGACACAGCTGGGTGCCCGCGACGCATTACGTGCAGGTGGTCACTTAACTTTCTTGCGGAAATATTTACCGCTACAGTGACAGCCTCACATAAAAATATTTCACAGGTCAAGAATTAGCGTTGCAAATCTGTAGAAACAAAATCCTATGAATATAAGTGTCCAAATAAAATATTCGTCAGCATTGTGATAAAGTCACGCATTTACCCGCACATTTCATAACTCTTAAAGTACGATTCTCGGTTTCCAACATCCTTTTTCACAAATCAGAGTCCCTAAACACTACTCATTATTCCTTACCTCATTATACATATACATATTCGTCGACACTTCTTCAATATTTCATCATGAGAAATACGTAGCATAATAAACATTCCTCAACAACATAATACACATCGTCGTCGTAATAATAACATCATAACACTTCAGTCAAATCTCAAAATCGTCGTAACTTCCTCCAATAATTTCTAAGCCTAAAAAAATTCTCTGCTCATGTCAATAGTGTCATCTGCCTGAAACGTACTTTAAAAATCATGAATCCATACCAAATACATCATTCAAAGCTCTCATAGTATCACAATGGTTCCGAAAAAATATGAAGAGTTCACACAGTACAGACAAAATACAGTTTCATAAGTGTGAAGTTACCCAACTGTGTATTGCGTAAACATGTGTCACTGATGTAGAAAAAAAAATGTTTATCTCTCAGTTAAATGATCAGATAGCTGTGTAATTTGTGTGTTAGCGAAATATGGTACCGATGTGTAAAGTTGTATAAGCAAATACCATATTAGCTAGGGTTCCTTGTGGTTGCCACACACATGGTACACAAAGTAAGCGTGTACCCCCCTGTTGCGTAAACATGTGTCACTGATGTAGTAAAATAAATGTTTGTCTCTCTCAGTTAAATAATCAGATAGCTGTGTAATTTGTGTGTTAGAGAAATATGGTACCGATGTGTAAAGTTGTATAAGCAAATACCATATTAGCTAGGGTTCCTTGTGGTTGCCACACACATGGTACACAAAGTAAGCGTGTACCCCCCTGAGGATAAATGTAATTATACCCTCAGGTGTTACAAATTACAGCAATGGAATGAAATGTATCACGGAAAACTTTCTTTGTAATTAAAAAATCTTTGAAAATAAGTGTTTTAAGTATAAGATTAATCACTCAAATACGTGTACTGTAGCGCTAAATGTGCGTCTTGTTGCAACATAATCTGTGTGGAAGTGTCGTAGTTATCGTCCTCCGAAAGCTAAGTTCTGCAGAAGCCAATGTACTTACCTCATGATAAACAAAAGTGAAATGCTTTGCGTATAGATAACTTAGTTATTACGCTTATTGCCGTGATGTGGAAAGTACTGTACAGTAACGTATTGTTATGCCACGAAAAAGGCTGTCTCATTGTTGCTATACCACAAAAGTTACTACTAAAACATGTTTTACTTTCCAGAAGAATTCAGAAAACTGTGCAGATATAAAACAGATACACTGCAAAAGCAAAATTGTAAATTGTCACTCATTAGTAGCGTCGTGATAAAATCGTGTAGCTGTCACATTAACTAACCTCTGTGTCATCTGGTATCTCTCAGAAAGTACTTTAAATCCGGAATGTATTTTCAAGTAAACCAAAATGTTGCCTTAAAATCTCATTAGCAGTACTGGTAAATGTTCTAATCGTACAACTAACAAGCAAGAATGTACACACACAATTACACTGTGTCGTCAGTTCGCAATAACAATGCATTCGTAATTTCTGTTTAAATAATTTCTCTTGGTTCTTGGCTGGATATTGAACTTCAAACATTGTTGCATGGTAACAGTTTCTAAAGCATACTAGTAACGTGAAGTGAAACGTTTTATGGCAAAGACAAAGTTAAAAGGCAGATTATCTGTCAATAAATGGTTTTACATGAGAAATGTGGTGTAAACCTTTACTCTTCCTAGTACGCAGACTTTCAACTTCAAAGCAATTATCATGTTGTTTACATCGGTAAAGAATGCTAAATCTTTTCTCAAGGCTAGCGTCTTTGTTATTTTTCCCTGAGCCAGCGGCCGCACGCAGCTGCCTGCTGTGCTAGTCATTGTCTGTCTCTTTGTTGGCGCGCGCCGTTATTGGGATTTGGAGACCTAACTTCTACAAATTCACCGTGACGAGAGGGCCCAGCTCTGTTAGAATCCCGCCAGTTCTGATGAAATTCACGTCTGTCGTTTTGTCGGTAGTTTACATAGTTTCTTGTTTGTCGGTCATGTGGTGGAGAATTTCTCCCTGAATCGTAACTCTGCGCCGAACTGTTGCGTCTGAAGTTATTCTGCCTCCCTTGATAATAATTGTTCTGATTACCATATTGTCTGTTTCTCTGATTGTCTCTGTGATAGTCATTACTACGGAAATGCGATCTTTCTCTGTAACTATTATTACTCTGCCAGCGGTTGTCATATGGGTGGTGTCTGTTTTGGTCACGATTTGCGTTGTAAGAATAGCCTTGTCGCGTCCAGTTATTATTTCTTTCATCGCGGAATTGCGACTGATGTAATCTGTAATTATTGTGCTCCTGCGTTCCGCGATTGTCAGTGTCACTTTCCAGTTCTTGTAACAGTCCCTGAAAAGCTTCAATGTCGTCTTTGCAACGTCCTGCCAAAATAATATGCCGTAAATGTTCAGGGAATTTGATTAAGCAAATGCGGATGAGTTCTGAGGGGCTGTATGGGTTTGACAGGTACTGATTCTTGTGCAACATGTCTTCAAAATATTTCACAAGACTGGAGAATTCAGATTGTTCGAAATGTTTCATCATTATGATACCATGTTTTACGCGGTCTTGTGTGGCTTGAGACCAATACGCTGAGAGGAAGGCATGGTAAAATTGTCCTTCACTGTGGCACTCGTGAATGACCGATCGCATTCTTACAGCTGGTTCATTCTCTAAGTAGCCACACATAAATTCTAATCTGTGTTCCAACGACCAGTTGGGAGGAAAACAATGAGAGAATTGATGGAGCCATGCTTGTGGATGAATGTCGTTGCCAGAATTCTTAAATGTTTTGAATTTACGTGTAGTAATGAACAGCTTATAGTCAAAATCGTCATGTCGGCGTGTCGCATATCGGTCATTGTTAGGTCGTGTCGGCCGTTCCATCTCAAAATTCGGTGCACCTTGCCAATTTCTTTCATAATTACCGAAATGCCCTGTGTTATTATTTTGTGGCTGTTCCGTATTTCTAAGTCCCTCTTCCCTTATTGGGGCGCGAGTATCCTCTGAAATACGTAATTCTTGTATTAACTGTGTCAGCTGATCTTGTACTTCCCGGATTTCTCTTTGGTGTTGCGTATTAATCTGATTCTGATTTTGTTTGAATTTCCTAATTTGTTCGCACTCTTCAGTGTCAGTGAAGGCTACAGGTCTTGTGTCATTCAGATCATCATCTACCTTTGTAGATAAGTTAGTGACCTGATCCGAAAGTTCGGCTACTTTCTCCGATAGTGAACGCATTTCCTCTCTATGTTTTTCTGAACCAAGTTTCAGAGTGTCCATTTGTGTTGCAATCGTGTCTACTGTGTCTTTTAAGTTTTCTTGACTTTTTGCAAGTTGCGTAACCGAATCGGTAGATGCAACTGCGTCAATTTTAGCTTGCAAGGTGTTGTGATTTTCATGAACAATAGTTTGCAGTTCTTTTATGGCTGCTTCGTGATTCTGTAATGCATTTTCATGACGCGAAAAAATAGGTTGGAAATGCTCACAAATTTGTGTTTTTACGTCGTTACAGACTTTTTGACATTTCGATTCAATGTGATGTAACTCAGCAGTTAAATCCTCACGTGTTCGTTCAAGAGTTTGCTCCAATGAGTCTAACTTTTTAAGATTTTGTTCCATTGTGTCTAACTTTTGAAGCTTTTGCTGTGTTTGTCTCTGATTTTGTTCCATTGTGTCTAACTTTTCAAGCTTTTGCTGTGTTTGTCTCTGATTTTGTTCCATTTGTTGCATTAATTGCAATAATAATGTATTAGTGTCTGGAATCTGTTTCTCTACGCTTTTCGGCAGTGCATTTGCACCGACAACATTCACATTTTGACAAGCAGAAAATGTGTCTTGACTTATTTGAGAAAACGGTGATGACCCAAAACCTGAATCTACAGTATTTGCGAAATTGTGTCCTGTCATTTCGGATTCCTGAGGCGAGCTGTTGCCGACCGATCGATCGATAATGCTTCCCTCTTCACTAATTGTTTCACTGTCCGTGCCATTGTTTGCCGCCCGCTCCATTTCCCTATGCACGATTACCAAATTACTACTTTGAACATCACTTAATTCATTACTCTGCGGCGCTAACACACTGCCTTCGTCTTCACTGTCATTTCTCAGTTTCCTTTGGAGCCTAGTATTACTTTTTTCACACGCCATTATTGTCACAGTATTTCACACGACAACACAGAAAAACACAATTTGAAGAGCAAAATAAAATAACGTAGCAATGGAAATAATGTCTAGTTAATTGCAGCTGCGAAATACTTGGTGCAAATCTACATGCATGCCACAACTGTTTTACTCTACAACAATGAAAACTACAACTACAAAGGAGATTCTCTCTACAATTACGCGCTAGCAATAAACAAAAGCTACACTAAATACACAAACTACAAGAAAAAATCAGAAGATTCCAGTGAGGTATCCTAGGCTAAGGGTCGACATATGAAACGTCCCCTTTGAACAATTATACATAAGACTGTCCTTAAACTGACATACAATATTTTTAGCGCAACGCAATCTGACTTTCAAAACTCCCTACTGAAGAATGGCCCTGACAAACATTAAACTATACCTTTCACAAATCACTTACCTCACAAAAATCTTCGCTGCTCAAGCTACTGCAATACAGAGAGCGCCACTACTGCCAGCTAAATAAAAGATTCAAACTACTGAAGGCACTAACTACTGATAGGGATAGTTAGCAAATGAAAGATATTAATAGAGAACAAACAATGTATTTACCTTAATATCATCACAAGTCATAATATATATATCAGTTCATGACAAATTACAAATCTCCGCCATCTCTCTCCCCACATCCACCACTGCTGGCGGCTCACCTCCAACTGCGCAACGCTACGCGCTGTTCACAGCCAGCTGCCTAACACTACAATGGCGAGTATTACAACAATGCAAAGCAGCCACAGACTGCACACAGCACAGCCAGTGATTTTCATATTGAGCGCTACGTAACGTTGCCAATAAGAAAACATAAACAGCCTACTTACATAGCGAAAACATAAACAGCCTACTTACATAGCGAAAACATAAACAGCCTACTTACATAAGTTTTTGCTGTACTGTGGTAAGTAGTAAAGGAAAAACCTTCACAAACGTTACCTACAAAACAGGCCACGAAAAATGTCTCATGTGGTTAGATCTATCACTTAAGAGTCTGCTTTCATTCTTCTGTGTGAGCTAAACTTATTATGTCAAATGGTTCAAATGGCTCTGAGCACTATGAGACTTATCATCTGAGGTCATCAGTCCCCTAGAACTTAGAACTACTTAAACCTAACTAACCTAAGGACATCGCATCATCCATGCCCGAGGAAAGATTCGAACCGGCGACCATAGCGGTCGCGCGGTTCCAGACTGAAGCGCCTACAACCGCTCGACCACGGCGGCCGGATCTTTATGTCTTCTCGCACATTATGCACTGCTTCGGTAGTAAATTGTTTCTTATATTCCAATCTAGGCACATCGTCTCAGCTTTTTCTATCAAGTGCCTGCGTAACTACTCATGGATGGATACTCGTGTCAACCTACCACTAATCATCGACCTTTCATTCTTGTATCGCACAGTTCTCTACCTTATTTAATAACTTAGTTTTAACTGATGGCCCGCATCTCGTGGTCGTGCGGTAGCGTTCTCGCTTCCTACGCCCGGGTTCCCGGGTTCGATTCCCGGCGGGGTCAGGGATTTTCTCTGCCTCGTAATGGCTGGGTGTTGTATGCTGTCCTTAGGTTAGTTAGGTTTAAGTAGTTCTAAGTTCTAGGGGACTGATGACCATAGATGTTAAGTCCCATAGTGCTCAGAGCCATTTGAACCATTTTTTTTAACTGATGTCTTCTTATAGCCTACATTTAAGGGGTGCTAATTTAATATATAATCTGTTTAAGAATGCTAAGTGAAGTATCTAAAGCTTTATCTATGATTGATATACGCCATCCTAGCTGAGTAAGTGACTATAAGATCAAACCACCCACAGATCCACGTTATTGGGCGCTTCAAAGTGAACAAGATCATAGAAGATAATCCACCGTTTAAGGATCAAGACAGCGACCTGACTGCACAAAGAGAGATTTTCTCCAAGGAACGAGATGTAATACTGGTCGACGCGGTGCAGGAGGGCCCCAGTGAGGTAAGTCGACATTGTTACTAACATTAAGAGTAAGCGTGTGAGAGCGATGAGGAAACAGCTGCGTCTCTGATTATACACACTGCAGAGTTAGCCACTTAGACAGATGATATCAATCGAGATAATCTCATGATTTGCACACATCTCCATGACAGTAAAATGCAGTTGTCCCTCATCTTTACATGAAGTATTAACAGACTGATTCACGATATTAGAATCCAATAATATAGCAACCGTTGGTTCGAAGACCCAAACGTAAATATAAAGTACTATCAGGGTATGTAAGATTCCGTTGTAGAACTGTCAGGGGTTCGGCAAATATTACTCATGTTACAGATGCTACCCTACATCGATTGTGAGTCCACCAACTGTAGAACTCCGTCATGACGGGTCTCAACGATCTGAAGGCTGCTACCAGTCGGAGACACGTCCGTTTAGTAGCACTGCACGTACCAGGCAATGCTGTAACATCAGCAGCTGAACTTCAGTTTGCGACAAAGTCGTAATCGAGTTAGTGCAACCTATGGAATTTTCTGTGGAATACCATTTATGATTGGCTTGTCTCTTACAGAGACGTAAGACTACGGAAAATATCCTGCTGAATCATAGCTGAAAAATTATACGGTTCCTAGTGAGGGTACTAACGTCTGGCTACAGTGCGATTGCTGCCGTTGTCATTTCCTGTCACGGATAGCGGAAGTTCTTTAGATGCTGCTGTGTAATGCAAATCTCGACCACAGTAGCATACACTCGTCTAGCCAGTCACACCTTCAACAGTCACATTAGCGCCAAGAAATATCACAATGAAAAGCAAAACTTCCTATGTACTTATATACAAATAAGTGCAAGTAGGCAGTCCTCTTAGTGGAGCAGAGCACTTCTGCGTGCTACGCAAGAGCCAGTGGATGTGAAACCAGCAGCTGGGAATAATTGACGCCAGGAATACCACCAAAGAACATGTGACACGGTAGAGGACGGATAACAGTTACAACACTTCAACGATTGTTGCCTACAAGAAGGTTATTATATCCATCTAACACAGGTGTTTGAAATGGTATAATTACTACATCTAATACGTTCGCTTGATAACGGTACTTTGGTATGATCTTTTGAAACAACTGAGTAGGATATATTCGGCCTCATAAACAGTCCATCTGTGTAAATAAATGATCGTCTCACCTAAAGAACATAGTCATCTCTCTTCCAACACTGCTCACACAATGAGAGCACAGTTCGATACAATTTCGTGGGGTTTGCTCAGTTACGATACTTCTTCGAACATTGAATCAAACGTGATCTTCTAAAAGGATTGTCAGTCCATACTATCAATTTAACTTGATAAGAAGTGCAGTGGCCCAGGTTATGAGAAAGTATTACTGTCTGTCATTGAGGCGAATAATAGGTTTCCCACGTGTCTCCATGCATATTATGCTAGAGATCTATGTCCACATTAGTTTTCAACACCATAATACTTAGGTTTTGGAACCAAAAAGATAAATACCAAAGTATTACCACATCCTTAGTGGATGTTAGTCTATAATGTGGAATTACTTTGTTTTCTTCAGATATAGGCTGCTTTAGAATTAAGCTGATTAAGTTACAGCTAGAACAATAATGAGGATTACACTCTGTCCCAGACTAAGCAGCAAGTTTGAGGTAAAGCGTACAAATTATGATTTGATGTATTAAAAAAAATTACTTTGACACAGCTGTCGCGGTCTGACATAAAATTTACTCATAGTAGGAGGTCTCCCGTCCGTCGGCCTTCGTAATTTAATATATTATTATTATGTTGACTGTTGCCGACTTACATGGTGGACCTTAATGAAACTGATATTTTATTTAATTCTGATTTACAATTAAATGCTTTTGTGAAGTTCTCCTTTTTTAACAATTTAATCATCAGTATAAATTATTTTTTACGTTAATGGACGTTAGACTCACTGAATCTTAAAGCATGAACATATAAGTTGAACAATGGAATAAACTTTTCATATTAATTTCCTCGGCTAGTCAGTTCACTTTAAAGCAAAAAATCTTTAGTTATTAATTACAATTGCGGCCCACACACGCGCGAGAGTATTTCTTCTTAACTCCGTTAACCATTGCATTGTAGTCGGAGTCCTGCCTCTGGTTCTCGGCTGTTGTACTGAAAATAAGAATCTTAAAGCTACGTATTTTCAGCAACGTCGGGCGGCTGTGGAGAAAAATGTATATTATGTCAATAGCGGGCGAGTTTTTCGCTTCCGCTAATTTTTATAAGTTAATATCGCCACGTAATGGCGTCGTTGGCTGCATCGGCCGCTGCGATTGTTGAACTGTAAATTACTCGAATGCAGGTTAATTCAAAGGAAGGCGGACATGAAATCGGGATCACCTCTTACAAAATAAAAGTGAACAATGATATTAAATCAATATATTATCTGCTTAATTAGTACAAATATGCTTACATTTGCCAGCACTCGCAAGCTGTCCGTCTACACGCCACCAAGACAAAAGAAGAAGTGAAGACGACAAAAAAATTAACAAAAGAGCATATCTTGTCGTCTCTTTAGATAATTTTGTTATATTTCGTTGCCCTCGAAACTTACACAGAGAAATTATTATAATACGGATACATGAAAAAATGTATATTATTCAATTTTTAAATTCTCTTCTTTATAAATACTGTTTTTTAAGTCTTTTCGTATTATTTCACTGGGGATGCTACAGAGGTTAATAGAGCAGCGTGTACGAGATACACAATGTGATCAGTATCTCAACATCTGGCTGAAAATGACTTACAAGTCATGGCGCCCTCCATCGGTAATGCTGCAATTCAGTGTGGTGTTGGCCCACCCTTAGCCTTGATGACAGCTTCCACTCTCGCAGGCATATGTTCAATCAAGTGATGGAAGGTTTTTTGGGGAATGGCAGCCCAACATCAACGGAGTGTTGCATTGAGGAGAGGTATCGATGTCGCTGGGTGAGGGCTGACACGAAGTCGGCGTTCCAAAACGTCCCGAAGGCGTCCTATGGGATTCAGGTTAGGATTCTGTGCTGGCCAGTCCATTACAGGGATCTTATTGTCGTGTAACCACACCGTGATAGGCCGTGCATTATGAACAGGTGCTTGATCGTGTTGAAAGATGCAATCGCCATCCTCGAATTGCTCTTCAACAGTGGGAAGCAAGAAGGTGCTTAAAACATCAATGTAGGCCTGTGCTGTGATAGTGCCACGCAAAACAACAAGGAATACAAGTCCTCTCCATGAAAAAACCGACCACACCTTGTCACCTCCGCCTCCGAATTTTACGCTGGCAGATGACATTCACCGGGCATTCGTCATACCCACACCCTGCCATCGGATGGCCACATTGAGTACCGAGATTCGTCACTCCACACAACCTTTTTCCATTGTTAAATCGTCCAATGTTTGCTCTTCTTACACCAAGCGAGGCGTAGTTTGGCATTTACCGGCGTGATGTGTGGCTTATGAGCAGCCGCTCGACCATGAAATCCATGTTTTCTCACCTGCCGCCTGTCATATTAATGGCAGTGGATCCTGATGCAGTTTAGATTTCCTGTGTGATGGTGTGGATAGTGACAGCCTATTACACATTACGACCCTCTTCAACTGTCGGCGGTCTCTGTGAAACAGACGAGGCCAACCTGTACCCTTTTGTGCTGTACGTGTCCCTTCACGTTTTCACTTCCCTGTCGCACCGGAAACAGTGGACCTAGGAATGCTTAGGAGTGTGGAAATGTCTCGTACAGACGTATGACACAAGTGACACACAATCACCTGACCATGTTCGAAATCCGCGTGTTCTGCGAAGCGCCCCATCCTACTCTCTCACGATCTCTAATGACTGCTGAGGTCGCTGACATGGAGTGCCTGGCAGTAGGTGCCAGCACAATGCAGCTAATATGGAAAACGTATGTTTTTGGGGGTGTCCGCCTGCTTCTGATCACACAGTGTAGGAGAATTTCTGTCCTCACATGTAGCACAGGCTAATAACTCAAATATGTACCCATTTCCGAACATTTAAAGCGTCTTGCCATTAATTGTTCCACTTTCAAAACTTACCATGACCTCCTTCTTCTTCTTTGGTCTTTAACTATCAGGTTGGCTCTCAGCAGCTTGCCAAGCATTTCTGTCTCTAGCCTTTTTCTTGAGTGCAGTATAGGTGGTGGAAATTGTTTCGTCAATGATGCGGTTTATGTATACTAGACTAGGTTTGTCTCTTGTGTTCTTCCTTTCTGCTATCCTTTCAGCAACACCTTTAATGACACCATAATATCTCAGCATATGGCTGACACATGTGGCGTTCAATAAGCTTTAGGAGCCACTGTTGTTGTTGTTGTTGTCTTCAGTCCTGAGACTGGTTTGATGCAGCTCTCCATGCTACTCTATCCTGTGCAAGCTTCTTCATCTGCCAGTACTTACTGCAACGTACATCCTTCTGAATCTGCTTAGTGTATTCAACTCTTGGTCTCCCCCTACGATTTTTACCCTCAACGCTGCCCTCCAATGCTATATTTGTGATCCCTTGATGCCTCAGAACATGTCCTACCAACCAGTCCCTTCTTCTTGTCAAGTTGTGCCACAAACTACTCTTCTCCCCAATTCTACTCAATACCTCCTCATTAGTTATGTGATCTACCCATCTAATCTTCAGCATTCTTCTGTAGCACCACAATTCGAAAGCTTCTATTCTCTTCTTGTCTAAACTATTTATCGTCCACGTTTCACTTCCATAATGGCTACACTCCACACAAATAATTTCAGAAACGACTTCCTGACACCTAAATCTACACTCGATGTTAACAAATTTCTCTTCTTCAGAAACGCTTTCCTTGCCATTGCCAGTCTACATTTTATATCCTCTCTACTTCGACCACCATCAGTTATTTTGCTCCCCAAATAGCAAAACTCCTTTACTACTTTAAGTGTCTCATTTCCTAATGTAATTCCCTCAGCATCACCCGACTTAATTCGACTACATTCCATTATCCTCGTTTTGCTTTTGTTGATGTTCATCTTATATCCCCCTTTCAAGACACTGTCCAGTCCGTTCAACTGCTCTTCCAAGTCCTTTGCTGTCTCTGATAGAATTACAATGTCATCGGCGAACCTCAAAGTTTTTATTACTTCTCCATGGACTTTAATACCTACTTCGAATTTTCCTTTTGTTTCTGTTGAGGGTTGGCAGGAGAGCCAACACCGGGTATGAGAGGAAGCCGAAAGGCACGCGTCTTAGCTCACGCAGGCTGGCGTGAGGTCTGGAACAGGACATGGAAATTAGAATTTAGAAAAACGGACGTAGCTGGTGGAATACTTAACTTTAATCCGTTAATGATGAGCGTCGCTCTTGACGGTACATGATTACAGTATCAATAGTAACTGGTAATGACGTAGCTGAAGGCTATGCTAACTATCGTCTTGGCAAATGAGAGCGTATTTTGTCAGTGAACCATCGCTAGCAAAGTCGGCTGTACAACTGAGGCGAGTGCTAGGAAGTGTCTCTACACCTGCCGTGTGGCGGCGCTCGGTCTGCAATCACTGCTAGTGGCGACACGCGGGTCCGACGTATACTAACGGACCGCGGCCGATTTAAAGGCTACCACCTAGCAAGTGTAGTGTCTGGCGGTGACACCACAGTTTCCTTTACTGCTTGCTCAATATACAGATTGAATAACATCGGGGAGAGGCTACGACCCTGTCTCACTCCCTTCCCAACCGCTGCTTCCCTTTCACGCCCCTCGACTCTTATAACTGCCATCTGGTTTCTTTACAAATTGTAAACAGCCTTCACTCCTTGTATTTTACCCCTGACACCTTTAGAATTTGAAAGAGAGTATTCCAGTCAACATTGCGAAAAGCTTTCTCTAAGTCTACAAATGCTAGAATTGTAGGTTTGCCTTTCCTGAATCTATTTTCTAAGATGAGTCGTAGGGTCAGTATTGCCTCACGTGTTCCAATATTTCTGCGGAATCCAAACTGATCTTCGCCAAGGTCGGCTTCTACCAGTTTTTCCATTCGTCTGTAAAGAATTCGCGTTAGTATTTTGTAGCTGTGACTTACTAAACTGATAGTTCCGTAATTTTCACATCTGTCAACACCTGCTTTCTTTGGGATTGGAATTATTATATTCTTCTTGAAGCCTGAGGGTATTTCGCCTGTCTCATACATCTCGCTCACCAGATGGTAGAGTTTTTTCAGGACTGGCTCTCCCAAGACCGTCAGTAGCTCCAATGGAATGTTGTCTACTCCCGGGGCCTTGTTTTGAGCCGGCCGGTGTGGCCAAGCGGTTAAAGGCGCTACAGTCTGGATCCGCGTGACCGCTACGGTCGCAGGTTCGAATCCTGCCTCGGGGATGGATGTGTGTGATGTCCTTAGGTTAGTTAGGTTTAAGTAGTTCTAAGTTCTAGGGGACTGATGACCTTAGAAGTTAAGTCCCATAGTGCTCAGAGCCATTTGAACCATTTGAACCTTGTTTCGACTTAGGTCTTTCAGTGCTCTGTCAAACTCTTCACGCAGTATCGTATCTCCCATTTCATCTTCATCCACATCCTCTTCCATTTCCATATTATTGTCCTCAAGTACATCGCCCTTGTATAGACCCTTTATATAC
This sequence comes from Schistocerca serialis cubense, assembly GCF_023864345.2. Taxonomy (NCBI): domain Eukaryota; kingdom Metazoa; phylum Arthropoda; class Insecta; order Orthoptera; family Acrididae; genus Schistocerca; species Schistocerca serialis. The sequence goes on from NC_064645.1 coordinate 124,455,162, forward strand.
TCCTTCGACCTTTCTGCTTTCCCTTCTTTGCTTAGAACTGGGTTTCCATCAACGCTCTTGATATCCATACAAGTGGCTCTCTTTTCTCCAAAGGTCTCTTTAATTTTCCTGTAGCCAGTATCTATCTTACCCCCAGTTAGATAAGCCTCTACATCCTTACATTTCTCCTCTAGCCATCCCTGCTTAGCCATTTTGCACTTCCTGTCGATCTCATTTTTGAGACGTTTGTATTCCTTTTTGCCTGCTTCATTTACTGCGGTTTTATATTTTCTCCTTTCATCAATTAAATTCAATATTTCTTCTGTTACCCAAGGATTTCTACTAGCCCTCGTATTTTTACCTACTTGATCCTCTGCTGCCTTCACTACTTCATCCCTCAGAACTACCCATTCCTCTTCTACTGTATTTCTTTCCCCCATTCCTGTCAATTGTTTCCTTACGCTCTCCCTAAAACTCTGTACAACCTCTGGTTCTTTCACTGTTTCCAGGTCCCATCTCCTTAAATTCCCACCTTTTGCAGTTTCTTCAGTTTTAATCTACAGTTCATAACCAATGGATTGTGGTCAGAGACCACATCTGGCCCTGGAAATGTCTTACAATTTAAAACCTCGTTCCTAAATCTCTGTCTTACCATTATATAATCTATTTGATACCTTCTAGTATCTCCAGGATTCTTCCATGTATATAACCTTCTTTTATGATTCTTGAACCAAGAGTTAGCTATGATTAAGTTATGCTCTGTGCAAAATTTTACCAGACGGCTTCCTCTTTCATTTCTCTCCCCCAATCCATATTCACCCACTATGTTTCCTTCTCTCCCTTTTCCTACTCTCGAATTCCAGTCACCCATGACTATTAAATTTTCGTCTCCCTTCACTATCTGAATAATTTCTTTTATCTCATCATACATTTCATCAATTTCTTCATCATCTGCAGAGCTAGTTGCCATATAAACTTGTACTACTGTAGTAGGCATGGGCTTCGTGTCTATCTTAGCCGCAATAATGCGTTCACTATGCTGTTGGTAGTAGCTTACCCGCACTCCTATTATTATATTCATTATTAAACCTACTCCTGCATTACTCCTATTTGATTTTGTACTTATAACCCTGTATTCACCTGACCAAAAGTCTTGTTCCTCCTACCACCGAACTTCACTAATTCCCACTATATCTAACTTCAACCTATCCATTTCCCTTTTTAACTTTTCTAACCTACCTGCCCGATTAAGGGATCTGACATTCCACGCTCCGATCCGTAGAACGCCAGTTTTCTTTCTCCTGATAACGACATCCTCTTGAGTAGTCCCCGCCCGGAGATCCGAATGGGGGACTATTTTACCTCCGGAATATTTTACCCAAGAGGACGCCATCATCATTTAACCATACAGTAAAGCTGCAGGCCCTCGGGAAAAATTACGGCTGTAGTTTCCCCTTGCTTTAAGCCGTTCGCAGTACCAGCACAGCAAGGCCGTTTTGGTCAGTGTTGCAAGGCCAGATCAGTCAATCATCCTGACTGTTTCCCCTACAACTACTGAAAAGGCTGCTGCCCCTCTTCGGGAACCACACGCTTGTCTGGCCTCTCAACAGATACCCGTCCGTTGTGGTTGCACCTACGGTACGGCCATCTTTATCGCTGAGGCACGCAAGCCTCCCCACCAACGGCAAGGTCCATGGTTCATGGGGGCAGGTTAGGAGCCATAGCTGCGCATTATCTACCCTGCAGTGCTTCAGTTCACTTAATACGTTCTTTTCACAGAAAATCTTGAGACTGCTGTGATAGAACCACATCTCGAAGGCTATCAATTTTTTTTTTTTTTTTTTGCCTCCTCGATTGTCCGTATTTCACATCTGTACAGCGGCACACTCCACACAAAATCTTCATGAGGTCTTTCCTCAGGTATTGGGCTATGAAACGAGATGTGTAAGGTTCCTGCTCTTGTTAAAAGCAGCTGTTTCCTGCTTTATTTGGCTTGCAATATCCTTCCTTCATCCGTCTGAGGATGGTTTTACTCCATAGGAAGCAAAAGGATTCTACGGTCTCCAGACCCTCATTGTTAAGTGAGCACTGGGCAACGGTATTTTGTCTACTCATCAAGATTTTTGTCTTAACTTTATTAATTTGCATGTTAGGAAGAAATGTGGCTTTCATCTGCATCTCGCTTCCGCAGTTCCGCACATTCACTTAACACTGTAGTATCATCAGGAAATCTCAACATGTCTGTTATCTTACCTTCAATTTTAATTCCTACTACAAGTCCTAGTGTGTCCCTAAATTCATCTAGAGTTCTCTGAATGTATCCGCTGAATAAGATAGCAGAAAGTGAACAGCCCGGTCGTACACCTTATTTAACAGTGGCTTGCTCTTGATGTTATCCGCATCTTTTCACAGCCACCTTTTCTCTGTAAAGTTACTGCAGTACTCCTCTGTTCTGATACATTACGGCATTCCCTCTCTCAGCATCTCAAAAATTTGTCGCTAGACTACACCGTCTAATACTTTCTATTTGTCGACGTAGGCAATATACAGTGTCCTGTGAGGTATTCAGAGATGCGACAGGAACGGTCATTCGAAGCAAAAGAGACTAGTAAACATGAACTCTACTCGTAGCTTAAGATCTGTAAGCACATGTTTTGTGGAAGAGATGTGTTTCAGAACAGTAAAGCTGCACAAGTGCCGAAAGTCTGAAGGTGAGCACTTTACAGTCCATATTTACAGGAAATTTTTTTCGTGATTTGGGCCATACTTACGCCCCTCAAAATACAGACGGCCAAGATGAGATTTTTTTACACTATAGAAGAAGAAGTGCTCATTGCTGCATTTTAGAACCCATGTTTAGTAGTCGGCTAAGCTTCGAATGATCGTTCCTGTTCTACACCTGAATACTGACCATTCCTCCTACGACACTCTGCTGTATTCTTCGCTCTTGCTTAGTCTTGTCTCAGGTATTAGCCGTAACCCGAGTACTGCTTCCCGTGTGCCTACAGCTCCTCTAAAGCCAAATTGATCTTCCATAGCTTGTACACCTATGCTTACTTCAGTTCGCGTTACAATGATAGAGGTCAAGATCTGGGTGGCGTGTGTTATTAAATTGAGGGTGCAAAATTGTTCACATTTGTTTGCAGATACTTCCTTTTGTGTTGGCGCTGTAACTATTCTTCGAAGTCTGTTCGGTGTTCCCTGGTTTCGTATGTAATTTGTGTGAAATGGAGCAGTTCTTCATGTAGCTGTTATCTAGCACCCTTGACGAGATCTATTGGTTTATCACCATCTTCAGCGGGTTTCCCATGTTTTAGCTGCTTAACTACGAGATAAAATTGATCACGCGCGGAGCAAACTCCCTCCTCTTCCGGACTGCTTGCCTCAGCGTTCTCCAGTTCCTTATCTTCACTATTTCTTGCATACGGCTTTTCAAGGCATTAGTTCCACCATTCTAGTACATCTTTATGATCATAGAACAAGATCCAGATGAGAACGTAGCAGGTAGCTTGAAATATATTAAAGGGTTACGGAAATATAATCCACTTATTGAAACAGGTATAACACGTTCACGTAGTGGCAGAGTGAAAATATCCCGATGTTGCGCCAAACATCGTGCGCAACATAAAACAAAAAATTACAATAGACGTGGTATCAAATTCCATGGCAATAACAGTCTAAAATAATCAATTACAGAAGATTAGGAAAAGAAAGTGAGCTGAATGTTAGAAGGGTAATGAAGCTATTAAATGTGGAGATATAGTAACTGCTGTTTTATTACGTACAGTGAGTTTAATCACTGCTACCAGAATGCATCACGACAGAATTTTTTTCGCGTGAGGGTATATCCATGGAGTCTAGGCCCCTCTTCTACAGTGAATAACATCAATATGGCCATTTCCCCTTCGTAATTAAGGGCCAAGCAGCTGTTATAAAATCTTCACGTGGTGGTGTTGTTGATGATGCGGTCTCCCGTTTGAAGTATGATGAGATGCAGGTTACCACGGTAGTCTATCCTGTGAGAGGCTCTTTGCTTCTCCAGAAGTGCAGCAGCCGACATTCATTTCAATGTGCTTACTGTGTTCAAGTCTTCCTCTACCTGTACAAATCTTACAACCCTTCCACCTCCTCTCCCCACTCACCCTCTCGCATCACCCTGTTAACATCAATCCGCACGATGCATACTAGAAACTGATTGCAGCTATCAGCGAATTGTGTGATGAAGGGCTTTTTCCGCCATTTCGATTCATTTCCTCCTCGCAAGTTACACGCTGTACCCAGTTTATCTTCAGTACTCTCCTGGAGAAATATATCAAAACTATATATTCCATTCTTTCTTAACTGTCTATCTTCATGCGTTCCACTCATGTACACGGCTACACTATAGACAAATACCTCGAGAAGACTACCTAGAACTGAAATTTATATTATAGGTTAACTAATTTCTGCTTTTCAGAAACGTCTTTCTTGCTATTTACGGCCGGCCGGTGTGGCCGTCCGGTTATAGGCGCTTCAGTCTGGAACCGCGTGCCCGCTACGGTCGCAGGTTCGAATCCTGCCTCGGGCATCGATGTGTGTGATGTCCTTAGGTTAGTTAGGTTTAAGTAGTTCTAAGTTCTAGGGGACTGATGATCACAGATGTTAAGTCCCATAGTGCTCAGAGCCATTTGAACAGCCATTTGCTATTTGCGTCCTGATGTTTACATGTACTCTACTTTGCTAATAATCTGTTACTTTTGCCCAAACAACAGAGATCAATTTACTTCTCTCAGTGTCATTTGTTAATATTTTTCCACCTTCAACTCCTAAGTCAATTCTACCGCATTTTAGTATCCTACTTTTACTTTTTCTAGTATTCATTGATAATTTCTTTTCAAGACACTATTCATTTTGTTCAACTGATAATCAAAGGATATTGGCGTATCTTATAGAACTGTAATGCCATGAACTCAATGTTTTATTTTTTCTCCCTGAGCTTCAATCCCCATACCTAATTTTTGTCTTCTTTCCGTACTGCTTGCTGAATTGCTAGGTTACAAACGTATCTCACTCCCGTCCTAGCTGCTGTATGCCTGCGAGATCCTGAAACCTCTATAACTGCACTTTGTTTTATGCACAAGTTTTGGACCACATCACTCCCTGTACTTTATCCCTGTGACCCTCAGAAATGGAATTCCCGCACATTTACTTTTGCCTTGCAGCAGTCTGTCTTCAGAGTCCTAAGGTCGGAAATGACTTACTCGTCCCCATACTTCCGCGAAACCTCCGCTACCAATGCCTTCATTAATTCGTATTAGATTTTTCCTGACTATTCCGTTAACTTTGAAACTTGTGAGCATTTGGTCTGGCTGGGTATGGGATTATTACATTTTTTGAAAGTATGAGTGTATTTCGCCTGCTTAGGATGTTTTACATATCACGTGGAACACCTTTTTCAGGTTGCCTACCAGTGATCTGAACAATTTTGAAACACTGTAGTGTATGCCAAGAGTCTTTCTTCGAATTGGTTCTTTACTGCTGCGTGAAACTCTTTTTAGTATACCATATTTCACTTCGAATCTTCATCCACTTCCCTTTTTAAGTTGGTTTACTTTGTAGGACCCATTCATACGTTAACTCCAGCTGTCAGACCTCCGTCCGCTTGCCAGGTAAGCGTTTGATATTTATGCATCTGAATCTCTCTCCTCTAACGGTTTCCATAATTTTCCCATAAATGGTAACTAATTTCCCAATTGTTACACACGCTTCTATTGTTTCACATTTCTTCTGCATCCGTCCTTGTTTTCCCGTTTTCAGATTACTGCAAAACTTATTTTTACTTGTGTGTATTCACGTTTGAGGCTTCATTTCTTGTTTTCCTTTTTTAATTTTCTTCTTTAAACAGTTAAAAGCAGCAGCTGGTGAATTAGGCAAGAATTCTATTGGAAATAATATTTTTGCCCATTTGATTCTCTACTGCCCTCTCTATTTCATGTGTCCAAGTTTTCCATTCGTCTTGTAACGCAATGCTTCCCATTTCTCAGTGCGTTATGGACTTACCTCGGACCATTTTTCCAGATTTCAATCTTTCTGCAGCTTCTTCAATTTCAATTAGCCGTTTATATCCAACAAAGTTTGGATATAGGCCATAACTGCTCCTGGAAAGAAAAACGAGTTTAAAATCTGGTTTTCAAATCTCTATCTTGTTAATGCACAATCTGAGAGGCTTTGAAAAGATAGGGAATAAGAGCAGATGGGGAATTCTGCATCATTTGCGGATCCCCAAACCACATAACGCTTGTAACTGAGACAGTTCTTCGTCGGGTGTTAGTATCATTTTCTGAGTCTATACTAGCACTACTGAAGGCGAAAAGACCGGCATACGTAAAATTTGTATCCCGTACTTCAGTTGACGTATACAGGTCATCTGAGGTACCAGATACTGGTGCTAGTTAGACGAAAACAGCGAAATGTGCAACATTGATGTGAATTACCCATATTGGTCAGCTGAAGTACAGAATACACATGTTATAATTGTCGTTATTTCCCATTCGCTAATACTAATTAGTATCATATTCTTCAGTTGACCTATATAGCTTAACTGAAGAATGGGATACAATTTTGACTGCTATTGGTTTTCTTGACGTCGATAGCAAAACTGTGATAGATTTCAGTCGATACTATTAGTATCGAAACCAAAAAAGAATTGCATCCCATACTTAATTTCACCTACATCGGTCAACAGGTAGCCAATTTTACGTACGTAGATTTCCTCGTTTTCATTAGCAGTAGTATGGGATGCAAGTATCATGTATGTAGATCTTTCCGCCTTCGATAGTAACACTATCTACATAAGAACAGAATGTTAGTAGCAGCGGAGACGAAAGGAACAACACATTTAAAATTTGTATCCCGTTCTTCACTTGACCTATACAGTTCAACTGAAGAATAGGATACCAATGCTAACGAAGACGAAGAAATCGACGTACGTTAAATTCGTATCCCATACTGCAATTAACCTATACATATCGACTGAATTTCGAGATACAACTGATCCATATGTCAACTGAGGTATTCTATGCTACCACTACTTCTATCCTTTTTTTCCTTTATTTTTTACAGAAGTACCAGGACTCAAACAAGCAATATCCTTAACATTATGGTCCAAATATTACTGGACGTTATACATGTCTACCACCTGTTGCTCTCTCTTGCATTCCTTAGTTTATGAACACTTGTCTCAGCTGTTAAATCTGTGTAGTATATCATCTCTGGAAAATTCTGACGTCATTGGTCAGAGCGGACGGGTTGCATCCCGGTCCTCAGTTGGCCTGAGACTTTTTAGTTACAGACATGCTGCCAGTATGAGAACCTTAGCGCTACATTATTGTGAAGTCGGTGATAATGGAAGACCCTCTTTCCCATACCATACATAAGTCATCAGCTTCTAATGCCTGTGCAGTAACAATATTCCAATATCTTACTTACTGCCTGTTAAACGTTATCACTACTATTCAAATTCTGAATTTCTTTTGAGTCTGAAGTAAAACAGTGATGCTCTTGTTCACCGCAATGTCTGAAAACTCTTACCAATTATTATTATTTCATAATGTAAGTTCTAGTGTATAATGTTGTTTCTAGTTTAACCAAGCACCTAACACTATCTTGGTTGCCTAGGTGGACGGTGCCAAGATGGATCAAGAGGAGGAGAGAGTAGCTGAGTCTCTCGTGGATGCTGTCAAGACAGAACAAGCCTGTCAAGAGTTAGAGGAGGAGGAACACGAGATTCTCATGGGTTCTGCCAAGATGGGTGAAGCATGTGCAGAGATTGAGGAAGGGGCAGATGATGGTCTCGCGGATGCTGCTGAGACTGACCCAGTGTGTGGAGATGAGGAGGAAGGGGCAGCTGACAGGGTAGTGAATGATGCCAGGATTGAAGAAGCCCATCAAGATTTAGAGGAGGCGGCGGCTGAGAGTCTCATGGGTGCTGCCAAAATGGGTGAAACTTGTGCAGAGATTGAAGAAGGGGAAGGTGAGGGTCTCGTGTATGCTGCTGAGATCGGCGCAGCATGTGGAGATGAGGACGAAGAGGCAGCTAAGGGCCTCGTGAATGCAGCAATGAAGGAACAAGCGAGTAAAGATTTAGAGGAGGAGGCAGCCAAGGGTCTCATGGGTGCAGCCAAGATGTGTGAAGCGTTTGGAGAGACTGGGGTAGGGGCAAATGAGGGTGTCGTGGACGTTTCTGATATTGACCCACCATGTGGAGATGAGGAGGAAGGGGCAGCTGAGCGTGTAGTGAATGCTGAAAGGATGGAAGAAGCCCATCAAGATTTAGAGGAGGAGGCAGCTAAATGTCTCATGGGTGCTGCCAAGATGTGTGAAGCGTCTGGAGAGACTGAGGAAGGGGCAAATGAGGGTGTCCTTGACGTTTCTGATATTGATGCAGCATGTGGAGATGAGGAGGAAGGGGCAACTGAGAGTGTAGTGAATGCTGGATGGATGGAAGAAGCCCATCAAGATTTACACCAGGAGACAACTGAAAGTCTCTTGGATGCAGCCAAGATGTGTGAAGCGTTTGGAGAGACTAAGGAAGGGGCAAATGAGGGTGTCGTGGACGTTTCTGATATTGACCCAGCATGTGGAGATGAGGAGGAAGGGGCAGCTAAGGGCCTCCTGAATGCTGCCATGATGGAACAAGCCTATAAAGATTTAGAGGAGGCGGTAGCCGAGAGTCTCATGGGTGCTGGCAAGATGTGTGAAGCGTTTGAAGAGACTGAGGAAGGCGCACATGAGGGTGTCGTGGACGTTCCTGATATTGGCCCAGCAGGTGGAGATGAGGAGGAAGGGGCAGCTAAGTGTCTCGTGAATGCTGCCAAGACGGAACAAGCCCATCAAGATTTAGAGCAGGAGGCAGCTGGAAGTCTAATGGGTGCTGCCAAGATGGGTCAAGCGTGTGGTGAAATTGAGGAAGGGGCAGATGAAGGTGTCATGGATACTGCTGAGATTGCCCTAGCATGTGGAGATGAGGAGGAAGCGGCAGCTAAGGGTCTCGTGAATGCTGCTGGGATGGAACAAGCCCATCAAGACTTAGAGGAGGACACAGCCGAGAGTCTCATAGGTGCTGCCGAGATGGAGGAAGTCCATGTAGAGGTGGTGGAATGGGCAGCTGAGAGGCCTTGTAACCAACCCTCGGGTGCCGCTTGCAACCACTGAAAAAGATATTCGTTTGTTCTAAAGTTCCTGTTTGTGTTCCAGTTTTGTTCTGTTTGTTTGTCGTTCTGAGTTTCGTTTTTTTTGCTGTGTTCATTTAATGTTGTTTGTGTTTATTCATTTTTCAATTTTCATTACCAATCCTTGGTTTATTTAAGCAAAAAAATAAATTTTACGTCTTTCACCCACTGTTCTCTTGTTTTTTAGTGTACATCTGCAACAGTAGTAGTTGCCGAATTGAAAGTACGTTTCATTTTCAATTTATTCTATAGGTCACTCTCTCTCCCTGTCGTTACAATGAAATCAACAATAGAGTAAACCCAGGGCCCAGGCTAAGGCATTTATGAAGCTCATTTCAGTGACACTGAAAGGTCTGTGATATATACACGATAATAGTCGTCAGTAAGTTCTACATTCACTTCTGTATTGCAAACATCACATAATGCCGATTTACGTAGTATGATTTTATAGTTGTTAGAGAGGGATTAGGTAAACAGCCGTAATATCGTTGGTCCGATATCTCTAATGACTCTGGGTAGGATCATGGCCTCGACAATTGTCCGCACTTGCGACCAATCTCTGTGAGTGAATTTCATGGCTGCAACACGTGTGGGAGTGCGCTGGATGAAAAATGCCGAAAGAATACTGCGGAGATTCCTGTAATCTGTTCTCACCTATGAAGCTAACTTCTTTTTCGTAGAAGCGTGCATCCTTCAATCTGAGAGTTGACAGATTTGCAATATTTTGTTTGTGATCCTACCTGCTTCTCCACTGAGTTTCTTTGTAGCTTGTTTAAAAATTCTGTCATGACATGCCGGAATATACAAACTGTAGTCGAGCTGCCATGGTCTCATTATTTTCTGGTATGATTCTGCGCTAATCATACATGCGCAATAAATTGGGTTATTTCAGTTTTCCTCTCGTTTTAACTCGGGAAAATCCCTAGGGAGGAGAAATAGAGTAGGAGCGGTGCTGTGGGGAGAAGTCCAAATTAGACCACGTGTCCTTCTCTCACCAGCTGCTCATCTGCGTAGCACGGTAATATCATCTGCTATAACGTGAAAGAAATGTATCGTATGCCACTCAGCTTAATTACGCCACTCATTCCTATCCTCAATGAATATTCTTGCACTATGTGCTAATCAGTAGTACGTCAAAGGACCCAGTTATTTACGGTTAATGGGCTACGACAGTACGTGCGTGCGCAACAGAGATTTTTTCCGTATGCTACACCAACGTGTATTATTTGAAAGCAAGTGTGTGGTGGGAAAACAAAGCATACAACTTTGTAAGCACATACAGTAGGTGCAGGGCGTGGTGTACCATCTCAGTATGCTAAATGGTCTCATTATTATTTAATTTAGTGCAATGGATATGGAATGGAAATGCCCGCAGTAACTAATTGGTCGGTTTTATAGCTGGGCCGTAATACAATCATTTTAAAAGCCTTAAGAAATCAAATGGGGCACCATACGCCTACCAGAAATTGTCGGCAATCAGAACGGAAACTGAATATTTAAAAACGGTACACTGATTGTAGAAGTTAAGCATGTAAACGTAATAACAAAAAGAAGGTGAACTCATCGATATATCAGCGTAAGAGAATGCACAACACCGCACAGGCCAAGAAAGGAGAAACCTCACCGTCTGTGTAGTTGTGACCACGTGCGAGCGTAGTAGAGATGTTTGATATACCTTACTCACAGCTACATTGTCCACGCATCGACTACAACGCTCACAAAAGATTTGTATCAAATTCACAATAACACACGCACACTGCCTGATCTGAAACCTATGCACAAGGAGCGATTGCCCATTGTCTGTACAGTCATGCGCACATGACTTTTTAAAGACGATGGTATAGACATTACGCACCATTTAATAGATCTTGATTCCGATAAAATTAACACAGTAATATTCTTTCTCAATTTATGTTTTCAAACGCATGCTGCCTTAAATGAGAGCCATTGATGAACGATGAGAGCTCATTTTATGTTTAGCCATGGCCACGTGGTACATGGAGAACAGTGGCATACAGTTTACTGACGGTGAGATAATTCTTCATTGGAAGAACGTTCACACGATAATACCTTTATACAGTGCACACGAAAACACGCAACTTATTCGGTATGAAATGCCCGAGTTAAAGTGAAAGCTAATTGCCCGTGCGGCCATCAACGACAGCCCATGGAAGGCAATTACTGATACGTTTCACACAAAGATATCATCAGTTGATCCTATACAAGTTGCTGGAAAAATAAGAAAGGAGCACCTGTAATTAAATAATGATAACATCAGCAGTCCTAAAGCTAGAGGCTAAAGGCTGATGATTAAATGATTGCACGATCGAAATTCCATCAGACTTTGCTCTCTATATTGAATTTAACATAAATATAAAAATTAATGTGCATTATAACACTTCGCTAGTATTAACAGACTTACAAGATAAGTGATTAATCAGTTACTTTTGTAAATAACACATTCTCGTACCTTAGGCAGCAACCTGAAGGTGACGCTCTGACGGAGCGAGTGTTCACTTAAAAGACGAAGATACGATGCCCATCGTGGCATACAGATGAGGCAGCATCGACTTTCTGTTCCACAGTAGTATAAACTGAATCATTTCCGTGACCAACCATGGCACAACACATTTCAGACTACTATATATCTCCGTCATACCTACTTTGTTTGCATTCTTTCCCAGAAACATAGGTAGTTAACAACTTGACATTACACATGCATTTATCGATGCATCAGCAAACATTCATGCTCTGGACTCACTCCACGCTATCTACATGGTGATAAAATGCGGACACATAATGGAAAAGGGGGTATGTGCACTAATTAATAACTAAACCTGTTATCCACTATCTTCCTCAAGAGTCTACTGGTACTCTGGATAGGCGAAGTTATCAAAAATATAGTACTACTGATACAATTAAAAATGAAGTAGCACTTTTATAATACAAGTAATACCAAAAGCCGCAGCAATGTAATGGTACATATGGTAGCCTGTCAGCATTAATGTAATATTGTACCTATCATCTTATACAGACCTCAAATGATTGGGTTAATTAATGTTTTGATTAAATGAACCACCTCCTTCCATGATCATGGCCAAATGGTGATTTTTATCCACTGTATACAAACTCACTACTACCGAGATACAGAATTGAGTCGGAGTTCGATACAGACTCATGTATCGAGATATTATGGTTCTGCTAGATCTTATTTATTCGTTGAGTATACCAACTGTGCTGATCTCACCTTGCTAATCGTTTAAAATTAGAGTGAGATTGCCTGCGTACGCCTAACCTGCACTCTTCATCAGTAGGAATGTAAGGGGTTTAAGGGTCAAGTGTGCACACCATTCCTTCCTCTGAAGATGGTAGGTAGAGACTCCGACTGTGGCAGGTCCAGGTCATGTCCCTGCCTATGCCGTGCCTATTTCTGTCATTTCACAATGTCTCAGCGCTCCAGTCTCACGCAGGAAAACTGAAACAGCCAGTCAGGGTACAGTATTAAACTTGCCTTTAAAAAAAAAAAGCTGCCAGTCGCTCTCCTTGTTCTCTGTACCTTCTAATAGCCAACAATTCTCCAAATTAAGTATTAACTGTATTTTTTAATGGTCTGTGTTAAGATATTGATAATATTGGTGTACCTTACAGTACTTCAGTGTCTAAAATATATTTATTATTTATCGGAATGCAAATTTCACTGGAGCTGATTAAATAACAAAATTGGTTATTGTACACATCTCCTAATTGTCTATGGTAATTAACATATTGCGATAGGATATTAGCACTGCTATTTTAGATCTACTTGAGGCAATGAACTCTCTGTGCAAAGATCGAATGTTCATCACCTGACATATTGTCAAGCACTCTTATAGAGGGGGAGGGGATGGAAGTTTAACGCTTAAATGTAATCGATGTTACTGGACGCTAATACTGTTTGTATTACTTTAGAACTTTAACATACATGCGGTAACGTGTTTAACCATCAATGTTACATTTTTATGGTACTTAAGTACAGAGGCTACAACAGGAATGATACTTTGTGACGAGATATCTAATGCCTTGTATCACTTGCACTACATATTATCTTAATATACAAAGGAAGTTTTATGATGTTCCCAATACAGTATGCAAACACCCAACATCTCCAAAGGATAAGATCGTGTAACTCCCACCTGAGGCCTAAAACCCTAAACGCTTATTCTCAAATTAACTGAAACAGTAATAATACACCTACATCTATAACTGTGATATACTAACAAGGGGAGGCCGCCAATTGTGAAATTCAGATTCGATTCATACTGCGCATAATAAAAGCTCATGGCCACAGGTGTAATGTGGCAAAGCACCAAGATACACTTCTCAGCCGTTGTCGAGAAAATCGACAGTTAAAAGAAACCGTTGCGGTGAAATACTCTCTATGATTAATGATTTTCTACAGCGTCGTGGCGCAGCGGTAAGCGCTCGGGTTCGTAATCCGAAGGTCGCCGGATCGAATCTCGCGCCATGCAACTTCTTTTTATTACTATATATATATATATATATATATATATATATATATATATATATATATATTTGAATTACAAAAAACTAGTAATAAAAAGAAGTTGCATGGCGCGAGATTCGATCCGGCGACCTTCGGATTACGAACCCGAGCGCTTACCGCTGCGCCACGAGGCTGTAGAAAATTATTAATCGTAGAGAGTGTTTCACCGCAACGGTTTCTTTTAACTCGATTTTCTCGACAACGGCTGAGAAGTGCATCTTGGTGCTTTGCCACATTACACCTCTGGCCATGAGCTTTTATTATGCACAGTAAGAATCGAGTCTGAATTTCAGAATTGGCGGCCTCCCCTTGTAAAATAAATTGCTAAGCTCGCAGCTCATAGCTTTTGTTAGCTATACAAGAGACTGTGGGCACAAATCAAGCTGATCAAGCATCATTTTAGGGGACAAGATTACCGTCTCATGACAAGACCTTTAATGCACTTTATCGCTAAAATTACGCATTTCCGTAGTACCAAAGTGTAACTTTGCACTGCACTATTATGACGTGTAAAGAAACGAAATTATGAAAGAAAATGGTGATGTACGTTATGGATAAATAAAATTTTTAACGTGAACATTTTGATCACTGAAGCACTTTTGCAAGGCACAATGGATCCTAAAATTCGATATTTCCACGTCTATTTGTCTGTATTATTCTTCACGTTACTTTTGGCTGATATGTTGGCATCAGTGATATAACATGCATGTTTATCAACGATTTCATGCCGACTTTTGTACCACAGATTAAAGAAAGCAAGAGTTGTAATAATATTTATCAAACTACGTAGAACTGTTTCCTAGAAGAATACAAAGCACATGTGGCACTCAGAGCTTAAAGTGCAATTGTCAGTGGGAATATGCTGGTGTTTCTACGCTAGCAAACATTTTATTCCCACAGCTAAATCGTGTTCATTACTTGCCAAAACTTATCAACTAAAACCAATGTCAAAGTCAACTAAATGTGTTAGTAAGCCCCAAACAAAGGAATCAACTGTTTCTCCCAATGGACAATTATAACAAATTGCCTCATGTATTACTACGTTTCAGCAAATTTGTAATAGATTACCCCATGTTACAGCAAAACTGTAAGAAATTGCCACTTACATCGCCTTATTTACAGCAAAGTTGTTACAAAGTGCTCCAAAAATTATGTCATTACAGCAAAATTGTAAGATGTTACCACAAAATCCGCTCTGCCACAGTAAAATTGTAAGAAAATTATGCTATAATTGCCCAATGTATAAGAAAATACCTTACACTTCAACGTGTTATAACAAATCGTAACCATTTACGCCAAATTGTAACTAACCGCTCTACAAATACACATTCGCCACCTAAATTATAATAACTTGTGGCATACTTCAATGTGCTACTCAAAAACTATCGTAAAATACCCTAACATCCCCATGTTGCATTAAATTGTCAGAAGCTTTTGCTATTTATTGTACCGCGAAGTCAACACCATTTACGATAGGTTTCTGTAAAATGACGAAGTATGGTGTGAGAAATGTCTTGTAGTCTCCACTGTGCGATGACAAGTCAGCATTATCAGCAAAGGATGGCAAATGTTTTGTACTGCAAGAGAATGTTGACTCCCCATCTTGGTGGTCACTATATCGCTTGTATGACCTTTATATTGAGATGAGACAAAGACCAGTTGTGACAAATAAAGAGTTTTGAAGTGGGAATAACGTTGTTTAGTTTAGCGCAAAAATCAAGAAAAGTGTAGTACACTAGTGCACCCTAACAGTAACTTAGATCAGTAGTTGAGTCATGTGTGTTTATGATGCTATAGAACAATTTTCTACATACATCGACAAATAATACAAACACTACTTGACTTCTTCAATACATGGTACAAGGATCGAATTAAGATCATTCGTTATCATGTAACTTATATTAGCAGTGCCAAATGTAAGTCATGTATACGCCACAGCTGCCAGAAGCTATACGACTTGGTAGCCCCCTTCTCTGTATAGCTTCAGACACTGCTGTCCCACACACATAGGCGCAGTGCCCTACCAGCCCAGCAGGCAGTAGGTTCACTTCTGGGGACTACGACGGAGAGTGCGGTGGCCAAGCAGTTCTAGACGCTACAGTCTAGAGCCGCGCAATCACTACTATCGCAGGTTCGAATCCTGCCTCGGGCATTGATGTGTGTGATGTCCTTCGGTTACTTAGGTTTACGTAGTTCTAAGTTCTAGGGGACTGATGACCTCAGAAGTTAAGTACCATAGTGCTCAGAGCCATTTGAACCATTTTTGAACCAAAGACGAATTACGATCTTTCCTTACACTGAAACCCAAGACAAGAAACATAACCAGTAAAGGTCGGCATCTACCTCCTTAAAGAGTCAAAAACTGTTTGAATATAGCCAACGGTAAATGGACACGGGTCCCTGAAAGATGTTAGAGGAACATGAAGATGTCAGGTACTAGTCCCTTCAAATATTAAACGAATTTCAATTAAAGGAGATAAAACTGGTGCTATCCCCTTTTAATGACTAAAAACAATTAATACAGAAAAATCAGCAAATAGATGCAGGGATATAGCCCCTTCAAATATTAATGTAATTTCAGCATTCGGAATTATAAAGACACATTTGCATGTCGTGCGTGAGTTTCCTCGGAAACGCGAAATCTTAATTAAATAATTAATCTCTGACAAATAAATAAAGCCTATGGCACAGAACTGCAGCGCTATGTCGCTGATAAAACAAAAAACACAATTACGATACTCTTATGTTTCATTAAGAAGGAGAGGTCTTGGATAAGTGGTGCGGGAAGCACGTATATTTCATTGACTGGCACACCGCCATATTTGATGTTATATAAGAACACTGCGAGTTGCAATCTTACTAGGCACTCGATTCTGTAAAGAATTTATATTTATGAAAGTAAGTAGAATTATTTAACTGTAGGCTTATTGGTTGAATATATCTGATTTAACTAACTGTGTAAACTTTTTATGTTTAGTAGACAGTCACCTCTGTACGACGTATTGACATGGCTGGCAAAATTACTCTAATATTGAGAATTTAGATTTGAGTCCGCACCTACCGCAGCAGTCTTTGGAAACGATTTAAATACGAAGTCCGATTATTTGAGTCTTATTTCACGGTCAACTACGAATAACATTGCATTTACGAAAAAGCCATTGTCAAGCGTCTGATACCAAATAATTAAACGTCCACGTTCCAGATAAGCAAATATTAATTACAACCAATCACTATCATACAGATAGAAAAATTAATATTTTATTTTATTTTATTTTATGTATTTTAGAATGTAAAGTAGCAACTAGACTTTTCAGTGACAAAAAGAGTCTAATCAAGAAAAACCGGCAAGCTTGTCTCGGGCGCTAGACCTGACAAATATTAAAGAGCTTACACTGTAGGAGAGATAAATTGGTCGCTAGCCGTCATTTTATCTGACGTGATTTTAAAACAATTAACTGGTCTATAAAGTAACACTCTTAATAAAACAGCCAGAGAGCCATCAGAAACTTATAGCAGCTCACCTTAGCAACACAGTGCCACAAGTGCCGGAATTACTGAGCGAGTTAACAGTCGTCCAAAACACTCGGGTGGTGCCTGGCATTGAAACGGTCGCTACTGCCCACAGCAAAATGACACAGAGATGAAGAGCGCACAGGAAAACACGCTAAGACACATTTGGTAAATTTCTCAGGATATCAATTTAAACTTTCAAGATTACTAAAAAATACACAATTAAAACGTAAAATTTAATAATGGTAGAGGACGTACAGTCGTGCTGAAAAGTATCCGAACGACCTGAATTACATTACGCCTGGTTCGCATGCAGCCCGCATAACGCAGCTGTCTAGCAGGTCCTCTAATCGCTCCTCGGTATAGTCGTTGGACTATCGAAAATCGTTCCAACAAGACACCACTAGAAAACACTGCTCTGCATCGCAATAACTCAAGATGTAAAGTAATACCACGACACTACAAATATCAGGGAACACCTTATCACAGATAAGACTGTCCTTAAGGCCTGTAAGCTCACATTTATTACAATAAATGACATACCTGAAATGTTACCACTCTCATTATTACGTCAGATAGATAATGCACATAGTAAGTTCGTCGTAGTGATGATTTCTGCTTCAGAGTTTGTAACGTCTAGAGAAACAAAAACAATATATTACGTAGTAATTAGAGAATTAGATGTATCATATTGTGTCATTGTATAAAATTATGTATTTTTTTTATTATTTATTTCTGAAAACGTCTGCGTCGGCGAGTAATAAAACCGACACAGAAGATAAATGTTAAACAGAGATTAAAAAAGGAACTAGTATATAATACGTGTTGAATATGAATGTCTTTGTCGTCTTAATTTGGAAGTGGTGCGAGTAAGATCTCCTGTTGTTGTCGTAGAGAACGCCAATGTAGCATTCTTTTGTCGAGACTAAGCAATGTACGCCATTACGTGTGAATTCACAAAGGTCTGTAATCACTGAGATATTTAAAGGTTTTAATAGAGGTGTTTAAATGAAAACTTGTATTATTTATTGTTAAGCTTGCTTGCATATTATCCCATCCTGTTGAGACATTTTTCAGTTATATAAATATTATCTGTGGTGCTGAGCTGCGTGGAGAACGAAGAGCCGCTGCCGCGGCGTATTTAAACGACTTACAATATAGTCGAGCATACCGCAAGGAAGCGGTAAAATAATAGTAAAAATAATATTATTTCTTTTAGCTCCCAGACTGGCAGTGAAGATCAGCAGATTTTATGATGTGTTGCAGATTGACGCGGGCTGCTGATAGGATATAATTTACAGTGCAAATAATTTAATGTACCTTCAGAATCTGATAGGAATCTTGCTGTGCTCCGTTCTGATCTGGCAAACTTTATAGTGACAACGTATTTTTTAATGAGAGTCTCATGTTCTTGGGCTAGTCGTGGTATGAAATAGCATTTTAACGAGAAATAAAATCCACTGCGAACTTGTGTTTTTGAACGATCACACGAACTGTAACATCAGTGTTCATAACAAAGTAATTTCAACTTTTAATCACTATGAAGTAGGGAAGATATATTGATTCTTAGCATGAGTTGCAGTTATGAAAAATCGTTCCTTAAATTGTAGGCCAGATACAGAACAAAAGGCTTCCATATATACATTTTATTCCGCTAAAAGGTAATGACGATAAAGAAAAGCAAAGCACGGCATTATTAACAGATATTTCGCGGCTCTTTTCGTATATGCGATAATAAAAAACGTGAAACTGTCGCCCAAAAACGCGGGGCCCGAATTTGCAGTGGCCACAAAGATAAAATTTTATGTATTTTTCTTTCAGTGTTGATTGTTATGTATGTGTAGATATATATGTATTTAGTGATAAATGTATGTATGTATATCATGATCAATGCTATGTTTTAATGAATGTGTAAATACTCTTTCATGACAAACCGTACTACTGCAAACGAGTCTGAGAAGACGATCCTGATAGTACTGAGAAGCTGTAACGACTACGTAATCCGGGGGCAGCCGAACCCCGAGATAAGATAAACTAAAGGTAAGACTACAGTGTAGTTGTCCTGTTTGTAGAAGTCGAGCTCCAGTGAAGTGATCTCATTTCGCTAGTGGTGTGCATATTGTGCGTAGTTTGATGTTAGTGTTTGTGACAGGAAAAAGTTGATGGTAGATAGTAAATTTTAGTGTGCAGTTAGTGTAGATAAATTAACGTATTTTGTGTGCAAGGGGCAAAACTGTCAGACTTTGTGGTTTAGTAAGCAATTTATGAATATGGTTAAGTTGCGTAGTCAACGTCCGAGCAATATGGATACTGAGGAACAACAATTAGTTAGTGCAGGAAATGTGGAACCGGGTACCTCAAGTAGTACTAGTACTCTCTTTGAGGATATAACATGTGAGAATGTGGGGGCAGGGGCACAGGAAGTGGTGCCACCGCCCATTAGTCCTCAAGGGGATGTAGAGAAAGAAGTTGTACCACCACCAGAAAAGCAGGAACCAGAGAGTGGTAATCTGCCTGGTGGGTATTCGCTTCAGGCTATATTAGAGCGCGTGCTGAATTACCAGGCAGAATTTGCGCAACAGCAAGTCGAGCGAGACCGCCAGCAGGCTGAGCGAGATCGTAGGCTAGCAGAAAATTTACTTGCCCAGCAAGCTGAGCGAGATCGCCAGTTAACAGAAAGTTTCCTTGTCCAGCAAGCTGAGCGAGATCGCCGGCAAGCTGAGCGGGACCAGCAACTTGTGCAATCGTTAGAAAACATGAAAAAAGAGATTGCAGATATGAAACAGAATTATGAGTCGATACCTAAGGCCGTGCAGGAGCTGACTGAACAGGTCAACAACCTGCAAGTAGCAAACACTAACAGGGTAGACGAAATAGGTGTATTAGCCAATCGAGTAGAAAAGCTAGAAACAGATTCCACGCAGCTTGTAGAGCAGAAGTGGAACGAACAAGCAACTAAAATTGAAACAGAATTCAACTCATGGCTAGAAGTGAAGGAGTGTGAGATTGACAAGAACATTAATTCCAAAGTACAAGCAGCCATAGCAAATAGAGGATCCGAATCGTTCAGTACCGCAGTGAATAGTCAGGTACAGAACGACGTGCAAACCATCAAACAAATACTCAGTGAGGATATTCCGCAGTGGCAAGTGAATATGAACAAACGGATATCCGACCTGGAGAAGGGTTTAGCACAAAGCAGAAAACATTTGGAACAGGAACCTCTGTCGCCAACAGCCCATGGTTTTGGCAACGCACAAACTTATACGCGATACAACAATGGGGAATCTGTAGTCGATAATGCGAAGAGCTGTAGCTTCGGTTCGGAGCACACAGCATATGTCCAAGGAGCAAAACCATGTAGTTCAAAAATATTAGTGGAAGAAAGTTTAATCAAAAATAGACAATTTCAAACGTTTACTACTGAACGGAAATCAGTACACCCAGTAGTATTCATAAAAAGCTTTAAAAATATCTTGCCCAGTGTGTGGAACGAAACACAGAAAATTCAATACGTAATGTCGTACATTCAAGGTGACGCAGCGTTGTGGGCTACAGAAGTAGCAGACAGCTGCATGACATATGAACAGTTCGAAAGGGCATTTCTATCGAAATATTGGTCGCCTTGTATACAAGAGCGGCTAAGAAAAGAAGTATATAATCCCGAACCGTACTCACCTCGTCTGGGGAATTTGAGACGGTATTTTGAAAAATATATAAACAAAACACGCTACTGGGACGAGCCTATATCACCAAGAGACATAATAAGACTACTAAAATCACATTTACCCATTCATATCAAAGAGAAATTAATACACGTACCAGAAAGCGATATGGAAAACTTCCTGTCTGTTCTAGATTCTATAGACTTGATACAGGAAGACGCAAAATCAGCGTGTGATCACTCGCGGAATAATGGGTCAGGATGTAAACATGACAGAAATAGTAGTGCACAAAACCACAACCATGGAAATGGTGGGGGTGGTAACAAGCGGCAAGAACATTCGCAAAATGGTAGTAATGGTAGAGGCCAGAACGGGTATGGACAAACAACCTATAACAAAAGGCGTCGATTTGACGACCGGTACGAATCTGGAATGTCAGGGACCAACCGCGGGAAAAATGCGCGAGGTCAGTGGCAGAGCAATTATAGTGATAGTAATCGAAATTGGCAGCAAAATCAGCGAAGAAGCCCAGAGCGACAGGGTAATGACCGGTATGACAACAATAGACCACCGCCGCAAAACGCGCCTATTGCGCAGCCGTGGCGGCCGACAAATCAGAGTGTACATATAGTGGAGGTCGCGGACAATAGCCTTCCAAGTACTTCACAAGTAACTAATTCAACAAACTAGAATCGGCCTCGATATGCTCTCCATCGATGGCCAAGGGATGGAGTGAGAGCAACACGAGTGATAATAATATACCTGGGATACGTATGCTGCGATACAACGATGGTGTCAGTATGGATAAAGATCTACTGAACGAACCACACGAATGTAAGAAAGATAATAACGAAAATGTGCAAGCTATTATCGAAGCGAAAATCAATGATGTTGCAGTGAATATAATCATCGACACAGGTGCCTCAGTAAGTGTAATGAGTATGGAGTTATTTAAGGCACTGGGAAAAGGACATAGCGTTCCGACTTTCCCGGTTAATAATTGTAAGGTGTCTGGAGCCATTGGTGCACAGAGCCAATCAGTTAAGTACCAGGTGCAGGTGGAGATTTGTAAGGAGGGCGAAGCCATAGTGAGCTCGTTCCTCGTGGTTAAAGGATTGAAGGTGGCCTGCATTCTGGGAGTAGATTTTCTCCGTGAGAGGGATGCATTGGTCGACCTCTCCTTGGGGAAATTAAGCATAGTTAATAGGGGTAGGAGGATTGAGTTATCTATGATGAAATCGAAGGAGGTACTTGTGCCATGTTGTAATCGAATTAATATCAAATGTAGGAACCCCTGGGTACTACACCTCGATGATTTTTCACATGTAGCAGACCTCTATTACCCGAATTTAGAGGATCGAAATTTTGAAACAAATGTTGAGGCATTTCAAACCAAAGTGCAGGAATCTGAAGGTTTAAGCGATAAACAAAAGCAACAGTTGACGCAGCTGCTATCGGAATACACTATGGTATTTACCGACCGACCAGGAATAGTCAAAGGGTACCACTATCACATAGAGGTGATGCCCCACAAAACATACTGTCGCGCGACTTACTCCATCCCGTGGTCGAGGAGGGAATTGGTAGCTAAAGAGATTCGGAAGATGTTAGATTGGGATATCATTGAGCCCTCCTTCTCTCCATACAGTAGTCCTCTTGTAGCAGTGGCGAAAGCCAATGGAAAAATCAGGCTAGTGTTAGATGCGAGGGACATTAACAAAATTATCATACCTGTCCGGACTCGCCCTGAGAATTTAGATGAGCAGATACAACAATTTCATGGAGCACAGTACTTGACCTCGGTCGATCTGAAAAGTTCATATTGCCAAATTCCCCTTACACCGGGATCCAGGAAGTACATAGCTTTCATATTCGGAGGGCGGAGTTACCAATTCAAGGTACTTCCCTTCGGATTGAATGTGAGTGCTGGAGTGTTTATTACTGCACTAAATACGGTACTGGGTCCAGACTTATTAGAAAAAATCACTGTATATGTTGATGATCTGGTAATCGCTAATGCTACTTGGGACGAACATATGGAATTGTTGCGTAGAGTACTAGAGAGATTTAAGCAAGCAGGTGTGACAGCAAACCTAGAAAAGTCAAAATTTGGACGAAATAAAATTAAATTTTTAGGCCATCTTATTACACCACTTGGTATACGCCCAGACAACAAAAAACTAGAGGCGATCCGAGAATTTCCAAGCCCCGCACTAAGAGGCAATTGAAAGCGTTTCTTGGGCTCACGTCTTTTTTCAGAAGGTTCGTGCCCAATCAGTTGTTAAATGACGCGTCGCTACTAAATCTGCTACGAAAAAGTGTGCAGTGGGTTTGGACTGACAAATGTCAACAAGCTTTTGAAGCGATTAAAACCGCCCTACTGAATGCAAATATTTTGCAGCACCCAGATCTGTCAAAAGATTTTTGTCTTGCGACGGATTCATGTTCCTATGGCCTGGGAGCGTGCTTATTTCAGTGGGAGGAAGGAAACGACCCGACAACAATAAAGATTATCGGCTTCGCCAGTAGGACTTTAACTAGCTGCGAGAGAGCCTACTCGGCAACCGAACTGGAAGCACTTGCAGTAGTCTGGGCTGTGAAAAAGTTTAATTATTATTTACAAGGGAAGGAGATTAAAGTGTATAGTGACCACCAGGCGTTAAGTTTTTTGATGTCATGCAAACTATTCCATACCAGACTGAGGAGATGGATGCTTGTCTTACAAGAATACCGGATAAAGATTATGTACATAAAAGGCCAAGATAACGTAATAGCGGATGCTCTTGCGCGACTGCCGGTAGGATTACCGGATTTAGCAGAAATGTTAGAGCAATCCGCGGAGTATAAAGTGCTGTTAGTGCGTGACAATACTTACATGAAGGATTTTTTATATATATGTAAAAACATGTGCGAATTACAAAGGGCAGATCCGATGTGGAAAAAAATCATTAATAATATTGAAGATAGTGTTAACAATAGAGGTGAGCAAGGTTTTAAAATAGCGAACCATATTTTGTATCATAAACTTAATACGAAAGAAGACTGCTGGGCGGTATGTATACCTAACCAGTCGGTAAGAGTTATGATATGGCACACGCACTTGGCATGGGGCCATGTAGGGATTGGAAAGTGTGCAGAGATCATGGCGAGATACTGCTACTTTCCCCGTATGAAACACCAGATTCAGGCAACAGTTAGAACTTGCGTGATATGTCAAAAAGCAAAACATTATAATAGATCCACTAAGTTTGAATTACATCCCATAGTTCCACTCAGGCCGCTTCAAATAGTATCTGTGGATGTAGCCGGTCCTTATCCCATGGCCAGAGGAGGTATGAAATATATACTGGCCATGTACGATATTTTTTCCAAATACTTGGCAATTTATTGCATAAAATCAGCTAGTGCCAAAACCATGGTCAGGCGGATCAGTCAAGAATACTTGCCTCAAGTGGGAAAACCCGAAGCCATAACGACTGATAGTGCTTCTTATTTCACGGGTCGAACTTGGAAAAATTACCTACGGGAACAAAATATACAGCATATTCTGGTATCCCGGTTCCATCCCGAAGCCAGTCTAGTTGAAAGAATATTCAGAGAATTGAATAAGTTCCTTAGAATCTACATAGGGAACCAACATACAAAATGGCCAGGGCTAATACCGAAATTTGTAGAAATACACAATTTAACACCCCATTCAAGTACAGGCTATCCACCGGTAGAGATATTGAAGGGATTTAGTGAGACACCGAATGAATGGCTCATGCCTTTGCCGAGACTACCAGTCAAGGCAGAAACAAGGGAGGAAAAGATGAAAAAGATATGGAACAGACTAACCAGCTGTGCGGCAAAGAGGAAAAGGAAGTACGACCGAGGTGTAACTAACGAACAGAAATATAATGTAGGGGATCTAGTACTTATTCGTAACCACGCTAAATCCTCAGCCACCTTAAAACAGAATAGTAAGTGGCAATTGCTATATTCAGGGCCTTTTGAAGTAATAAGCGTG
Organism: Schistocerca serialis cubense; assembly: GCF_023864345.2. Classification (NCBI taxonomy): domain Eukaryota; kingdom Metazoa; phylum Arthropoda; class Insecta; order Orthoptera; family Acrididae; genus Schistocerca; species Schistocerca serialis. The sequence goes on from NC_064645.1 coordinate 124,480,077, forward strand.
CCACACGAATGTAGCTATTTGTTAGCACATCCCCATACGGGGAAGATCAAAGGATTGTATCCACGTAAAGATGTGAAGTTATTTATTCAGTGACATATCACATATAAAGAGTAATAGTTGTAAGAAGATTTTAATTGTGTTTTAGAATATAAGTATGTTAGTATTAAGAAAGAAATTTGTGTGTAATGAAACTTGGAGGAAGTGGATTCAGAAAGTAGGCAATAGCTTACACGGGAAAGATTTTGTTTACAGACAATTAGAGCCATTTAAAAATTATAGGCTCATTAAGCAACGAACAATCTTCTGGTTGATAAAGTGAGGATTAATTTCTTGAATCATTATACAAAGGATTAATTTCTTGAACCATTTTCTATGTGTAGTATGTAAGTGCAATTAATGATGCAATCTAATATAGTAAGGTAACTGTTGTAATTGTATTAGGATAAGGAACCCTGAGAGAGAGAGTCTTGACTAGCCAAACATGGACTCTGTAATATGCAACAATTATGTGATGTTTGCTGCCAGTAGTGATATGAGAACGACACTGGAGCATAAGCTAATCAAAAAACAAGCCCGTTCCGTGGAAAATCCGCTTTGTATATAACAATGCTTCAATTGAAGCCTGTGTACTTGGTACACGCCCTTGAATATTCATTACGCGATACGCGAATTAAGTCAACCAATGTGGAACCTACACTGTAGTCATATAGGAAAAATTATCAAAAATAATGCCAGTGCTAAATGAAGTATTTATTGATCAATATGCCCAAGTCAAGCTGTCATGCACATGGTAAAATCTGTTTGATAGATGGGTGATAACCAGGCAAGCTACACTGATAAGAAAATTAAAAATTTTTTACAAAAGGGCTGTATACGCCTAGTAACAATATGAAAAGTGTGTTGTGATAAGGTAAAAACAAATAGACGCCATGTAGATGAGAGTGAGTATGCGAAGAACAGTTAAAAGGTGTTAAAAAATAAACTGTGTGCATAAACAATGGAGGAAACGACGGAATATTGTGTGTAGCAGGGACAGAAAATGACTGTTGTATCTGCACCAATATATACGTCGATAAGTCTAGTGTTGAGTGGCAGACTGTCCTAGTGCAGTGCTCAACGAACAATAGACAGTGTATAAAAACAGTAGTTATTGATTCGTTCGGAGTCGAGTTAAACGAACATCGATCGACGGGGACATTTAGTATGTGTGTTCACGTGTTGAAAGACGCTCTGGCAGTGTACCAATGTACCAACCGTGGAGTGAGTGAAAATGTGTAGTACAATGTGCGTGTGACGAACCTTGAGTACCAGTGTCACAATGCCACAAGAAACCTGTTATCACGCCAAACCATCCTGTGCATACCAGTGAAGCGACGGCTTACTGAACAATAACTTTTAACAAGTTGCATCTTCTTCCACAGCTAGTAATCTGTGTCCTTAAAGACAGTACACCGTTGTGGAATGTTTGTTTCATGCGCTACAACGGGGAGCCATGCGGAGAAGCCGAGACGAGTGCCGTGCCGCCAGCCAGCCGGTCGCGGTAAACCACTGCCACTCGCCGACATCGGCGAATGGTTCGCCGCGATTCGCGACTGCTTGGGCGCCACGTCAGCACGACGTCGCTGTTACTGAGAGCCGGTCGTCGAACCCAGCGGCCGTCGGCACGCGGCGTTCCAGACGACGCTACTCAACAATTGCTTCGCGCCGCCAGCTCCGTACAACATTGTTGTCATCCAAATGAACTATCAAATAGGTGTTTAATGCACTAACATGAATAGGGTTTAGTGGACACGAAATGACGTGACAAACATTTGTTTTTTCTTGAGTTATTCAATACGGACTCAAAGTATTCATTGGTTCAGTGATATATAGATATAATATGTTTTCGTCATGTTAATGAAGTATACTCGCATGAATGCTGGACATTTTAAACCAATTGTCGCGAGTAAATGCAAGGACGATTCATGATACTACTGTAAAAATGTGTAACAAGTGACTTTCATTACAATCCAAAACACAAATATTATATGGGTAACAAAGAGACTAAAGGTTTAACATGCTCTCACAAATAGCCTTTGTTATATGTGAACATTGGATAGAATCTGAACTTTTTGTGATCAAACTGGGTATTAAAACAAACCAGACGAGATGACCATGGCTCCGGCACAGTTTTCCCAGGTTTTCTGATCGCACGTAGCCCGAATGGGGGAGCCAAATAAATGTAATGACCCTGGGACTAGGTTGACGGTCACCTCGCAAAGTGAAAGAACAGTATAAAAAGTGTAATTAAACCTACAGTGTAAAAGAACTAAAAAGTGTAAAGTGAATGATCCAACCAAGGTAACAGACAATAACCAAACAGACGTTAGTGGCAGCATATTGCCGAACATTTCCAACGTTAGTCAATTGCTGCCAGGGGGCATTGTAACGTCTAGAGAAACAAAAACAATATATTATGTAGTAATTAGAGAATTAGATGTATCATATTGTGTCATTGTACAAAATTATGTATTTTTTTTATTATTTATTTCTGAAAACGTCTGCGTCGGCGAGTAATAAAACCGACACAGAAGATAAATGTTAAACAGAGATTAAAAAAGGAACTAGTATATAATACGTGTTGAATATGAATGTCTTTGTCGTCTTAATTTGGAAGTGGTGCGAGTAAGATCTCCTGTTGTTGTCGTAGAGAACGCCAATGTAGCATTCTTTTGTCGAGACTAAGCAATGTACGCCATTACGTGTGAATTCACAAAGGTCTGTAATCACTGAGATATTTAAAGGTTTTAATAGAGGTGTTTAAATGAAAACTTGTATTATTTATTGTTAAGCTTGCTTGCATATTATCCCATCCTGTTGAGACATTTTTCAGTTATATAAATATTATCTGTGGTGCTGAGCTGCGTGGAGAACGAAGAGCCGCTGCCGCGGCGTATTTAAACGACTTACAATATAGTCGAGCATACCGCAAGGAAGCGGTAAAATAATAGTAAAAATAATATTATTTCTTTTAGCTCCCAGACTGGCAGTGAAGATCAGCAGATTTTATGATGTGTTGCAGATTGACGCGGGCTGCTGATAGGATATAATTTACAGTGCAAATAATTTAATGTACCTTCAGAATCTGATAGGAATCTTGCTGTGCTCCGTTCTGATCTGGCAAACTTTATAGTGACAACGTATTTTTTAATGAGAGTCTCATGTTCTTGGGCTAGTCGTGGTATGAAATAGCATTTTAACGAGAAATAAAATCCACTGCGAACTTGTGTTTTTGAACGATCACACGAACTGTAACATCAGTGTTCATAACAAAGTAATTTCAACTTTTAATCACTATGAAGTAGGGAAGATATATTGATTCTTAGCATGAGTTGCAGTTATGAAAAATCGTTCCTTAAATTGTAGGCCAGATACAGAACAAAAGGCTTCCATATATACATTTTATTCCGCTAAAAGGTAATGACGATAAAGAAAAGCAAAGCACGGCATTATTAACAGATATTTCGCGGCTCTTTTCGTATATGCGATAATAAAAAACGTGAAACTGTCGCCCAAAAACGCGGGGCCCGAATTTGCAGTGGCCACAAAGATAAAATTTTATGTATTTTTCTTTCAGTGTTGATTGTTATGTATGTGTAGATATATATGTATTTAGTGATAAATGTATGTATGTATATCATGATCAATGCTATGTTTTAATGAATGTGTAAATACTCTTTCATGACAAACCGTACTACTGCAAACGAGTCTGAGAAGACGATCCTGATAGTACTGAGAAGCTGTAACGACTACGTAATCCGGGGGCAGCCGAACCCCGAGATAAGATAAACTAAAGGTAAGACTACAGTGTAGTTGTCCTGTTTGTAGAAGTCGAGCTCCAGTGAAGTGATCTCATTTCGCTAGTGGTGTGCATATTGTGCGTAGTTTGATGTTAGTGTTTGTGACAGGACAAAGTTGATGGTAGATAGTAAATTTTAGTGTGCAGTTAGTGTAGATAAATTAACGTATTTTGTGTGCAAGGGGCAAAACTGTCAGACTTTGTGGTTTAGTAAGCAATTTATGAATATGGTTAAGTTGCGTAGTCAACGTCCGAGCAATATGGATACTGAGGAACAACAATTAGTTAGTGCAGGAAATGTGGAACCGGGTACCTCAAGTAGTACTAGTACTCTCTTTGAGGATATAACATGTGAGAATGTGGGGGCAGGGGCACAGGAAGTGGTGCCACCGCCCATTAGTCCTCAAGGGGATGTAGAGAAAGAAGTTGTACCACCACCAGAAAAGCAGGAACCAGAGAGTGGTAATCTGCCTGGTGGGTATTCGCTTCAGGCTATATTAGAGCGCGTGCTGAATTACCTGGTAATCGAACCCACACATATCGTTGTTGACTTCACACAAAGAGACGTAGCTACCGAATTTTTCTCCACCACCAGCTCGGAATCACATCCTTGAACTTAACAGTGATCTCGCAAGTAGATCTGTGTCTCACTGGGAGTAAAAAACGTTACATATCGTTAGTGTTGACAACGAATGAAAATATATTAAAAATCAAAATTACTCGTATTATCCACCAGCAGATAGGTGTTCTCATTTGAGAGTTTGATAATACATAATGAAAACTTTACAGCCGGGCCGGGGTTCGAACCGATTCACGCGCAATATGTGGAGATGCTGAAGAATTTGCAGTTCTGAACAAACAACAAATTGTAGTCGAGCTGTATTGTCACGAAGAGGTCAAATTACGCGTTAAGGGCGGTCTGAGTTGCATTCCCAGTTCAGAACAAATTTTATCGACGTACAGAAGCTGAAATAAAAGATGGAATAAGTGTCCTGTGATCCTACATAGCGTTTCTGTCGTCACTAGAAATAAATAACTAATATAAGAAATGTTACTGGTGATAAGAGTTTCTATATTTCGCCACTCCTGACTTTATTGTGGTTCAACCTAACGTCTACTTGGTAGAGAAGGAATATAATGTTTAATGTGAATTTCAGACCACAATGCCATTATACCTTCTTCACTTTGCGTAGCCAGAAGAGAATAGAATATGTTTCCCCCTATCAAAAATCATCGGCAGGAGTTGGAATTTTAAGGAACCATTTGCACTCGAGCACAGACGATATTTGATTTAGTGAACTTAGAGTATATGTATCGATTTTTTAAGACAAGAGAAATCAAAATAAAGTAATGAACACCGCTCTCTTGTCGCAGCCTGTAGGAATCTATACTCCTATGTCATGCGTTGTCCTAGAAGGACGTAATATTTTGTGTGGCTCCACAGTTACCCATTTGACACTTATTAGCAGGAAAGAGGTGCAGAATTAATAAGTCGCTCTCATTTGTGAATTATCAGCAATTATTTACCTATAATTTTACGTAAGTGACATTTATATCGTAATGTATATGTTAAAATGAATGTATGTTTTATTTAATCGTATGCTTTTGTCTGTTTTAGTAGTTTTAGTCACCCCATTGTCATGATTGAAGATGAGGTCAGAAATCAGACTTTGTCTAGGAAAAATATATAATGAGCCCTGGCTACGTTCCGTTCATCTTCGGACGTACGAAGCTCGATAAATTCACGGCGTAAATTTTAATCTCTCAATTATTTATCCAAACAAACAACAATAATTATTATTATTACAATTTATTATTATTATTACAAATTATTATATTATTATTTTATTTTTTATTTTTATTTGTTAAACTGGCAACTGTGTGCCAGGACTCATTGTATCTGTACTACAACTAATTGTTCTTTTCCATGTACATCCTGATCGGCAACAACCGATGTGACGAGAATATCGAAGAAAACAAATAAAATCTGGAGACAATTTGGACTGGAAATGCAATCTTCTCATCAAGACGACATGTACGGTAACACGCAGCGCTTGCGCATCCACAATTGATTCCAAGCACATTTTTCATTCAAAATTATTTTTCTCAGCATGAAATTCAGTATTTAGTTTCCATTCAGTAATTCTTTCCAAATTTCATGAAATCTCATTATTCAGACGATTACATTCCGATCCAACAATACGCATGTTACATTGCACAATATGGCCGACATTGTACAAGATTCAAGCAACATGGCTAGTCAGCATTAACACATATGCTACATTCGATCTTTAAAGTCATCTCTCAATCATTCTCAGTCATTTAAACACACACATAGGCAGTACATTTTCACACAACGCGTTTAAACAATTTTTATTTCTTGCACACAATTTATTCACGATATGGTAAAAACTCGACACCAGTACACAATGGAACAACAATCAAGTAATGCAAACTTGGATACACAGACAGATATTAATGCAGACACACAAACACATCAAAATAATCCGCTACAGACACACATAAAAGCCGAAAGGAACAATTCAGAACCAAACCTGAGAGACCACGTCACGTCTAATGACGCGGCGGGGGCAAGCAGACTCTGCAATCAAAATTTTGCCGCTATATTAAATTCAGTTTTGGAAGGCATATCCAATATTAAGTAAGATAATAACAATAAATTCACACAATTGATGACAGACAATGCAGCTTTCAGAAATGAGATAAAATCAGACTTCGCCACACTGACTCAAAAGGTAGAGGAACTTAATACACGTATTTCCAAACAGCTCGACGATCTTACGGAAATATTTGAAAATTCAGAGTTACGACAAAGCGACAATGCCAATCACATCCATGAATTGACAAAAACCTGTGAAACTACACTCCTGGAAATTGAAATAAGAACACCGTGAATTCATTGTCCCAGGAAGGGGAAACTTTATTGACACATTCCTGGGGTCAGATACATCACATGATCAAACTGACAGAACCACAGGCACATAGACACAGGCAACAGAGCATGCACAATGTCGGCACTAGTACAGTGTATATCCACCTTTCGCAGCAATGCAGGCTGCTATTCTCCCATGGAGACGATCGTAGAGATGCTGGATGTAGTCCTGTGGAATGGCTTGCCATGCCATTTCCGCCTGGCGCCTCAGTTGGACCAGCGTTCGTGCTGGACGTGCAGACCGCGTGAGACGACGCTTCATCCAGTCCCAAACATGCTTAATGGGGGACAGATCCGGAGATCTTGCTGGCCAGGGTAGTTCACTTACACCTTCTAGAGCACGTTGGGTGGCACGGGATACATGCGGACGTGCATTGTCCTGTTGGAACAGCAAGTTCCCTTGCCGGTCTAGGAATGGTAGAACGATGGGTTCGATGACGGTTTGGATGTACCGTGCACTATTCAGTGTCCCCTCGACGATCACGAGTGGTGTACGGCCAGTGTAGGAGATCGCGCCCCACACCATGATGCCGGGTGTTGGCCCTGTGTGCCTCGGTCGTATGCAGTCCTGATTGTGGCGCTCACCTGCACGGCGCCAAACACGTATACGACCATCATTGGCACCAAGGCAGAAGCGACTCTCATCGCTGAAGACGACACGTCTCCATTCGTCCCTCCATTCACGCCTGTCGCGACACCACTGGAGGCGGGCTGCACGATGTTGGGGCGTGAGCGGAAGACCGCCTAACAGTGTGCGGGACGGTAGCCCAGCTTCATGGAGACGGTTGCGAATGGTCCTCGCCGATACCCCAGGAGCAACAGTGTCCCTAATTTGCTGGGAAGTGGCGCTGCGGTCCCCTACGGCACTGTGTAGGATCCTACGGTCTTGGCGTGCATCCGTGCGTCGCTGCGGTCCGGTCCCAGGTCGACGGGCACGTGCACCTTCCGCCGACCACTGGCAACAACATCGATGTACTCTGGAGACCTCACGCCCCACGTGTTGAGCAATTCGGCGGTACGTCCACCCGGCCTCCCGCATGCCCACTATACGCCCTCGCTCAAAGTCCGTCAACTGCACATACGGTTCACGTCCACGCTGTCGCGGCATGCTACCAGTGTTAAAGACTGCTATGGAGCTCCGTATGCCACGGCAAACTGGCTGACACTGACGGCGGCGGTGCACAAATGCTGCGCAGCTAGCGCCATTCGACGGCCAACACCGCGGTTCCTGGTGTGTCCGCTGTGCCGTGCGTGTGATCATTGCTTGTACAGCCCTCTCGCAGTGTCCGCAGCAAGTATGGTGGGTCTGACACACCGGTGTCAATGTGTTCTTTTTTCCATTTCCAGGAGTGTATTAATTGCAAATTAGAATCAAACACGCCTGCAAGTGACGAAATTAATTTAAAGGTGAATACAATGGAAACAAACGTAGCTGACATTCACAAACAGATTCACACAACAATACAGAGAGAGGCTGAACCCCATTTTTATCGCATTAATTCACATTTTTAAAGAATGGACAGTACACAAAGACAAAATTTTTGAAGAAAGTATACAAAGCAAATTGCCACAGATTGTGCACGATTCTGTAGTGGAATACATGAACAACAATAGACAAGTAATCGCTGACGATATGCAAACAAAGACAACTCAGTGCCAAGCACAACAGAATAGTACACCCACTACACATTTTAACACACACAGAAGAAAATCTCGATTCGGAAATGAACGCATATACACACAAGAATTTCAACACTCAAATACACAATACACTGACACGCATAGCAACAGGAATCCATCACCTGAAATACGATACAACTATCATTTTGATGAAGAACCATGTACACACAGTGAAAAATTCATTTATTACAAGGAAGGAAACAGACGAACACGTAACAAAGAAGAAGAAAGTCTATTCAAGCACCGTAAATACTAACCTTTTACACCAGGCAAAAACACTGTACACCCAGTCATCTTCTTAAAAGCTTTTAGGAACGCATTCCCACGTTCGTGGAGCGACCACAATCGCATTGCACACGTTGTGGATTACATTCAAGGACACGCTGCTGTCTGGGCTTACCATGAAAGCGACAGATGTGTAACATACGAGCAGTTTGAACGCGCCTTCTTGAATAAGTTTGGGTCACCCACTGTGCAGGAACGTACCCGCAAACAAGTCACTAACCCGAACACTTCAATCCTAAAAACGGCAATCTGTGCCGATATTTCGAGAAGTACCTAAACATGATACACTTCCTTAATGAACCAGTGAAACCGAAAGATGTGATCCGATCACTTTAAGCAAGACTTCCTTTTAATATTAAAGAGAAATTACTGTACTTACCGGACGACGATCCTGAATATTTTTTGGAAAAGTTAGATGCTGTTGATTTACTATATGAAGAACAAGAACCAACACATAACTCACGCAGTAGGAATCAACATGTCTACGTTGCTACATTACCAAACACGCAGCAAAATTCACAGCACACAGTAAACATGCAAAGCAATCACCAAAACTCACAGCTGCACACAAACAACAACTGTAACTACACACAGGGAGATAACCCGTACAAAAAACGAAGAAACGACAATTTTAATTCAAGAAGGAATAACGGAAACAACAACGGACACAAAGCCAAACAGAAACACTGGCAAAGAAACAACAACACACATTATACAAGAAATAGAACATCTACACTGCACTTTAAGCAGAACAACAACCAGTATTATGTGAGACAGTGGCAAACACAGCAACCGCCACCACAAAATCATATTCAGATGCCACAAGGGAATTTTACTCAAACAAGCAACACAAACCAACAAATGACATCAGCCAACCGAAAACAGACAGGCGATTGGCAAAGACAATATCCTAATGTAAATATTGTTGAGGTAGCTAATGAAACTACAACTACACTTGCCAATGACCAGACAAACCAGGTAAACTAGAACCAGTCATTACTGAGCCCCAGGTTGTGACTGAGGAACATTTGGGGGGCAACTTCAATTTAGAAACTATGTTTGAATATGCACTTGCTAGTGAAACTGTGAACCAAGAAAAATTAACATTTACACAACAAGAGTTGCCTACACTATTCTTAAGATATAATGAAAGTGGAAACTTAGCTGATGATCTAATAAATGACAACAAACAATGTCACAATGCAAAGAAAAGATTTGTACTGTCTTCCACCTCAGGTTGTAGGAGGTATACCTACTAACATAATTATTGATACAGGAGCTGCTGTCGGCGTGATTTCTCACAATTTTTATACTATGATGAAGGAAACTTCTAAGATACCAGAGTTCCCAATTCAAAACTGTTTAATATTAACTGCATTAGGTAATAAGGCAAGAAGGGTTAATAAGCAGATATTTGTGACTGTTAATATGGGAAATGAAATCGTACAATGGCCTTTCCTAGTTGTCCAAAACCTTGTTGTATATTGGGCACTGATTTTCTTTGCGAGAAGAACTGCACAATAGACTTCTCCATAGGCATTTGTTATTTTAAGTATGAAGGCAGAGACAGAGTTTTGAACTTGGACACTCGACTAGTAGACCATAACAAGCACTGTTCTGGCTTCAATATACAGATTATACATGAGACTGACGTAGATTCCACACAACAACCTGTATCACACAGTGAGGTAGTGAATGATGTACTCACACAAATTAATTCTAAGTTATCAGAATGTGATGCTATAAATGAAGAGGAGAGATCCCAGCTTAAACATATTTTACTTAAGAATAAGGATGTTTTAACTAGTAAGCCAGGTAGGATCAACACATATATGTATACGATTGAAGTCAAGCCTCACCAAATCTGTTACCATAAGTCATACAATGTACCTCTAGCTCTGCGACCTGCGGTTTGGGAAGAACTAAAGAAAGTGATTACATGGAATATTATAGAACCATCAACGTCTCCATATTGTAGCCCTTTGCATGTAGTGAAAAGACACAATGGAAGTATCAGGTTGGTATTAGATGCAAGAGCTATCAACCAAATTATCTTACCTGTGGGGACACAGCCAGAGAGTCTTGATGAACAACTTCAGAAATTCTTGGGTGCAAAATATTTCTCTACAATGGACCTTAAAAATTCGTTTTGGCAGGTGCCAATAAGCAAAGAATCTAGAAAATATACAGCCTTTATGTTTGGTGGCAGAACTTATCAATTTTGTGTATTACCATTTGGCCTAAAAGTAAGCTCAGGAGTATTTATTACTGCACTAAACTCTGTACTCGGTGATGATTTACTAGAAACTGTTACACACTATGTAGATGACATACTGATTGCCTCAAAAACATGGAAGGAACACACTGATACCCTGAACACTTTACTATGCAGATTCACACAAGCTGGTATCACTGCCAATCTTTGTAAATCTAGATTTGCTTGTTCTGAGATCAAATACCTAGGACACATCATCAACATACAAGGCATTAAACCTGACCCTTCAAAATTAGATGTTATCAGACATTTCCCCAGTACAACTACAAAGAAACAGTTAAAATCATTTCTCGGTCTATGCTCATTTTTCAGACGATTCATACCTAAACAGTTACTCAATAGCAGATACTTATTAAACTTATTAAAAAAGAACCAGATATGGATTTGGAACCAAGACTGTGAAAATAACTTTACTAAAATCGAAGATGCCTTAGTAAATTCTAACATGCTGGAACATCCAGACTTCAATTTGAACTTTTGTATTGCTTGTGATGCATCAAACATTGGTTTGGGGTGTTGTTTATTTCAAGTTGTTAAAACAGAAACTTCAGAACATATTAAGATCATTGGTTTTGCCAGTAGGACTTAACGCAATGTGAAAGATCTTACTCCACCACATAATTGGAAACATTGTCTATTGTATAGGAATTTAAAAAGTTTAATTATTATCTGTACGGAAGACACACCATCAAGCACTTACCTTCCTTTTGTCATGTAAACTCATTCATCCTAGACTTACATGATGGGCATTACAGAATTTCTCTTTTGAAATCAAGCACATCAAGGGAAAAGACAACATAATAGCTGACACACTTCCAAGACTACCACAAGGACTACACCATAACAATACAGACCTTGAGAACACACACGACTACAGAATGCTACTCATGCAAGACAAACAGTTTACGCAATACTACAAAGACCTATGCAAGAACATGGCAACACTACAAGATTCAGATACACACTGGTACAAAATAAAACAAATCATAATACAACAACACAACAACAATTTACAAGTCAGGTACATGTTACACAACAACATACTTTTCTACAAAAGACGCACAAATGCTACTAACTGGTGCGTTTGCATACCACAAGATTCTGTACACAATCTCATTGCACACACTCACACAGTTTGGGGACACTACAGAACAAAGAAATGTCTAAACAAATTACATACATATTGCTATTTTCCAAACATGAGAAGAAAAATACATGATGTTATCAGCAAATGTCTCATATGTCAAAAATCCAAGCCACAAAATCAATCCACCAAAACAGATTTGCACTCTATCTTACCCACTGGACCTAGAGATATTGTACAGATGTTAGCGGACCTCATCCAACTAGCATCGGTGGTTGTAAATACATTCTAGCATTTTATGACATATTTTCTAAGTACATCAAACTTTTTGCCATAAAGTCACCCACAGCAAACACCATCATCAGAAGATTCACAAATGATTACATGCCATACTGTGGAAAACCTAAAGCCATTCTATCAGATAACGCCACGTATTATGCAGGATTCACCTGGACAACATTTTTAAAGGACAATAACATTAAGAGCATCTTTATTTCAAAGTTTCGTGCATTAGCCAACCCTTGTGAGAGAATGTTTAGAGAATTAAACAGATTCATGAGAACTTATACCTCAACACAGCACACAAACTGGATACATTACCTAGCACTTCTTGAGGAAATACACAACAATTTAAATATATACAACACACCCTATACTCCCAGAGAAATCATGTTTGACACAAAGGAAACTAACAAATGGACAAACCCACGACCAAAATTTTCTGACACCAAACCTTCACACGAGGAAAAGATAAGGGAAGTACTCGTTGCAATTACTGAACAAGCTGACATTAGAAATAAGAACTATGGTGCTAATCTTAAAAGAAGGCAAAACTTTACAATAGGCATGCAAGTTGTACTTAAGACCCACTACAAATCGTCATCACCTCTAAAACGTAATGTTAAGTGGCGTCCATTATATGAAGGTCCTCACACGATCATTGATATACCACACCTTGGAGCATATCTGTTACAAAAGAATAAGAGAATTTTAGGTTTGTACCCTCACAAAGATTTGAAAACTTTTAGCCCTTAGCAGAGTACGCTGATACAACAACAAGGTAAGTTACACCTGGTACTTCAAGCTGGAAGAAGAAGATATAAGCTATAATCTTAAGTATCTACATTTTACAGCACCAGCAATAACAGCAGCAGCACGAACATAAGACACAGGAAGAACTAACAATTTTCATGCAAAGCACAGCTACTGATTATATTTATTAATACCCTGCAGACACGACAGACTAAATGACCAGAGATGATTTCTGCCCTGAACCTGATATATTAATTGGCATGATAGACACTTGGTTTGCTATTCACACTCACACGACAATGCACATGAACTCAACATGAAAAAAAAAAAAAAAACACTCTACAGGAAATGACAAATGAGATTAATTGAGCATAGCTATATACTTTATTTCATTTGTGAATGAAACTTTGTGCATGTGCTAATTTGGAATTGATTGTGGATGTGACATGTTGTGTCTTATTGTAATCATGACTTTTCAGGACAGATCATCTCCAAGATGTTTTCTAACCTACTATGAAAGTATATGTTGCAGGAAACATCTAATGAGGAAGAACATTTATTGTGTAGTACTGATGTAAAGGAAAATATACTTACAATGAAAACTTTATTAAAAAAAAACAACCTATAAGATAATTTTTTGTATATCTGACCCATATGTATTTGTAAATATCTAGTTTAATGCAGTTGAAAAATGTAAAATATGTATATGTATTACCAAACAATGTAATGTAAATATATAAGTACATGTTTCACAGAATTTTTTTTATATCTATGTAAATATGTAATAGAACACTGTACTCAATGTGAAGTGATATTTGTTACGTTTTGTGCTTTCTGTTGTGAACGAACATTTTGTTTTGCAACGAACAATGTATGAAGAAGTTGTGTGCAAATTTTTAAGAAACGGATCGCTGCGCTCATGATGGGACACTATAAGTGACGTGAGTCGCCAAACCACGGCACACTTTTCGACGAAACGATGATACAATATCCAGGAGACGACATACGCCTTTCGGAAGACGAAATATGGAGGTTATTGAGTAGATGTAACACGTACTGGTCAGTATGGAACCACTCACACCATGTATTCCTACCAAGACGAAATCACATTTTAACTACGTCTTCCAAAGCACGCTTCATTGCGGGATTGTTGATCTCCAACTTATTTCTTCAAGAACTTTCGTCTCAACGTAAACAAAACGTGTGACACGTGATATTTATTTTAAAGTGTAAAGACTTTACCACAGTGTAAACCATTTCTAAGTAGTGACATTCTACACAGAATACGTTCACATATCTCTGAACATGCAAAAAAACATTAATTAATTGTATTTATTGAATGAACATGTGTAATAACATTTTGAAGTGAAAGAGAAAAATGGACTATATGTCCAACAATTTTTTACAAAGTGATTAAGCACAAGTGAATACGAACTATGAAATGAATGTTACAGTCTATGTATACGTGTTACCGAGACATTATTACGCGCAAGCAACAGTAGACACGTAGTAGCCCACTGGATACTTTAACCAAAGTTCGCGGTTTCGATAACACATAGAATCAAATATTTTTAATTTTTCTTTTCACTTTCATTTAACTTGTATGTAAATATTATTTCTGCATTTGTAGAGATTTAAGACATTTTATGTATGTTGAATCTGTGAAACATGATATGTAATAACTTATGATTCATGACATGACAAATAAAGAAAATACGTCAACAAATTGCTTAGCTGCAGGTGGTACACCTTTCCCTTCGCAATTTGGGGGGCAATTTAAGGAACCATTTGCACTTGAGCACAGACGATATTTGATTTAGTGAACTTAGAGCATATGTATCGATTTTTTAAGAGAAGAGAAAGCAAAATAAAGGAATTAACACCACTCTCTTGTCGCAGCCAGTGGGCATCTACACTCTTATGTCATTCTTTGTCCTAGAAGGACGTAATATTTTGTGTGGCTCCACAGTTAGCCATTTAATACTTATTTGCAGAAAAGAGGCGCAGAATTAATAAGTCGCTCTCATTTGTGAATTATCTGCAATTATTTACCTATAATTTTACGTAAGTGACATATATATCGTAATGTATATGTTAAAATGAATATATGTTTCATTTAATCGTATGTTTTTCTCTGTTTCAGTAGTTTTAGTCACCCCATTGTCATGATTGAAGCTGAGGTCAGATATCAGACTTTGTCTACAAAAAATATATAATGAGCCCTGGCTACGTTCCGTACATCTTCGGAAGTGCGAAGCTCGATAAATTCACGGCGTAAATTTTAACCTCTCAATTACTTATCCAAAGGAACAAACAATAATTGTTATAATTACAAATTATTATTATATGTTATTATTACTTTATTTTATTTTTATTTGTTAAGGAATCAAACCCAGGCCATAAGAATATGAACCTATCATCAATTCAACAGCCCACCAAACCCTCTTCTTTGAGACTCATTTTTCTATCGTAACGCCATTGCGCCACACTGGATTAGAATTCTGAAACACAGGCTACCTGTAGTGGTTTGCAGCATGTTCAGTACATTCATTTTTTTGGTTGATCTAAGAAAAGGTGTAACTGTCTGTCTCTCATAAGTCTAGATCCGTCCATATGCATTATCTCACAGCACTGAGGAATGTAGAAATTCTGTTAGAATTATTGTTGACTTCAAGAGCTGTAGCTATGTGTCAGCTGGTAGCGTCATGGTAAGTGTCGCGAGTTCGAATACATTCACTGCTGCATTTTTTAAAACTAAATTCTGCTGTCTGCTGAGGTTATCAATCTGATGGCACT
This sequence comes from Schistocerca serialis cubense, assembly GCF_023864345.2. Taxonomy (NCBI): domain Eukaryota; kingdom Metazoa; phylum Arthropoda; class Insecta; order Orthoptera; family Acrididae; genus Schistocerca; species Schistocerca serialis. Next base: position 124,496,020 of record NC_064645.1, read on the forward strand.
TTGAACATAATTCCATTCACTTCTAAACCCGAAATAGCCGCACGTGGATAAAGGTTAACTTCTGTGACATTTTGTTCTTTTCAGGTTTAATAGACGGCCAGGCAGCAGATGCTACTCCAAACTTTTGTATTAAGTATGGGGAGAGCGCATCGTGCCAAAATACGTCAGAAAAGTATTTCCTGCATTAACTGTCGTGTGGTAGTGGTATTTTATTGTTCTTCAAACCTTGTTTGACATCCTTAACTCAGAACAAGTTTTCTACATGCATGTAATCAATAAACTGCATATGCATTGTCAGACTGTTGTAGACAACATCATAGAATTCGCATATATCGTTGATGATTAATTTGTCTCTCATGTTTATTATTGTTTTAACAACACTAAAAGAAACCTTACGAAAACTGCGCACTGTAGCATTTCATAAACAAAGTTATGTAATCCTGGAAACACAAAATTTGCTTGTCAGCAGTGGAATGAGGCGTTACCTGTTGTGCAGCATTGGATGTTTTTCACCATTGCACTATGAGCCGAAAGTATTTTCTTACGATTTCCTTATCGATGTTTGATCTGACTGGTTGTAGATCTTTCACAGAAGGGATAAAAACCTCACAGCCAGTGTAACTAGAACCGGTAAGCATAACAGATGGTTTTTTACAGGTCAGTACATTACCACAGAGCTAGCGAAGAAATATGTGCCTTCACTTCCTCTTGCGAGGCTAATAGTGGCTAGAACTCGAAAAACCGCTGTTTAAAAGACGAGGTTAGTTGCGATTTCTGAGTACTATGACTTTCGTGTACTGAAAACCGTAAATTTACAATCTTTTGTTACACCTCAAGCAATAATAACTCAGATTATTCAATGGAAATTACAGAAAAAATCAAGTGAACTTTGAGGCTTAATTCCGTGCACTCCATGAAGTAACTCGTCGATCACAGAGTTGCCAAACATACCTTGCCATGTTGCCAAATATCGGATACAGTACCAACAGGAACAGGACGAACAGATGTGTTCCCACAGCAGGCTGGAAAGTGTCTCAAAGATGCGGCTGCCACGGGCTGGAATACGTAATGCATCTGATTCGCATTTCTTTAACTAGCTTTAGGGTCTGAAGTAGAGTTACTAATAATACTCAGAACTGACTGCAAACTAAGCGTCATTAATCAGTAACTCTCATAGTTGCTTTTGTATTCATTTCATAAGAAATTAGTTCATGGTCGTTTTCGTGCCTGGCCGATAGTCGAGCACAATAAACAAATAATAAAAAAAAGAATGTGTGTGTGTGTGTGTGTGTGCGTGAGAGAGAGAGAGAGAGAGAGAGAGAGAGAGAGAGAGAGAGAGAGAGAGAAACAAGAGAGAGAGACAGAGACATAAATATAAAAAAGAATGAGAGAGAGAGAGAGAGAGTAAAAAATAGTTGTAAAGAAATTGAATCATGGTATGTGAAGAAACCTTTCATTAAAATGACACGTTCCATGTCGTTACGAAATGTGGTATTCATGATCATTGTAATAAGTATTAATGCAATCAAATCTAATCTAATCTAATAATATCATATTGCTGACTAGCCATGAATAGTCATCATTTATCGAAATTTTCGCCAATATCAGTAACCAAATCTAAGCCTGAAAATAAAAGACGACAGTTTTTGTAATAAACCGGAACTCCTATCAAGACCCTTTCGTCCCTGTTAACTAACCACGAAAGATGTCTGATATACTTCCATTCAGAAGTAACAAAGTGCGCCCGCTTTTTAAGATGAAGCGCATGATGAGAAGTTCTGTGATGGAGATACGAACCCAACTTATAATCGGATTGTTAATTAAGTAAAATGAAGTGTTACGTATCCGTTTTTCTTACCAGCTGCTAGGTGTTTGAATCTAAAATAAGGATAGAAATTTTTGTGCCTGAGCGAAAATGGAACCGCACACCTGCCGTCCTTCTTTATCATCCACGAATATAGCTTAAGTATCAATTGCTTAGTCATCAACAGTAAGATGTGTGCGTGTTTGACCAGAAATAACGACGCCTATTGCGATTGTTGACAACACGTGAACAGCCATTAAAAATGCACGTTAATATTCACTAGCAGGCTGGTGTTCCCACAATAGGGCTTGAAATGAAATTATGAATATTTTTGTACTGGATCAGGATTCAGGCCGAAATACTTATCTTTGGAGGAGACCTAGAGGAGACTGCAGTGTTGGGAAAAGGAACGAAATTATTGAACTATACTGTTCTGAGAGATTCAGATCCTCAAAAGAGGAGATACGAATTCGAACCACAGTCCAGCACCAAATTTTTCAACGTCTCTAGTTCAATCAAGTACAAATAAAATAAGAGCACCGTTCCTTTAAATGGTTATCGGTTCCTGAAAAAATTTTTTTTTTTATGTAAGTTAATTTAGTGCCGACAGTATTTCTATTTACCATGACTTCCGCCTACGTCATCTCCCAACATAAACCGGCTCTGCCCAGTTGGTAATGAAGGAACGTGATGTTTAATGCGGATTCTGGATTACAACGTCTTTCTCTTGAGGTTACCAGAGGTAAAGTAAATGTCTTTGTGCGTCTCAAAAGTGAAAGCTTGAACCCACTCGTTGCACCTGTGGCCATATTTCCCAGCCCAAGGAGTGTGCTGTAAGGGAATACATGCATAGCTTACAAGAATAGTCACGGTGGAAAAAATGCGAGTCTATTAAACGGTTAAGTAGAAGCAAGCTTCTGACGCGGAGATTATGCTTTTCTCATGTCATCAGGATGTAATGACTCTTCTAGGCATCATAGCCTCTATGTGAAGCCATTTTGAAATTTTCACTAATCCAGTAAATGTCTTAGCTCGAGAAAATCCAGTGTGAAGTGTGAAGTTACCGGATTATTCGATTATTACCGTCATTATGGCTATCATTTTCTTCATACCTCTGTTGGAACACATGTGCTTAAAGATCATTTAATGTCTTTTTGTGATTATAGAAGCAGTTGCCAAAGAACAGGTTCATTCCCTGGCTACGGAATCCTTTTCATGTTAATATCAAACATCAGCAATTACATTATCAAACATCAGCAATTACATTAAAACTAAAGTAATTGATGAAGACGTTACTCTGAGAACCAAACGAGCTGCCTTTCTTTATTCATTTGCGCCTAGAAAAGGCTGTCGAATACTGCCAAACCAAAAGCCAATCGATCTTACTGCCTTCCAATATACTTTGCTGTCAGTTCTTCCACATGATTTGGTCGACGTGAACTGTTTCAAGTTGTGTATGACAGAGAATGTTTTAGAAAATCTATTGTTTTCCTTTGCAATAAACAGAAAAATTTTCATTCCAAGCTATGCAAGTTCAAACTTTTTGCAATATTCGTTCAAATTTAATATTCCTTTCTATAATGTAGGAAAGTATTTCACAGTTGCAAAACCCGCATCCGACTCATTGACCTTACACTTAGTCGCTGACCACAAATTCTAGATCAGAGTGACGCCAGTTTAAGTAACCTAATGTAGCGAAGACTGTTTGCCAGTGCTCTTTCTCACCGGAAAATAGGCAATTCACTCATTGGGCTTCATAGGTACACTGTAACGGTAATTTCTGTGTGTATGGAATGCATACAGATTGTAGAATTCAGTGGTCCTCTCTCTTCCGCTTCTGAATACAATATGCCTGACCTAAACGGGCTGTTTCACACTACAGGCCTTGGGCAGAACAACATGATACTGACAACAGTAATGTGCTTATACTGACAACCTCACTGTTCGTTTTACCTGATTTTGTAATCATTTAAATATAACAACATGACCTTCCAGTGGGGAACGTTTCGTCCCCCTTTTCCTCCTGTGAAATTTGTCAGTAAGCTTTTTGACTTCCAACCAGCGAAATGCGGCCGGTAAACGATTCACAAACCATGATTTAGTGCCGTTAAGACGATTCCTTTAAACATTGTCGTAGCTGAAGGAATTTAGTCTCTTCTTAAATCGCCTTATGCAGCAACATTCACAGATATCTCAAATAGGAAAAGCCCTTTATCCAGGTATGAAGGTTGTAAAACAAACTTCCCACAGTTTGTGTCAGGTTGATCTTTTCTACTGATAGCACTGTGTAAGTCTTTTGTCTAAGAGGTATCACAAGCAGTGTTCCTGTAACTGTGGGAATCATGGGTACAGTACTGATAAATATTCAAAATTATTATCAGCCTAAGTCTGAGGTGTATTTATAACATTGAAGCTAGACTGTGTATCCTTGTCTTCTTTGAGTGGCCACTGGAAGACTTTTACACACATGTATGGAATACTATGAATACTTCGAAAGCTGTAGTTGGCATTTCTCTCATAACCTGATTTTTTGTAAATTCTTCTGGGTCTTGATCGTGCAATATGTGTTGTAGATACAGTCTTAGACAAAAACATTGACCATCCAGTCGTTCACGTAAGGTGGAAAATACAGTCGTGCTCCCTCAGAATTGTATGTCCGGCAATATGCTTGATCTAGCAGCATTGTAGACTGCGGCACTTCCCAGAGGAAATCTTGACAGCAGTCTGAGTACATCACCCTTGACTATGACCATAGTCTTGAGGTAAAATGCGGGACTAGCTATTACGACGTCTGGCAACCGAAAGCACACGTCGACAAAATTTTTATAGCCCTTTCATCTCGGTGCTGAAGCTATGAGTGTAATTCAAGTGAATCTACAGTATATTTCGCTTTCTGTCACATTGGTAATAACGGTTTGGTTCAACAATTTTTTAGCGAGATATTTCTTGGCCGATGATCTGCCCCTGAACACTGCATGCGCCTCAGTTCTCTCTGGGACCCGTTTGCTGCCTACCGGCGGGGGCTGAGGCACCGCGCTGCCTCGCCTTCTGCCGACAACGTCTGCTACGCTCCCCACTCTCGACGGTGTAAAATGCTTTAACTGCTTAACAGAAAATCCCGAGTATACTCTTTTTTTTTAATTCTGACGAAATAATAAAACGCCGAGTATACTCAGGCTTATCATTTCTGACTGGCACACGTTTTAAAAGGCCGAATTTACTCGTTCTATCTCGTTTTTTGGCAGTTCCTTGATATTTTCGGTAGATGTCACTGTGGTATGTTACTATGAAGCGTATATTTCTGGCAAGAGATGTCTCTGAATCAGGCAGTTGTACTAGCTGTCACTCTACAATCTGTTCTTGCAGTTTGCCTGTTATTTCCTCACGTTTTATGAAAATGGAGAGTGAAGGTGAGTTTGATATTGAATTTAGTGGGTCTGACAGTTCTGAAGATAGCTTTGAAGAGAGTTCAGAAGAATTAGTTTCTTTTGAGTGTGACACTGCGAGCGCCAGAATGTGGTACGAGATAGATCCATCTAAGCCACTGCCACCTGCTCCGCCACGTTTTCCTTTTACAGGTAAACCTCAAATTAATTGTGAACCCTGTATTGAAGATGTCTTGCATTATTTTAGACAGTTCATTGATCACGGATACTTGCAAATTTTGGTTACCAAGACCAACAAATATGCAACAGAAATAAACGTCCCGGCATGGAAGCCAACAAAAATTGATGAGATGTACATATTTGTTGCTGTAATATTGTTACAAAGCATTGTGAAAAAAACCCACATATCAGATGTACTGGACAAAAATAGGTAGATTAACCACACCAATTTTTAGAGCGGTTCTACCATTCAAGAGGTTTGTCAATTTGAAGAAGAACTTACATTTTTCGGACAATGCAACCTATAATGCAGAAAGCCAGCCACAACCCAAACTGAATAAAGTATGGCCTATTGTGAGCCACCTGTTGGCTAAATGTAGAAACAGCTGTGTTCCAGAAAGAGATGTCACCGTATATGAAAGCCTACTGTTATATAAAGGGCGACTGGGATGTATCCAGTACTTACGCTCAAGAGAGCTAGATTTGGCATAAAAACATTCATGTTGTGTGAGTCACAGACTGAATATGTTTTGACCCTAATTATTTACGTTGGCAAGGGCACTACATTTGAGGAAGAATACAAGGATCTGCCAATGTCGTCACAAATTGTAATGACACTACTGCAATCCACCTTGCTGACCTTCTGCTAAAAAAAAAAAAAGAACAGATATGTATGGCATCTTGCGTCCTACAAGAAAAGGAATGCCGCCTTCTTTCCGGACCAAGAAATTGAAGAAAGGGAGGTTTGCAGCATTCCAGCGAGGTGAACTGACTGCACTGAAATGGAAAGATAAGAGAGACGTCTGGATGCTTTCCACTATCCACAATGCAGAAATATAGCCACGGAAAGTAAGAAACAAATATATTGCCAAACCAGTGGCTGTATTTGCTTATAATGACACAATGGGGTTGTGGATAAAGTTGATCAGCACATCGCAAACAATCCACTGCCATGCAAGAGGGGTAAAAAGTATTACAAGAAGATATTTTTTCATCTATTGTAATTAGCAGAATGTCACCGAACAGCTCATTGCCAAACATCAGAGGGAGGAATGTTCACCCAAAGCAGCGGGCCGTCCATCAGCAAAATCAACCCCAACGCGACTTGTTGGACGTCATTTTCCATTCTTCCGACCGAGAAGAAGCAGAATCCGACAGGAGCGTGTAGGATGTGCAGTAGTGTGCGTGATGCCAAAGGGAAGAAGGCACGGTGGGAATGAAGCTACGTGTGTAAAGACTGTGGTGTGCTTTGTGTATCGATCCTTGTTTCAGGGTATTTCACACAGCCACAAACATATAAACAATGGCTCTAAATTTTAATGGTTAGTGTTGCTGTTCACTTTTAGTGCTTAGATGCACAGAATTACTGTAATTTTAAGAAGCAAAAAAGGGTCAAGCCTATCACGAGTATACACGCGATTTTAAACCAGGGCCTATTTAGAGATGAAAATGTCCATTGTTAAGCATCTGAAAAATAATTTCATTGTTACTGTCATTATTGTGCTTCACTGAATATTTCATTTTGGCAATAAAAGAATTAGTTGAAAAAAGAACCATCACATTGTAAATAATACATAGTTAAGAGGATAATGTTGTTGAGTGGTGACCCATGATAGTGTCAACTTTATGTAATAAAGAGAAACCATTATATGTCATGTTTTATACTTGTATAGAATTATGTAGCGATATTTTTAAAGATAATATCTGTGTCGGCGTGTACTGAAACCGCCGCAGACGATACTTATTAAATATCAAATAAAGATGAGAATATGTCAAAACGAGTATAAATAGTAGTGACCGAGTATTAATTTCTCTGTCGTCTTCTTGGAGTTACGTGAGTAGAAAGAGTCTGTGACGCTATATTGTATGCTTGTATAGCATTCTTTTGTCAAGATTAAGAGAAGGACGCCATTAGGTACTGATTTGTACAGGTATGTAATAATTTAATCTATCGAAATGTTTTGAATAGAGTCACTTAGTGAAAACTTGAATTATGATTTCTAATAAGCTTGCCTGGTATTTTATCCCATCCTTTTAAGACATTTTCAGTTATTTAAATATTATTTGTGGTGAAGAGCTGCGCTAGGAACGAACGAGCCGCTTCCGCGGCGCATTCACACTGCATTAAATGAAACCAATCATTCCGCAAAGAAGCGGACAGGTAATAGTGAACTAAATTTACTTCTTTCAGCTTCGGAATTGCAGGGCAGAGCAGCAGATTTTATGATGTGTTTTACAGGTGGACTGCGGATGATATATTATTAACGGTGCAGAAAGATAATTTACCTTCATAACATAAAAGAAATCTTGCTATGCGTAGTTCTGGTCTGGCAAACATTATAGTAAAACATCTTTCTCTCTGATAATAGTCTCATGCTATCGTGTTAGTCGTGGTACGTATTGGTGTTTTACTGTTAACAAAAATCCACTGCAAAATTTTGATGTTGAACAAACATTGCGTACTGTAACATCAGTATTGATAACGAAATAATTTTCAGTCACATTTTCAATAACTGTAAAGTAAGGTAGATATGATGAGCTTTATGGCGAGTTACAATAACGAAAAAATGTTCCTTTAATAGAAAGCCAGATCCAGAATAATAAGAACATAATATAATTTGTTTTGTTGAAATTTAATGATCCAAAGAAAGTCACAGCAAAGCATCCCTAAAAAGTATTTCAGGGCTCTTTTCGTAGCAACATACTATACCTCATATATTAGTTGTTTAGCGAGCAACTATAAAACATATTTGGTTTCTTTCTTTGATTCCCTATGATAAATGGATGCGAAACATAGTGTCAACACCTTTCATAACCTGCTCTATAGCTACTCAGGCAAATTGCATCTTTTTGGGTCCATACATTAATTAATGGAGAAGTGAACGCTGTTCAAAAGTGATATTTAAAATATTCAATTGGATTTATGGCGACAATATTGCACATATTTGAAGCTACCCAGAGAAAAAGTAAGTTGCTAGAGCCTCTGTTAGCAAATGTCTGCAGAGAGTTCCTAATTGCTACTGTGGCAATTTAGCATACAGGCCCTATAGTAATAAAGACTTTCATTTCCTTCATACTTATCACCTAGGCATGTGAGTCCTAAGTGAAGAACAATAATTTCTTCAGAGACACTTGTATTGTGAACCAGCTTGGCAGTCATAAAGCCGAGATCTATGACCATTAACACAACTTACTGAGTCGAGCTACCAAGAGGACTTGATGTGTAAAGGTTTTCTTCCGATTTGGTTAAGGAATTTTTTCTGGGAATTCGCAGCTCCATTAAATAAATCAGAAAAGAAAGCTCGCACATCCTGGCCCTTAGCACGGTTAGAACTGACGACTAATTGAAACGATGTGACACGAAAAACGGGCGGTACCATGGGGCTACGAACACACTGCTTCCAGCATGCCACTCTCATAATGGTATTGGTCGCTCAGTCTCATAACGCATCGTGAAAGATAATAAAAATTGTCACTTATGTGAAGAGTAGCATTTCTTTAGCCAAAAAATTGAATTTTCATTCTCAGAGTCTTAGTTTACATGCGAATTATATTGCACGAGTCATTCAAATGGAAAGGGAATATCAAGTGAATTTAGAGAGTTAATTCAGTACCATATGTGGAAGTGATTCCACTGTCACAGTGTTGCCAAATATTTGTGACGATGATACCAATTCTCAGCTGCGATAGGAACAGCACATAGAGGTATTCGACTGAAACATAGCCATGACCAAGACTGTAATTGGGGTCGACAGCATCGTCGTCTACCACCTTGAAAACTCGAACGGTGACAGTGCTCGGACAGTTACTTACGTTTACTGGTGTCAAAGCTACAACATGAAACACAAAAATGTTAATAACCTAGAGATCATTAACTTTGGAACCCATAACGAAGTAAAGCAGTCATCAGTCGGAAGATTTGTTTGAACACCACAGTGCTTTAATAGGCACGGTCTTGTTTGAGGTGGTATGCCACTGCTTTCCTCCGTCGTTTGAGTTGACTTACCTAGCCAGTTAATAGGGAACCTACAGTTTAATGAGGCTTTCAGACCACAGTGCAACTCGGCATTTTTCACATCAACAAACACTGCCCGAGCGGAAATATGTGTGAAATGGCACATAAAAATTGTGGGGTTGACCAGGGATCGAACCTGAGAACTTCTTAGTCCTAGTCTTGCTCATTGCCACATTTTTATTTTTTATTTTTTTGTGTTTTTTTTTTCAATGCCTACTTTATATATTTATTTATTTATTTTAAAAAAGGAAAAAGGATTTTGGAAGGTTTGTTTTTCTGCTTTTTTATTTTTATTTTATTTTATTTTATTTTTATACAAATGGATAAAAGGAAAGCCGTTCCTCTTCGGCTACATAAACAGAATAATAGTAAGTCGTCCCGTTACGATAAAGAATGCTCCATACTATCGCCCGCTGCGAATTTTTTGTTAACTGTCGTCTCGTTGCTGTGTTGTTTCCGTTGTTTGTTCAATCTCATAAAAAAAGGAACTGGGTAAAGGAGCTATGGTTATCTTATCAAGTTATCGATAATCAAGCTGTGAGGTGGATTATGGACTGCGCTCCAAAGAAAATTAGAAAAATATTGCCTATATTTAGGATTTCTGACGTTCGCAAAATGTCATTCGTTGAGGTAATACCAAAAATCTGGTTCCTTACTTTTCGCCATTATGGAACAGGTAGTGAACAGCGTGGCCGCTAATCCACGTCATAGAGTTCGTTTTTGCTCTTGGGAAATACATCTCATCGGGGAACAGAAGTGCTCGGGTAGTTATCCTGTTGGGAGTATTGCGTGTGAGAAAAGCCAATATCTGACGCACTAAATACCAAACGTCCTTTGCCGACCCGCATGCGAAACGATGTTCATACGTGTCAATCACTTGGCATGTGGCACACAAAGATGAATCAGCGAGGTGGATGTGTTGTAGGCGAGTCTGGCACAACTGTTTCCCATTAACAGTTACGTACCATGCACGTCAGTATCAAGGGTGGTGGCATTCACTGCCTGCCCCACAGCACGCCACTTTGTAGTGGGGTGTTTGCTTTCAACCACATTCGGCGTCCTGTTCATTTGCATGGGAGCATATATCACACTCGTCATCATCAAGCGTGTGGGTAGTAGTGCGGTGCGGATGTAGCTTAATTCAAGGAAGAATTGGCTAATGTAGAAAAAAGGTGCTGGGATGTCCGATATCATCACTGGGGGTGCGAGAGAGATTGGTCGTAAGGCCTCCAGTAAGAGACTTGTGAGGCACGTCGGACTTCGTCGCCACAGTTGCAGGTGACAGCTGACCAACAGGGCCTTTGCTCTGTTCTGAACACGACAAAGTCCTAAACCTCCTCTGCTCCTCGGGAAGGTTAGGGACTCGCAAAGAATCTTAAATAACATGCCCGTATTAACAAAGGATCCTAAAACCACCAACATGCGGTGAACCAGGGTAGGTGGTATCGGGAGTACCTCTGCAAAATGGGGGATACGTGACGCCAAATAGACGTTAGCATATCGTGTCCGTTGCAGGAGGTCTAGATGTCTCAGGCGGTGGTCACTTATTCCTGCTCTCATCTAATTCAATAAACGCCTGTAGTTAAGGGCTGTTGAACGCTTCAGGTCAGATGTAAATTCAATGCCAAGACAGCGGATTGTGTCACTGATTCGTAGCGGTGCGACGCTCTCGTCGGGTAGACCTCTGCCTATAGACAGGGCGTGCGATTTGTGGAGATTGAGATGGCTCCCCTACGCCGCGCCATAGGTCGCCATCCACGTGCTGCACAAACATGGTCATTACTGCGAAGAAGGAGTATCATATCATCCGCATAGGCAGTGCAGCAAAAGGTGTGTCCACCAAGGGACATCACAGTCAGGCGTTGTCGGAGGCCGCAGAGGAGTGGTTCCAAGACGAGGGCGCACAATATCGCCGAAAGAGGGCAGCCTTGTCGCGCCGATCGCTGGATCTGTATCGGCGGCGTGAGACGGCCGTTATATAACACCTTGTACGTAGCGCCGCGTAGGAGACGCATCAGTACCTTAACTATGATGTCCGGATACCCAATGTGTCGCATTACCTCCATCAAAAATGTGTGGTCGACTCTGTCAAAGGCCTGGCTAAAGTCGAGTGCGGCCAAAACTCCTGGCAGTTGGCGAGCTTTGGCTAGCGCGATCATATCTCGATATCGGCACAGTGCAGTGCGAATATTATGGTCACCACCTAACGATGCCTGGTCCTGCGACACAACACATTGTACCAATCGCTTTAGGCGTGCCGCCGGAAGCCGGGTGAAAATCTTCAATTGAGAAAGGTCAAGGGGCGTCAATCACTGATCCTGGATCCGCCTCGTGGTTTGTGTATGGGCGCAATCAGTCCTTCTAGGAAAGCCCCAGGGATCTGCGTCGTGGGAGACATAAGATCGCGGCAAATATCAGTCCATGCTGGTGCCAGCAATTGTTGATATGTCCGGTAGAAGTCCAGAGGAAGTCCATCAGGTCCCAGGGACTTAGGAACAGCCCCACCTCTATTGCTTCAATGGTTTCCTCCTCCGTTACATCTGCAGTCAAATCCGCTGCCGCTGTCGGAGAGATCGTGGCATAAGTGAGTTGAGAGACTTCGGCGATCACCTCTGGGGGATGTCGATGTTCCGAGTACAGCCTAGTGTAGTGAGCATGAAGGGCGTTTCCAATGTCGCGCTGGGTATCAAGGCGTCGTCCGTCTTCCGCCGTGATAGCTTGGATCAGTGTCCTTACGTGGGCGCCGTCGTTCTGCAGTGACGTGATACATGGACTGTTCCTCCTGGGCCACTCCGTCTTGAGTGCACGCACTGACGTTCGCACCCTCAAGGTGGCAACGTGTTAATCTGATGATCTGTGCCTTGGCACGGTTCACTGTCACTTGCCGTGCACGTGAATACGGCTATGTTGTACATTCCATTAAGATGGTGCAGTAAAAGTCCATGGTATGTCTCTTCCATGCTGCAACATCTCGGCCGTAGCCAATGAAGACCATCCGGAGGGCTGGTTTGCTGCAGAGTAACCGCCACGACAGTGTAGACCGGTAGGTGCCACGCCGGCAGCTACAAGAATCCAACATGCTCTCTATAAGGCGGCGGTATTCCTGAGAGGCTAGGTGAGTGACGTTCAACTTCCAAGGACCACAGCTGTGTCATACCTTCTGACGGCCGAGGGTAATGGCGCAGATGTAGGCCTCGTGGTCAGAAAACGCTGTGGGCCGAACTTCGGCAGCTCTCGTCCCCACAGCTATGGAGCGCGAGATTTAAATCCGGTCAATACGGCTGAAGGAATGGCTGATGTAGTGAGTAAATCCGGACCGATCGCCACAAACATGTTCCCATGAGTCCATCAATTGAAGATTATTTATAATTGTCGCAATTTCTGTGCAAGGATAATGATGTGGTAACTGATCCTTAGGTGCTTGGCTACAGCTGAAGTCCCCTCCGAATATCAAGGCATCCTGACGGCCCATAAAGAGGGGCGTGATTGTATGAGCGAAAAAGGTGGATCGTTCGCGACGCCGACCAGTTCCTGATGGTACATAGATGTTAATAAGTTTGACTCCTTGGATAGTAAGAGCCATGCCTCTGGCGTCAGGGAGATACTCGACATCTTCTGCGGATGTACCTTCGCGGAGGAGGATCACCACAGACCCAAGTCTTATAGCCATAGGGTTCCTTGAAGTCTGCGACATACACCTATACACCTCTTGAAGGAGCGCAATGTCGATGTCTGCTGCGTTGAGCAGAACCTGTAGCATCGCAACTTTATGTCGGGCACGTATGTTGTTGATGTTAATCGTTGCTAGACGGTATGTTTGGTCAGCCAGGTCGGCAACTGGGTTGTTTTGGACGCCAGGTGTGGGCGGCAGGGACGGCCCCACAGAGGCTGACGGTACAGCCGTAGTCACTGTGGTTGGTCGGTGCTGGGTACAGCCGACGGAGCATCTCTGCCCTCGGCATCGTCCTGGTGCTGTGGCTCATCCTCGACATCATCCGCCCAAGAATCAGATGCAGCAATTGGTAACTGTTGATTAGTGCTGTCAGTAGAGTGCTCGCGCGCATGTTCAGTAGCAGAAGTGGTATTGTCAGACCGAGGCTCAGAAACTGTATTCGCCGTAGCATCGTGACGGGAATTGTGAGTTGTGGTGACAGAGTCCTGAGTGTCGTCCGATGCCGGATATTCGTCCGAGTCACACATCCGAAGCAGGTAATCATCGGATGGCGTATAGCGCCGTTTCTCGCGTTTTCGAGGGGTCCGTTGTTTTCGGACATGTTGTTCTGTGTCAAGAGTGCGGGCGGCAATCGTCTGATGTGGTCTCCATTGGTAGGAAGGCAGAAGTCGGGACAATTTCCGTTTCTACTTCCATCTTGTCTTTAGGCTCGTCTCGGTGGCACAATTGATCACCGTCTTGAGGCAAGTCTGCCGATGACGTCGTAGAGGGGGATGTGCTGTCCGCCACACTGTCATCGACCACTGACTGCAATACGGTGTTACGATCCTGGGCAGGAACAGCTGCTGCGGTTGCAGCCGCTGCATGCGTGATGGGGAGTGAAGTAGGCGTCGCCGGGGATGGAACTTCACCAACCAGTGTCTGGGTAAGTCGGCGTTGAATGCAGGCCGATCGGACATGTCCTTCCTGGCCACAGCCGGCGCAAGTACGCGGTTGTCTGTCGTACATGACAATCGCTCTGCAGCCGCCAGTTACTAAATAGGATGACACATGCTTCGTCAGTTCAATCTTAATTTGTCGCACTCCGTTTAAGACGGGGTGCGTCTCAAACTTTTGCCATTTTTCAGCCAGGTGGCTTAGCACGTTGCCGTACGGTTTGAAAGCTGTCATCACAACATCTGGAGGGACTTCGAATGGCAGCTCGAAGACCCTCAGAGTGCGAAGGCCTAATCCAGAGTGGTCGACCGTGACAGTTCCTATGTGACCATCAGGATGCTTTAATTTAAGTCCATGAGTGTGTCGGCGCACAACGTCAGTGCACGCCTTTTCATTGATCAGTTTTATGTATACGACACTTTGTGTTATGGAAAAGTGGATCCCAATGATGTCTTGAGGTGCAATTGAAGTTCTTCCCGGATGAAACGTTCAATGTCAAGTGCTCGAGGTCTTGCGTAGTCCGCTTGAAATGTGATCTTAATTGTGGACTTGCGGTATGAGTGCGCCATGGCACTACCGAGACACGGACGTCGTACACTCGCCGCAGCAGAAGGTAAACAAGAAAACACGCGCGCGGTACGCTGACAGGAGGACACAGGCCCGACGACCTTGCCCCACCGCTGCTAACAGCGGACTGCTCTTTACCACTTTGCCACCACGTAGCCACCACTGTGGCATTTGCTTGGCCTTAACATTAAGAATCTCTCGTTTGTGCCTGCGTTGGCACTTGCGTGTCCCTGCACCAAAGTAAATAGAGCTGAATTGAATGTAGTGCCTCCAAGTTGGCATAAACAGAAATGGAGAAAAATTAAACAACATAAATGGTCTCTCTTTGATGCCTTAATCTTCATTGCCATTATGCGTCTTATGAGAAAAAACGTACTCTTCATCAAAATAAACATCTTCGTCTTGTTATGCAAATATTTGCGATTTATTTTACATTAAAATTTTACAAACAAAATTAAAATAGGAGACTTTTTCCTTTTGTTCACAGCATCTTAATCGCTGAAGAGAAGCTAGGCTGAAATTAAACAATATGTGCTTTAAAAAAAGTCTTCTTCCTATTAACAAAGTAGGGTCAGTACCGCGTCCAGTTCCCGTCCTCTTCTACAAATGCATTTAATCGCCAGGGAACAGAGGCAACAGGTTCTTCTGATGCATCTGTCACTCTGTGACATCTCTTCCCACGCAGCGTGAACTGCTTCCGACAACGCTGTCTTGGATGTTGGTGCAGGTCTTTTCCTCCTAATATTTTTTTCCATCTCTTCCCACACGTGATCTATGGGATTGAGGTCAGCAGCTTTTGGAGGCCAGTCTAACAGCTCAACGTTTCCTTTCATCTGAAACCAGTGTCATACACGATTGGCTGTATGAATTGGGGAATGATCATGTTGTAAAATGATTCTACCTCCAGGAAATCGCTGGCGAACATAAGGAAGCATGATTTCTTCCAGTATTCCGCAGTAATCAGCACTACAAATCGGACGCTCAAGTTCCCACAGCACGCCGCAACCATTTGCTGATCTCCAGCCCCAAACTGTGACAGACGTCCGGCCACGCCTTTGCCTCTTTTGGACATATTTACGGTAGTATCTCGTTAAACTTTGTCGATACACATGGACAGAGCTATTTGGAGCAGTTAAAAATACCTTCTCGTCGGCACGAAAGCGGCTTCCTCCTATAGGCCAGTGCGAAATTTAACCCGGCAGTCCTATGTTGGTCGTTCAGCATTTCCTTAACAGCCGATTTTCGTCCATACCTTCCTTCCTCGTTGAGCCGACGACGTATGGTCGACCTGCTCACTGTTAGCCGCAGGATGTTTTTAATTTCTCTGCTTCTCCTGAAAGGGTCCTCAACACTGCAGCGGAGTACACTCCTGTCTTCATTCTCTGTGGTAGTCCGTGGGCGTCCAGCGCGACGACGACGGTTTACGTGGCCTTCATCTTCCATCCTCTTCACCCAGAGATGAATAGTGGATTTGCTGTATGGAAATGGCAGTGATACAGTACCCGTCTTGCCGGCCGAAGTGGCCGAGCGGTTCTAGGCGCTTCAGTCTGTAACCGCGCGACTGCTACGGTCACAGGTTTGAATCCTGCCTCGGGCATGGATGTGTGTGATGTCCTTAGGTTACTTAGGTTTAAGTAGTTCTAAGTTCTAGGGGACTGATGACCTCAGAAGTTAAGTCCCATAGTGCTCAGAGACATTTCAATCATTTGAACCAGTATCCTTCTCCGTAAAGCGCAACGATATGACCTTTATCAAACTCACTGAGCTGTGACATGTTGCCTTGACAGAAGTAAGAACCGGAACAGGAAACGAAGTGCCACACAGGAAGCAGAGCACTCGCACGAGTACCGACGTCAAATTCATTTCCCATTTCAAGCTTTCAGTACTCTGACGCGCGGGTTATATTCACGATTTCACTGGAACGTTTAGAGCAATATCATTGAACCAATGCTGTTGCAGACGATCCAGTTACAACAGATAGGTGTGTTCAGTTTATGGGTATATCAGCCAAAATCACTAATCTGAAATTTTTATGAGCTGTGTTAGATGACAATTTATATCTGTTCAACAAGTCGATAAGTCGATAAGTGCTGGATGGTCATTGGTGGGGTTGGGTTGGGTTATTTGGGGAAGGAGACCTGACAGCGAGGTCATCGGTCTCATCGGATTAGGGAAGGACGGGGAAGGAAGTCGGCCGTGCCATTTGAAAGGAACCGTCCCGGCATTTGCCTGGAGCGATTTAGGGAAATCACGGAAAACCTAAATCAGGATGGCCGGACGCGGGATTGAACTGTCGTCCTCCCGAATGCGAGTCCAGTGTCTAATCACTGCGCCACCTCGCTCGGTCTCTGTTCAACAAAATTCAGGTTAAACAGAAATATGTTTAGTCGTAACTATTATTTCGAAGGAACGAACATGTTTTAGTACGGAAGACTAAAGTGAACTGTGGCCTTCAGTGTATTCGAGGTATTGCATACATTGCTGTATGTCACTTAGAACGCTCGTTGTGGGGAGCAGGGGGAAACAGTCTCCAGAAACTTCCGATTAACAAATAAGTTTCACAAGGAGAGGGTCTGACAAGCGCGCTACCGATTTTTGTCAAATATGGCATGGATGTTGTAGCTTTGTGCTATTCACTCCCTAGCATCTGAAAAAATCGAGGTCAAAGTTGAGGACGGACAATCGTATTTTCAATGCAGTACGCCGAAAGATCGTCTACAAATAAAACATTTCATTAGTACGTTAGAGCTTCCAGCCGTTGCATGGTGCCGATAGTCTGCCTTCGGCGGTGCTACGGCACGGACGTCTGTTTACGTCCCTGCCGGAGAAGTTCGCGCTCGCGCAGTTGTTTACCTCTTCGGCGTACTCGTGCGTTTAGACGTCTCGATATAGAATGGCACATGCATACCGAAAGTCGACTCTCAAGATTAGTTTTTCGAATGAATTGCGAGACCGAAAGCCTACGAAATAGAAAGGTTCCTACGAGACGAAGTTAAACTTGACTACAACGAACTTATCGGAATCCACCTCTCCATAGTGAGCAGTGTCGTTTACGTCAAGCTGATTACCGATGCAGTATGTGACAGAATCATCCGAGATACTAAGCATGGACTCAAATTTCGTCACTCTGATGGACATGTTGGAGAAGTAACTCTTGATCATGCAGGACTGGGCTTACGAAACATACGTATTTTCGAACTTCCCTTCGAGGTTCCGTCTGACTTGGTCGTTGACGCCTTACGCCCATATGGAAGAGTGCTCAGCCACGTTGAGGAAAAATGGTCCAACTTCACGACTTACCCCGTTCTCAATGGGGTGCGTCAAATCAGAATAGAACTGACACAACATGTACCCTCGTACTTGTTCATCGGCGGATGCAGAGCTATAGTCATATACGATGGACAACCCAAAACATGCTCAGGCTGCGGGAAAGAGGGCCACGTCCGTTCCGAATGTATGCAGCGGAGGATAGTGCAAGTTCCAAACGGCGAACCCGTACCTCCGTCCACGTTGACGCCGCTGCCACTAACGTATGCGGACGCGTTTCGAACGGATCCCATCCAGAAAAATGACCAGCTACAGAATCCTGACAGTTTACGGCAACCGACTGCAGCAGAGACCGCCTCCAGTGACGAAACGACGCACACCTCTACCGCTCCGGCGCCGACGACGCACGTAACCGAGCGGAAAGGATCGGTAGGAGGTATGGAAATTGATCCTGCGGTTGTGCCGACAGCTGCTTTCGTCCCTGAGCACCGGGAGTCACTTCCGCACTCGGATACGGAGGCGCACACGCGCAAACAACGATCGCCGAAGCGCCACAAGAAACGACGGCTGGCGCCGTCGGATACCTGCTTACTGCAGTCCACGGCAGACGAACTTGGGTGTAACGTCGATACAGTGCATCCGGATGCGCAACGGGAGGTTCTACCTCCCACACAGAGGTACGACGCGAATCATGCCACACAGGGGTTAAATACAGACACACCGGACGGAAAGCCGACGGAAGGAGTCCCTCCACCCACCGCAGCAACGCCACAGCCTTCGGTCAGCCAGGCCGGAGAGACACGACGGGAGCTGGACCTCCAGCACAGGAACTGGGCCGACGAATCCGATACTGACCCCCACACCGACGACGCACCCGCCATGGCGAGTGCTGCGTCCACCGGATGTTAACCGCGCAGAAGATGCAGACTGACGCACGGACAGCATGTCACCGGGCAGCAGCACACAAATTAACATAAGCGTTCATGTGCGCTTTACGCACTGAGGAACAGCGGCAGGCATATCGAACAGCCTCTATCAATATTAATACGATCAGAACGCCTGTCAAATTGCAATTATTACGAGACATGTTGCATGCATCAGACCTCGACATCGTTCTGCTGCAGGAAGTATGTGTTGAGAGCTTCCCCGACCTCTATGAGTACGATACGTACATTACACCTACTACCGACGGCGGCAGCGGAACAGCGATACTTCTACGTAGCGGCATAGTAGCCGAGGACGTGGTGTACCTGCCGTCAGCGCGAGGACTGGCGCTCACAGTGCTGGGAGTACGGGTAGTTAACATTTACGCACCGTCGGGGTCAGACAGACGGCGCGACCGATCCCGATTTTACGCAGAGGAGATTGCAACACTATTCTTAGGTCGGTATGAACATGTCTTATTTGGAGGCGACTTCAACTGCGTGCTCGCACCAAAAGATCAACACCCACGTTATACTTCGTGCCCGGAGCTGCGGCAACTCATACAGGACATGAATCTCATTGATACATGGGAGAAGATATATGGCGACAGACGTGGATACACCTACGTCACGAGTCACTCTACAAGTCGTCTCGATCGCATTTACGTAACACGTCGTCTCGAACCTGCGATCCTCGATGCGGAATTGTGGCCTGTCGCCTTTTCAGATCACATAGCATATATATGCACGGTCTCCCTGAGTCGTCAACAAGTGTGGAGGAGTCGCAGTGTTTGGAAACTGAATACAGCACACCTTAGGGAACCTGAGTGCAGACGCTTAGTCGAAGACACTTGGCACGTGTGTGAACGACGCCTCCCGACATATCCGACGACGTTGCAGTGGTGGCTGGAATGCGTTAAGCCTGCATTGCGCCGAGCGTTAAAAGCATACGGAAGAGAGCAGATGATGTGGAGGCGATACACGACGGAACTTTATTTCACGATGCTCCGCGAACTTTCTGTACAAGCACCTTCACAGGAGCGTCGTGTCGGTATAAAACGAGCACAGGCCCAAATAATTTCCATAACGCGCCGCCGACTGGAGGGTGTCGCAATCCGTGCAAGGGCCTTTGAACGAGTCCGTGGAGAATCCCCGTCGATGTATCACGTCATCAGAGAAAAACAACGTAGCCGCAGAACCTTAATACAGACGGTCGTACTGCCGGATGGTCGCCGCATGACAACGCAAAAAGACATTGCCAACGCTTTCGTGGAACACTACGGTCATCTCTATCAAGAAGCGGAACACGATCAGGCAGCCTTTCATGAGGTCCGACGAACGCTCTCCGCGTGTCTCGACGAGTCGGCCAACCTGGAGTTAACAGGTGCAATAACAGTTGACGACGTAATGGAAGCGATTGACAAGGGAGCGTCGCACAAATCGCCGGGGCCCGACGGGTTTCCGTTAGAGTTCTATCGTACATTTAAAGATCTCATGATTCCACGATGGACTGCCATGTACTGCGAATTGATGTCTCCCAACGTGACTCTTCCACCCTCCTTCGTGGAAGGAATGATCATCCCCATCCACAAACCATCTGGCGGCACAGGGATACAGGCCTACCGGCCACTGACCCTTCTTAATTGCGACTACAAGATCTACGCCAGGATACTTGCAGCACGCTTTAAACGCGTGATACGCCAAGTGATTTCACTCGACCAAACCCAGCTAGGAGGAGCTAGCAATATACAAACGGCACTCAGCGACTACCGCGATGTTATCGCACTGGCTTCAACATGTCGTCTCCGGGGTGTATTGGTCTCGATAGACTTCGATCGCGCATTTGACAGGCTGAGTCATGGTTATCTCACGGACGTGATGACGAAAATGAAGTTTCCGGAAAGTTTTGTCACCGTCGTCATGAGACTACTCCACGGAGCCGCATCCAAAGTGCTCATCAATGGACGCTTGGTGGGGCCCATCACCATCTCACGATCGGTCAGACAAGGGTGCCCGCTGTCAACGATATTGTATGCCATCGCTGTCGAGCCGCTGCTTTGCGGGCTCCGGAATCAACTCCAAGGAATGACGATAAGGCACAACACGTTTATATGCCGAACATACGCAGATGACCTAGTGTTTTTAGCACGGTCAGGCGACGAGGCAAGAGTGGCCTTGCATTGGATTAATTTGTATTGTATGGCTACGGGAAGTCGCCTGAACATGGCGAAGTCAGGAGCGATGAACATCGGGAGAGGACTCCCGACAGGAAGTGTAGCACCATTACAGCCGATCAACAAGATGAAATGCCTAGGAATTATCTTCACTACAGACGTTCGACGCACGGCGGCACTGAGTTACAGACATCTTCTGCAAACAATTCGTGCGAGTGTCCGAAGTCACAGGTTAAGGGCACTGGATATGATACAACGGGTCACCTTTGCCAACACTTATCTAGCCTCTCGCATCCCCCACCTGGCACAAGTTCTTCCTATGCCGGTGGTGTTGGCCCGCCGAATCCTGGCGGCACTAGGATATTTTGTGAGCACAGGTCTGCTTTTTAAGGTAGGATACGAAACCCTCAACCTTCCTCGTAGTCGTGGAGGTCTTGGACTAGTCCACGTACGCGACCGAGCAGTGGCTATTTATGTAACCACAATTATAAAGCTGTGGACACGACACCAGACAAGTCTGACGGGCAGCTTGATAGACGAACTCGCTCCACCTTCTCTTTCGGCTCCGGTAGCGGTGGCTCACATCTCACCATCGCTTGCCCATATGCGAACCTTCTTTGTGGAACACAGTTATGCACTTATGGAACTACCGACTACCAGGACGGCGACGGCACGTGATATATATCACATCTTGACTCGACGACGGCCGAATAATGCCGTAGAGCGCCGCCAACCAACAGTTACGTGGTCAGTGGTATGGCCTACAGTGCACCACCCACACGTTGATACGGGAACGCGCGCACTGTGGTATCAGGTGGTAAATGGGAAATACGTGACTCGTTCCAGGTTGCATACAATTCATATGGCGGACGAGCCACTGTGTCCGCAGTGCAATGTTATAGATACTGAGGAGCATCGCCTGATATGCGGTCCTTCGGCGGACGTATGGTGTTTGGTCAAAAAAATGATCGCCTTCCTCCTTCGGGTGGGGCCGCAAACAATAGAACCACGCACACTACTTCTCCCAGATAGGACATATTATCCCCGAACGAAGACAAACGCAGTGACTTGGATTCGAGGTTTGACTGTGCGTTATCTTTTCCGAGACGGCAGTAAGAATGTGCTTGACTTTTGGGCCTTACTACAGGAACATCACTCACAGCTTATGAGACATCCGCGATATCGAACATATTACGCAAATTTTTTAGGGAGTGCCTTGCTTGATCCCCCACCCAGTTGGGGTGTCCCGGGTAGGAGAATGTAATTATTGTCTATAAGTATCAGAACAAGAACGGACCAGGACAGTGGAGAGGATCCAC
Source organism: Schistocerca serialis cubense (assembly GCF_023864345.2). Classification (NCBI taxonomy): domain Eukaryota; kingdom Metazoa; phylum Arthropoda; class Insecta; order Orthoptera; family Acrididae; genus Schistocerca; species Schistocerca serialis. Next base: position 124,518,303 of record NC_064645.1, read on the forward strand.
AAACACACGTGAAGACGTACCCGACACCAACGCGAGGTATGACGGGATTAGTGAGGTACGCGCCTAAAAGAGGAACGTAGAACGTTATTGTTTTGTACTGACAGTAGCAGGATATTTTATTTTCTTTTTTTCACTATTATGTAAAAAAAAGTCCACTTATTTACGTTTCCCAGAAGAATTTTATTTTATAAAGTCATTGTCTTCTATATTTAAAAAAAATGCTAGAAGCAGTTTATGTTTGTTACTGTTACACAAAAAAAAAGTGGTCAGCGCGGCGGTCTGCCACGCCAAGGGGACCGGGTTCGATTCCCGGCTGGGTCGGAGATTTTTTCCGCTCAGGGACTAAAAAAAAAAAAAAAGTGGTAAACAGCAAGACTAGGACTACAATGGTCTCGGGTTCAACGTTGATCGGTACCAAAATTTTTATGTCCCACTATACAATTATTTCACCTCGGGCAGTGTTTCTTGATGTGAAAAATGCCGAGTTGCACAGTGGTCCGAAAGTCTCGTTAAACTGTAGGTTCCCCCATTAACGGGTTAGGTAATTCAACTGAAAGGTCGGAGGATAGCAACGGCATACCACCTCCAGCAAGACTGTGGTGTCCAAACCAATCTTCCAACTGATGACTGCTTCACTTTACTATGGGTTCCAAACTTAATGATCTCTGGGTTATTAACATTATGTGTTTTCATGCTGTAGTTTTGATACCAGTAAACGTAAGTAACCGGCCGAGCACTGTCACCGTTCGAGTTGTCAAGGTGGTAGACGACGATGCTGTCGACCCCAGTTACAATCTTGGTCATGGCTATGTTTCAGTCGAATGCCTCTATGTGCTGTTCCTAGTACGGCTGAGCATTGGTAACATCGTCACAAAAATTTGGCAACACTGCGACAGTGCAATCACTTTCGTGTATGGTACTGAACTGACTCGCTAAATTCACTTGATATTCCCTTTCCATATGAATGATTCGTGCTATATAAACCTCACGTAAACTAAGACGCTGAGAATGAAAATTCAATTTTTTGGCTAAAGAAATGCTATTCTTCACATAAGTGAAAACTTTTATTACCTTTCACGATGCATTATGGGGCTTAGCGACCAATACCATGATGAGAGAAGGATGCTGGCAGCTATGTGTCCGTAGCCCTATGGTACCGCCCGTGTCTCGTGTCGCATCGGCTCACTTAGTCGTCAGTTCTAACCGTGGTAGGGGCCAGCATGTACAAGTTTATTTTTCTGATTTATTTAGTGGAGATGCGAATTTACAGAAAAAATTCTGTTAGGTTGATAATCATTTTGAATATTTAGCAGTACTGTACCCATTGGTGTTAAATTCGTTTTCAACCAATGATTCCCACAGCTACAGGAACACTACTTGTGAAACCTCTTAGACAAAATATTAATGCAGCGCTATCAGACGAAAAGATCAACCTGACACAAACTGTGAGAAGTTTGTTTTACAACCTTCATACCCGGATAAAGAGCTTTTCCTGTTTGAGTTGTCTGTGAACGTTGCTGCATAAAGCGATTTAAGAGGAAACTAAATTCCTTCAGCTACGACAATGTTTAAAGAAATCGTCTTAACGTCACTAAATCGTTGTTTGTGAATCGTTTACCGGCCGTTCTCTGCCGCATTTCGCTGGTTGGAAGCCAAAAAGCTTACTGACAAATTTCACAGAATGAAAAGGGGGACGAAACGTCTCCCACTGGAATGTCATGTTGTTTTATTTAAATGATTACAAAACCAGGTAAAACGAACAGTGAGGTTGTCAGTATAAGCACGTTACTGTTGTTAGTATGACGGTGCACTGCCTAGAGCCTGTAATGAGAAACGGCCCGTTTAGGTAAGGCATATTGTATACAGAAGTGGAAGAGAGAGCACCACTAAATTCTACAATCCGTATGCATTGCATACACACAGAAATTACTGTTACAGTGAACTTACGGAGCCCAATGAGTGAACTACCTATTTTCCGGTGAGAAAGAGCAATGGCAAACAGTCTTCGCTACATTAGGTTACTTAAACTGGTGTCACCCTGAGCTAGAATTTATGGTCAGCGACTAAGTGTAAGGTCAATGAGTCCGATGCGGGTTTTGCAACTGTGAAATACTTTCCTTCATTATAGAACCGAATATTAAATTGGAACTTGCATAGCTTAGAACGAAAATCTTTCTGTTTATTACAAAGGAAAACAATTGATTTTCTAAAACATTCTCTCTCATACACAACTTGAAACAGGTCACGTCGACCAAATCATGTGGAAGAACTGACAGCGACGTATATCGTAAGGCAGTACGATCGCTTGGCTTTTTGTTTGTCCGTGTTCGACAGCCATTTCTAGGCGCAAGCAAATGATGATGGGCAGCGCGCTTTTGTTATCAAGCAACGACTTTATCAATTACTTTAGTTTTAATGTAATCTTCGAGTAATTGCTGATGTTTGATATTAACATGAAAAGGATTCCGTAGACAGGGAAAGGACCTGTTCTTTGGCAACTGCTTCTATAATAGGCGTTAAATGATCTTCAAGCACATGTGTTCCATCAGTGGTATGAAGAAAATGATAGTAATAATTTCGGTAATAATCGAATTTTCCGAAATTTCGACACTTCACAGTGGATTTTCTCGAACTAAGAAATTTGTTGAATTAGTGAAAATTTGAAATTGGTTTCACATCGAGGCTATATTGCCTAGAAGAGTCTTTACATCCTGCTGACATGAGAATAGCATAATATCCACGTCACAAGCTTGCTTCTACTTAACGATTTAACAGACTCGCATATTTTCCACCGTGGCTAATTTTGTAAGCTAAGCACATCATTCGTTACAGCTCACTCCTGGGGCTGGGAAATGTGGCCACAATGGTCTGGTGGATCGAACTATCACAGGTGCAACGCGTGGGTTCAGGCTTTTACCTTTGAGACGCACAAACAGATTTACTTTACCTCTCGTAACCTCAAGAGAAAGACGTTATAATCCAGAATCCGCAATAAACATCACGTTCCTTCGTTACCAACTGGGCAGAGCCGGTTTATGTTGGGAGATGACATACGCGGAAGTAATGATAAACAGAAATACTGTCTCCACTTAACTTACGTACATTAGAAAATTTTATTTTATTTGATGAACCGATAGCCATTTGAAGGAACAGGCCTCTCATCTTATTTGTACTTGATTGAACTAGGGATGTTGAAAAATTTGGAGCTGGACTGTGAATTGAATTCGTATCTCCTCTTTTGAGGATCTGAATCTCTCGGAACAGTATAGTTCAATAATTTCGTTCCTTTTCCCAAGACTGCAGTCTTCTCTAGGTCTCCTCCAAAGATAAGTATGTGGGACCGAATCCTGATCCAGTACAAAAATATTCATAATTTCATTTTCACGTGCAAACCAGCCTGCCAGTGAAAATTAACGTGCATTTCTGATGTCTGTTCATGTGTTGTCAACAATCAAAATAGGCGTCGTTCTTTCTCGTCAAACTTACTGTTGATGACTAAGCAATAGGTACTTAAGCTATATTCGTGGATAATAAAGAAGGACGCCAGGTGTGCGGATCCATTGTCGCTCAGGCACAAAAATTTCTATCCTTATTTTCGATTCAAGCACCTACTAGCTGGTAAAAAAAAAAAAAAAAAAAAAAAAAAAAAAAAAAAAAAAAACATACGTAACATTTCATTTTACTTAATTAACAATCCGATTATAAGTTGGTTTCGTATCTCCGTCACAGAACTTCTCATCATGCGCTTCATCTTAAAAAGCGTGCACACTTTGTTAGTTCTGAATGGAAGTATATCAGACATCTTTCGTGGTTAGTTAACAGGGAGGAAAGTGTCTTGATAGGAGTCCCGGTTTATTACAAAAACAGTCGTGTTTTATGTTCAAGCTTAGATTTGGTTATTGACATTGGCGATAATTTCGGTAATTCCTCACTCTTCATGGTTAGTCAGCAATATGATAGGATTAAATTAAATCGTCTTGAATGAGTTTCTTAGGTTTGAGTACACTTACGGAAGAAATATAAACACAACTATGAGAGTTACTGATATATGATGGTTAGTTTGCAGTCAGTTCTAAGTATTATTAGTAACTACGCTCCAGTCCCTAAAACTAGATACAGACTTGCGAATCAGACGTATTACGTATTGGAGCCCATGTCAGCCGCATCTTTGAGACGCCAGCTATGGTCACTCCCCAGCCCGCTGTAGGAACACATCTGTTCGTCCTCTTCCTGCTGGTACTGTAACTGAGATTTGGCAACAAGGCAAGGTATGTTTGGCAACTCTGTGATCGACGAGTTACTTCCTTGTGTGCATGGAATTAACCCTCAAATTACACTTGAATTTTCGTGTCATTTCCATTGAATAATCTGAGTTATTATCGCTTGAGGTATAACAAAAATTGTAAATTTACGGTTTTCAGCCCACGAAAGTCGTTGCACGTGGAAATCGCAACTAATCTCGTCCTTTAAATAGCGGTTTACGAGTGCTAGACACTTTTGGCCTCGTAAGAGGAAGCTAAGACAAATACCTCTTCGCTAGCTCTGTGGCAACATGCTAACCTGTGAAGAACTGCCTGTTATGGTGTGCGGTTCCAGTCACACTGACTGTAACGATTTTATCCATTCTGTGAACGAGCTACAAGCAGGCAGATCAAGCATCGGTAAGGAAATCGTAAGAAAATACTTTCGCCTCATGTTGCAATGGTGAAAACCATACAATGCTGCACAACAGGTAACGCCTCTTTCCGCTGCTGACAAGCGTATTTTGGGTTTCTAGTAATACATAACATTGTTTATGAAATGCCACATTTGCATACCTCTTGAGTTTGACGCAGCATACCAATTAAACATAGACCCAGCCGAAATCTAAGTGAGTAGTGTTTTACTAATTCGTGCCGATAGAGGTACGCTCGTGTACAGATACTCAGATTTATAAAAACAGACTTTCGTTGTAAGGTTATCGTTGGTAGTTTTATTTCATTTCTTATAATACAGTGCACAATTTTTGTAAGGTTTCTTTTACTGTTGTTAAAACAATAGTAAACATGAGGGACAAATTAATCATCAACGATATATGCGAATTCCCTGATGTTATCTATAACAGTCTGACAGTGCACATGCAGTTTATTGATTACATGCATGTTGAAAACTTGTTATGAGTTAAGGCTGTCAAACAAGGTTTGAAGAAGAATACAATGCAACTACCACACGACAGCTAATGTCGGAAATACTTTCCTGACGTATTTTGGCACGATACGCTCTCCCCATACATAATACAAAAGTTTCGAGATGCATCTGCTGCCTGGCCGTCTATTAAACCTGAAAAGAACAAAATGTCGCAGAAATTAGCCCTTTTTCCACAAGCGGCTATTTCGGGTTTAGAAGTGAAGGGAAATATTTTCAAAGTTCCATTACAGTGATAACTTTAGAAGAAAGCAGAATTGCGTTTTAAAAATGCATCAGTGAATGTATTCGAACTCGCGACGCTTACCATGACACTACCAGCTGACACAAAGCTACAGCAGCTCCAGAAGTCAACAACAATTCGACCAGAACTTCTGTATTCCTCAGAGCTGTGAGATAATGCATATGGACGGATCTAGACTTCTGAGAGAAAGACAGGTGTACTTTTCTTTTGCACTGCACGACGTTTTCAACAAAGAGATAGCGTAATAGAGTAGCTGAAGTGGAAAGGAACACTTCGCATTTAAATTTCTGCATCCTACAGTGTTGGCAGTTCTGTGTACGTGGCAGTTACATGATTTTATTTCGACGATTACAAGATAGAGTCTAATATATGCACTGGGTAGCCGAGGCAGCTAGTTCATGGCTGTTCGGTCAAGCAAGTAAATGAATGTACTGAACATGCTGCAAACCAGTACAGGGAGCCTGTGTATCAGAATTCTAATCCAATGTGGCGCAACAGCGTTGCGATAGACAAATGAGTCACCGAGAAGAGGATTTGGTGGTGTGTTGGATTGATGATAGGTTCATATACTTATGGTCTGGGTTTGATTCCAACTCCTTCCGATGATTTTTGATAGGGAGAGACAGATTCTATTCTCTTCAAATGGTTCAAATGGCTCTGAGCACTATGGGACTCAACTTCTGAGGTCATTAGTCCCCTAGAACTTAGAACTAGTTAAACCCAACTATCCTAAGGACATCACAAACATCCATGCCCGAGGCAGGATTCGAACCTGCGACCGTAGCGTTCTATTCTCTTCTAGCTACGCCAAGTGAAGATGGTGTAATGGCATTGTGGTCTGAAATTCACATTAAACAAGATATTCTTTCTCTACCAAGTAGATGTTAGGTTGAACCACAATAAAGTCAGGAGTGGCGACATGTAGAAACTCTTATCACCAGTAACCTTTCTTATACTAGTTATTTATTTCTAGTGACGATACAAACGCTATGTAGGATCACAGGACACTTATTCCATCTGTTATTTGAGCTTCTGTACCTCGACAAAATTGGTTCTCAACTGGGAATGCAACTCAGACCGCCCTTAACCTGGAATTTGACCTCTTCGTGACAATACAGCTCGACTACAATTTGTTGTTTGTTCAGAACTGCAAATTCTTCAGCGTCTCCACATATTGCGCGTGAATGGGTTCGAATCCTGGCCCGGCATTTAAGTTTTCATTATGTATTATCAAGCTCTCACATGAGAACACCTATCTGCTCGTGGATAATAATTTTGATTTTTAATGTATTTTCATTTGTTGTCAGCACTAACGATATCTGACGTTTTTGGCTCCCAGTGAGACACAGAACTATTTGCGAGATCACTGTAAGTTCAAGGATGTGATTCCGAGCTGCTGGTGGAGAAAAATTCGGTGGCTACGTGTCTTTGTGTGTAGTCAACAACGATATGTGTGGGTTAAAAAATGGTTCAAATGGCTCTGAGCACTATGGGACTCAACTTCTCAGGTCATTAGTCCCCTAGAACTTAGAACTAGTTAAACCTAACTAACCTGAGGACGTCACACACATCCATGCCCGAGGAAGGATTCGAACCTACGACCGTAGCGGCCTCGCTGTTCAAGACTGCAGCGCCTAGAACCGCACGGCCACATCGACCGGCTTGTGTGGGTTCGATTACCATTAAGCACTGAACTCTTCGTCATATTATTTCTAGTTCAAAAATGCTCACATGTTATTGCTGGTGTAACAAACCCGTATTTAACGTTTGTTTTCTCTAGAATATAACAGCGATAGGTGCCGGGTTAATGTCCTGGGATGGAAAAAATAAATGTTTGATCTCGTCATTTCAGTTAAAACATCTAGCTACTGCCGAGAAAATCCGATATGTCACAGTTGATTCTGCTTCGATAACAATCCGAATAGGTTCTGGGTTAGAATCCCTGTCCAACACAAAGCTTTACCTCACGGCATTTCAAGTTTTGTGGCGGCGTTCGTAGCGACAAGCAATTCGCTGTAGAAACGGGTTACGAAGTCACCGCCACACTTTTAATAGCGGGCCGACCGGTCCGCTGGAACAGTGAACAGAAAGATGAAAACCCACACACTCTGATTAAATAAAAGTCGTTACTTATCTTTATTAACGAAGATACAGAAACACAGTAGTGAACTCGGTGTCTACAGAAATCTGTCTAGTTCGAGTCGGAGCGGCTAGGTCAGCGTCGGCTGACGACAAACAACAACTCTGCTGCGAAGAACACACAACTGACTAGCAAGTACACAATTCGGTGGCGAGTATACAACTGAGCGGCGAATACAGAACTGTCCTAGCGCTCGCGACTCCAGCGCTTAAGAAACAAGAAGCCAGCGGTGGCGCGCGCAGACTTGCGGCGATTTCCTGTCTCGCTGGCGCTGCTTATGCGGACGGCGTCCGGACTTTGATGCTGCCAACCTTTTTGGCTGCGGGCTTGGGTGGCATTACTGGCTAGGATATAACATCAAGTAAGTCACTTGTGAAGAAGCAATATTTAACATCTCTCGTAATTCCTTAACAGGGACAACAGTTGCTGGTTGGAATTCGCTTACGTTAAAAATGTTTCCGTTTTTATTTTAAAGTTGATATTTGTCAACTGATATTATCTAAAATCGAGGTATATCATTCTCTGTGTGCTCATTCAGGAATGACTGTTAGTTTCCGTCAGTCATGAAATCTTTGCTTAGTCTGACTGACCTGGGTTTGAATCCATATGCAGAACTAGACGGTCCGTCGTGTCATTTGAAGTTCATAGCTATTCTCAATTAGCTGCTCGTGCAAAACTAAAATTTTTAATGCCATTTTGTGTTAAATAATAAGTACGGTATGTTACTTTGAAGAGGAAACATGAATACGACGAACTTACTACGTGCATTACCTATCTGACGTAATAATGAGAGTGGTAACATTTCAGGTATGTCATTTATTGTAATAAATGTGAGCTTCAAAGCCTTAAGGACAGTCTTATCTGTGATAAGGTGTTCCCTGATATTTGTAGTATCGTGGTATTACTTTAAATCTTGAGTTATTGCGATACAGAGCAGTGTTTTGTGGTGGTGACTTGTTGGAACGATTTTCGATAGTCCAACGACTATACCGAGGAGCGATTAGAGGACCTGCTAGACAGCTGCGTTATGCGGGTTGCATGCGAATCAGGAGAAATGCAATTCAGGTCGTTCGGATACTTTTGAGCACGACTGTGCATAATTATATTTAGTACCCGCTCCTTGTACAACGATTGTCCTTTAGTACGTCTCACTGGAGATGAGATTTGTGGCTCCCGTTCTGACAAGGACGATTAATTACATGGCTCGACACCGTTTCAATATCACTTCCACTTGTTGAGTACTCTTCATGTACATCGCCCGGACAGTCGACCGTATGCGGCACCACATATTCCACTGACTCATCTTGCACAACCGCTAATATTTCACCTGCCACTTCTTTCTCACTCTGCGGAAACCCTTGGGTTCCTTTACGACAAAATGTCAACATCGGAAACTGTTGTTGTAGATAAAATGCAGTGTTAGCTTTGTTTATCGTTGTCATTGCTCTGCTTTGTCAACACCACAAGCACTGTAGTGCTGTTGTGAAATACCAATAATTACCCAATATTGTGGTTGCATGGCAGACAACATGTAAGAGCGTCGTATGCCGTAAACATCATTGACCTTTAGAGACCTCCAATCAAGGGGTTCCGTGTGAGTAGTTAATGAACGTTTATGTTAAACACGATATGAGACAAAATTAAACTGAACTGTCTCATATTTTAGTACCGACATCATTTATCGGTTTCAAAATGCTTTTTAAATCTCAGTCATGTATTACATCTGTAAAAGTCTTAAATCATAACTTTCCACTAACAATTCAGAAAGGGAGCATATTTGGACACATATAGACATTTTTCTGTTTTGCTGAGAAGCATCCGTCTTTGAAATTACTGCGCTTGTTTCAGATGGCTGCATACCTTATTACTACTCATATAAAAACAGGACAGTGAAATGAAATAATATCTTCTTTTACTCTAAGCCTTCTAATTGTAAAGTGCAGCCAACACTGAATTACAAATCAAGTAACATTTTTAGTATAGTCTTTTATTCACACAGTGCTTGATCTCCCACAGGATTCCAGGAGTTTTCAAACAATGAATATCAGGCACAAAGAGGCAAAATTAAGTTAACTGGTAGACGAAAGGCTTGTATCAACCACTAATGCCTCGCTTTGGCTTCCGGTGTCAGTTTTCGTAATTAGATGAGTCCTGTCGGCTACCTGCGAGATGCCGTAATTATGTCTACCACCAGACTGTCATCTGTCCCAGCCACAGTGCCACAGCCACGTCGCTGCCTGCCTTTGAACTGTCGTATCACCTCGGGCGGACGTGATTAAAAGTTAGAGTCCACGACAGCCTGGCCCTAAAAGGGCTCAAAGACGCCAAAATTCGTTTTAATAAAAATGCGCTTTGTTAGTCTCTCTGAATCAAATACGATATAGGTCGACCACAGCGCTCTGCGCTCGACGCCTTTAATTGCAGATACCAGAGGGAAACGGAAAATTACTGTGCTTCGGAGCAGAATTATTGCGAATGCCTGCAGTCTCAGGTCTTTTGTTTGATAGCTTCTCGTATTTTACGAACTTTTACAGCAGCCATCAAATACGCCGAAAACATATTGCTTTGTATTCGCTACCGGAACTAGGAATGGTCTTTGATCCCGTGAATACAGTACAACAAAGAAAAACGGAGGCTGACGAAATTATTTCATTACATCTACTAACAAAGTATTAACTGGACGTGAAAATTGCTTGCATTACAATTTGTATCACATTTGTCAGTACATTCGTTTTCCGATACTATGTCTACAGCCCTCATATATCGACTAAAAAAATCATTACCGTAAAAAAAATTATAAACGAACGACTACCGTTTCATGAAAAAAAAAAACGGCATGTTTATTCAGTCTCTGTACTATCTTGATGTTATCAATAAGGACGTTTCTGACCTTTTGCTGTACCAATCTACTGCCTATTTCTCTGACTTTTCTATGTACTCTTTACTATACCTCATACCGACGTTACTCATTCTACATCTACATCTACATCTACATGACTACTCTGCAATTCACATTTAAGTGCTTGGCAGAGGATTCATCGTACCACAATCATACTATCTCTCTACCATTCCACTCCCGAACAGCGCGTGGGAAAAGCTAACACCTAAACCTTTCTGTTCGAGCTCTGATTTCTCTTATTTTATTTTGATGATCATTCCTACCTATGTAGGTTGGGCTCAACAAAATATTTTCGCATTCGGAAGAGAAAGTTGGTGACTGAAATTTCGTAAATAGATCTCGCCGCGACGAAAAACGTCTTTGCTGTAATGACTTCCATCCCAACTCGCGTATCATATCTGCCACACTCTCTCCCCTATTACGTGATAATCCAAAACGAGCTGCCCTTTTTTGTACCCTTTCGATGTCCTTCGTCAATCACACATGGTAAGGATCGCACACCGCGCAGCAATATTCTAACAGAAGACGAACGAGTGTAGTGTAAGCTGTCTCTTTAGTGGACTTGTTGCATCTTCTAAGTGTCCTGCCAATGAAACGCAACCTTTGGCTCGCATTCCCCACAATATTATCTATGTGGTCTTTCCAACTGAAGTTGTTCGTAATTTTAACACCCAGGTACTTAGTTGAACTGACAGCCTTGAGAATTGTACTATTTATCGACGAATCGAAATCCAACGGATTTCTTTTGGAACTCATGTGGATCACCTCACACTTTTCGTTATTTAGCGTCAACCGCTACCTGCCACACCATACAGCAATCTTTTCTAAATCGCTTTGCAACTGATACTGGTCTTCGGGTGACCTTACTAGACGGTAAATTACAGCATCATCTGCGAACAACCTAAGAGAACTGCTCAGATTGTCACACAGGTCATTTATATAGATCAGGAGGAGCAGAGGTCCCAGGACGCTTCCCTGGGGAACACCTGATATCACTTCAGTTTTACTCGATGATTTGCCTTCTATCACTACGAACTGCGATCTTCCTGACAGGCAATCACTAATCCAGTCGCACAACTGAGACGATACCCCGTAGGCCCGCAGCTTGATTAGAAGTCGCTTGTGAGGAACGGTATCGAAAGCTTTCCAAAAATTACTCATTAAAGTAATCAACAGCCACCACACTATGTTTTAGCTAAACTTAACTGGGCTATTGCCTATTTAGAACTAGTCTGATTGACCATAAAATATCGTTACCGCTTTCCTCAAATCAGTTTAATTGACTACAATATACTTCTTCTCTGATGCTGCACTGTCTTACCTCTTCAACAAACAATCCACGTGTGGACACCCACACACTCATACAATCACGCCATGCATATGAAACAAAGGAAATATACTAATTATAGAATGTAGCAAACTCATTTTACTCAATGGCTGCTTCTATCAGATAATGGCTCTGAGCACTATAGGATTTAATATCTGAGGTCATCTGTCCCCAAGAACTTAGAACTACTTATACCTAACTAACCTAAGGACATCACACACATCCACACCCGAGGCAGGATTCGAACCTGCGACCGTAGCGGTCGCGCTGTTCCAGACTGAAGCGCCTAGAACCGCTCGGCCACTCCGGCCGGCTGCTTCTATCAATGACCTTGTACTCAAGTTTATGCAAAATACGAAGAATACAACCCGAAATCTAAATTTTCTGTTTCTCTGTGATCTCATTTTGAAACACGTATGTAACGTAGCAGCGATGGTGAGGCACGTTAAAATCTTTGACCAGAGAGCCTATTATCGTGGTTAGTCTGCGCTTGACCGCGCGAGTGTTGCGAGCAGTTCGCTAGTTGTCGTCATGCAGTACAGTAGTAGTCGTCGTGGAGTACGCTAGTAGTCGTCATGCAGAGCAGTCGGTCAGTAGTAGCAGCCCAGTGCGGTTGTGTGATGTAGTCTGTCGGCAACACTGGTCAAGATGCTGAATGAGGTATATTGTTAATTAAGGTAATCATCAGATAATGTAAAGTTTATTTATTGTAATTAATCTCCAACAAGTGCCCCAATAATAATTTTGATTTCAAAAGCATTTTACAAAAAAAAATTTATTTAATTGAACTAACGATTTCGTTCCACTTCCCTTAAAGAAAAGTTTCAGTTAAATTCAAAAAAAAAAGAATATTATTATTTGCAATGCAGTTCCTCCAAGCCGTGCGCAAGAATAAGAGCAGAAATTTGAGTAGCAGTTACAATGAGGTAAGAATTTAATTCTGATTTTTGCACAGGGCCAAAGACCGATATTTCGGTTTAATTGAATTATCATTATCACTGAGATTTTCTTATTGCTGAATTGACTTTCATTATTTTCGTGAGGAACTTATACTTGGGTCAGATTGCGATTCTCATTTTATTGTCATTAAATTTCATTGCGGGAGGATACACTTGGCTCCCATTTATTATTATATTTTTTATTTAAATATTTCTGTGGGGACGATATTGCTTCTTGGCTCCCATTTCTATTAAATATTGTCTTTTCTTTAAAATTTTTGTGGGGAGGTTACACTTGGCGACACCCAGTCCAGGATCGTATTTCGTTGAGAATCTTTTGAAAGACAGTCAGATATCTGCTCTTATTTGCTTAGATATAATTAGGATTTGGCGCAACGCTTTTACTAATCTTGTGACTTTCTCTCTACAGGTGAACGGCAATTCGTTGCTCTGTTGTATTTGTGTGTTGTTTTTGCATTGTGCTTATTTGTTCTGTGAATATTTGTGACTATTGTAAAAATGCCGCGAAAGACTGTGAATAGTGTATCGCGAGGTATTACGAACGAAATTACCGGCTCAAACGACTTTACTGATAGGACATGTGACACGCAGTGTAATGATGACAATCCTGCGTTCACTAACAATCAGTGCATTACAACCACTAGTGATGACTTTTATATTAATGATGAACAAACGAACTCAATTGTCTCGTCTGTTAATTTGACGACAATTGATGACGCGGGACGCTCTATTGTAATGAGCGCTGCCCAGCCTAACACACCCGGTTTGAAAAATTCTCGTGACGAACAGACAAATTTGTGTAATGAAAGTGGTCAGTGTACCGAAAATACGACGGACTCGAGTGAGAAACCTTTTTGTAAATTACAGAATGACCAAATGGTCACACAAAACGCGACAATGGCAAATACACCGTCACATAGTACAGAGAATGGAGTAGATAATGTTACATTGGGTCAAATTATGGCAATATTGCTACAAGATAGTAAAAGACTAGATATGATGGATGATTATTTCAAACAACTTAATGAACAGTATAAACAACTTAATGAAAACCTTAACGAACGGAGCAGACAAGTTAGTGAACAGAATACAGGTGTTACCGTGCAATGTCGGGACAGTAAAGAACAATTACGTGAGGATACTGAGGCTTGTGCTAATAACAGTAATGAAGAAGTTGGCACTGTTGCGCAAGAATTAAGTAGCACACGTGTAGGCACAATAGAATCACATAAAGACAAGATTAATGCAGTCACTGAACAATGTTCAGCGACCGAAACACAGATGCACGAAATTAATACAGTCACTGAACAATGCCGTAAAAACGCAGTACAGATACGCGACGAGTTCAATTTATAGCCACTGGAAGTTTCACACACTGCGAATACGGAAGTTGACGAGAAATTTGCACGACAGATCAACCAAATTGACAAAAGTGTTACAGTAACAGAGTTGAAAACTATTTCAGTCACCAATACGTCACAGAAACCGCCACTTTGCGAGCATTTGTCAGAGTCACGCAGCGCGCATAATGTGAGCAATTTACAGAGACTACGAGACGTGAAATCCGAAAAGCCACGCGACTTAAAATCTGAAAAGCTATGTAACTTGAAATCCGAAATGACACAGACAAACAGATTCACACACAAACCCGAACGTGTTTTCAAATTCAATGACGAGAACGTAGATTACGAGCAATTTTTATCCGCCAGAAAATGTAAAGAATTTAATAATGACAGAACACAGGTACACGCTTTGAGCTGTATACGACAATTTATTTTTGTACTTTCACCGCTATCACCTGAAATGCAGAAACTAGCTTTGAACCTGATGCGACAATTTGTTATTGTATTTTCATCAGCATTGCCTATAATGCAGAAATTTGAATTAGCACGGATACAACAATTGGCCTTTGGAATTTTACTGCCATTGCCTGCAACGCAGAAGTTAAAATTTATTTGCAGTGTGTAATTGACCTCAGGGGATTCATTACGCTTTAATGAATATGTGCCGTAGCGAGCATAGGGCCCCGAGCTGTAGTAGTGCTGTTTCATCTTTAGTTTTCTGCACTGCTGCTTTCTCTTCTACTATCCTTTATATCTATCAAAATACCTCTTTAACTATTGCTCTACCTAGAATTAAGAAAAATGACTAAAGAAAACCCGATGTGACAAAGTTTTACTGAAAGTGACAATATTGTTTAGGCACTCCAGAACCAGCGTAATTTTAATAACGGATAAAATCGTAATCATCAGTATGTATAAAATTATCAGCAATAGCAAACCACATTTTGGTAACAATAGACCTTTTCACCACAACAGCATGAAAGTCAGCCGCTTAGCATACATAACCAACAATGCAGTGTACAAGGTCAACCAAACTTTAATGTTTCGCCGCGTGCACGTATAGTCCCAGCTCCAACAAATAGTAACGCATGGCAGCAAAGAAATAACTACGTACAGATAACACACTATTTCAACTTGTATCGCAATGCGCCGTATAGAAATTACTATCATGACAGACGTAAAAAAAAAAAAATGATGAGCACAATTTTCAGCGTACATTTAATAACAGTCGATCTTATGAGCAGCAACAACATCAGCAACAATAAATAATCATGAATGAAACAGACAATAGGTGCCATCTATAGCGTAACACGTCAGTAAGAAATAACAGAACAGTTCATATAGTGGATATGCCACAACATTCTCCCGTAAATAATAACACGTACGATAGATTTTAACCAGATACAGCACAGATTGCATATTACAGTAACGCAAACATTACTTTTGACACGCAGAATTTTGTTCACGAGAATGTTATTTAAAACATGCTTTGTTGAATGCTCCACTGTTATCGCACCCAGATCTTACTAGAAATTTTTCCATTGCCACCGATAGTTCCAACACCGCTTTAGGCGTACACATTTTCCAGGAGATTGAAGAAGATGGTTCTACAGTAATTAAAAACATCGCATTTGCAAGCCGCATTCTGTCACCTGCTGAGCGAAATTACTCCGTTACAGAATTGGAAACATTATGTGTTGTATGGGCTTTTACGACATTTCGGCATTTTCTTTATGGCAGACATACCACCGTTTACACAGACCACAGAGCGATACAATTTTTACTTTCGGCTAAATTCACACACGATAGATTAAGTAGATGGAAACTTTATTTACAAGAATTTAATTTTACAATAGTTCACATTCCCGGCACGCAAAATGTTATAGCAGACGCACTATCGCGTTCTCTCAGCAACAATCAGCAAGACGTAGCAACCAACTTCTGCAAAACAAATTTCAGTGTAATGTACATTCAGCAAGTTGCATTTGAAAACTTTATTTCATCGTCATTACAGGACATAGCACAAGAGCAAAATAAAGACAACGCGTGGAAAGAAATTAAACACCTTTGGCTAGATAAGAATAATGTTACGATTAGAAACCATTACACTGTACGCAATGACATTCTGTTTCGCCGCTCTCATCCTGACAGTAACTATTGGTTATTATGCATTCCTGACGAACTGGTTAACAAGTATGCTATCTCCGTCTGTTATACTGAAAAACGTTGAACCACCAAACAAAATTAAAGAATTAGTAAACTTCCCTAAATGTCGTCGACTAAGACACCACGAAATAATTGACATTGCGCTGAACAACATCAAACGTGCCGCAGAGCGCCGGAGAGGACCGCAAAAACAGGTTTGTAGACGCCGAGACTTTCACGTTGGACAGAAGATATTAGTGCGTACACACTATTTATCCAGCAAATTAAAAGGTAAGTGCAGTAAATTTGAACTTCTATACGCAGGTCCATATCGGATTCGCAGCATCCCTCACCCCAATGTTGTACACGTCGAAACTTTGAGAACCAGAAAATCGAAAGGCAATCACCATATCTCAAACATTAAACCGTTTATTGAATGAAACCACTGTATGATTCAACACACTATGATGCCATTTACTAATGCAATTATATTCACCTGACTAATTACTGATGATTATCGTATTTTTTCTTGGCAAGTGCCCGGCAAGGTAAGGGTAGCCGGTCGCTTTTCTTGTCGTTACACATCAGACCGTACATATTTTTCCAGACGAACTTACGTATTTTATGAATAATTATGCAATTCTATGTAATGACGTAGTAATTTTATCAAATTCTCTCTCCATTGAAGTCTTTAATTCTCGCCTCTATTAACTACACTACATACAAGCTGAACACAACGAACGTCACATTTTGTCTTTTTATGTATGATTGTATTCCAGTTTTGTTTGTATGCACTGTGAAATAGTTAAGGTATAACGCACACCAGTTGATTTTGACATTCTTTTTGCCCTATGATATCTCAACATCGTGACTGTTTTACATTTTTTGCTGCTGCATTGTGATATTCTCTGTACATTTTTGCATCTGAACACTGTCAATGTCTTTGACACATTACGTTTTCTGTCATGTTATGCTGTATGGTTAATTATGTTACCATAAACCAGTCATTATTTAGTGGGTATATGATTTAAATGCAGGACGTTAATCTCTGTTCATCAATTTCAGAAAGAAATGATGCGTGTAAGAAATAAATTCAACAGAAATGGGAATTTCACCCACGGAATAAACGAAAGAAGATGCAATAACTTTATGAGGAAGAGTAAATGGATCAGGATTAACAAACATTAACAAGAATATACTATACTCATCGTAGAATAGCAGTCTTAACTAATTTTTTCTTTCAGAATACAAGGTGATTGATGCAGGCTGTCAGACAGAACTACACATCTTAGTTTTAGTGATGAAATATGCTAGAGATAAGGATTAGTTATGTAATGAGTAATGAAGTGATTTTTTTGCAGATGATAATGAATGCTGATGAATAATGATGAAGAATATGCTATTATGAATAATGAAGTTTTTCTTTACAGGTGATGATTATAATGAAGTTATGATAATATGGATAATGAAGTGATGGATAATGAAGTTTTTTTCTTTACAGATGAGGATAATGTTGAAGTTACATTTAGACTATGTAGTTATTTAAGTATTTGTTGCAGTTTGTTTTGACAGCAGGTGTTATATTGCATAGTAGGATGACGGAAAGTTTTGGAAAGGACAGCTATGGAATGCATTTTTATACACATTTCACTACCTGTTAATTCGAAGTTCACTACTTTTCAGCATAGTGTGCGTTTCTTCTTTCAGGTCAATAATCCATTTTGTATTTTTTTTCAGGAGAAGCTTTTCATGATACTTACTACACCTGTTACTTATTATATCTGTTCTAGTACTTGCATTTTTATTTTTTACCCATTTGTGTTTATCATTTATAAATGTGATCACATATACTGCCTTGTTACATAACCTTGCTACAGTTGACTCATGACGAATGACGTTACCTATCCTCATTTGCAGCAATAGGTCAAAAGCAAATAGTGTTATGCCTCAGCAATTAATTATCGATCCCAACGCAATGCATTGCTAACAAAAAATGTATTACCAGTCCCAAATAGTGATACCAGTTCGAGAAAGTTCTGAGTAATGCTGAACAGCAATGAATAATATGTCACTTGGAAAATGATTAATTAATTATGATATGCTTTGTAATTGAAAAAGAATGCGATTGTTTCATAATGCTTTGTAATTAGAAGAAGGCTAATGACTCTTAATTATGCTTTGTAACTGGAAAAGAATGTGATTGTTTCATAATGCTTTGTAATTAGAAGAAGGCTAATGATTCTTAATTATGCTTTGTAACTGGAAAAGAATATGATTGTTTCATAATGCTTTGTAATTAGAAGAAGGCTAATGATTCTTAATTATGCTTTGTAACTGGAAAAGAATATGATTGTTTCATAATGCTTTGTAATTAGAAGAAGGCTAATGATTCTTAATTATGCTTTGTAACTGGAAAAGAATATGATGTTTCATAATGCTTTGTAATTAGAAGAAGGCTAATGATTCTTAATTATGCTTTGTAACTGGAAGAGAATATGATTGTTTCATAATGCTTTAAATTAGAAGAAGGCTAATGATTCTTAATTATGCTTTGTAACTGGAAAAGAATATGATTGTTTCATAATGCTTTGTAATTAGAAGAAGGCTAATGATTCTTAATTATGCTTTGTAACTGGAAAAGAATGCGATTATTTCATAATGCTTTGTAACTAGGAAAAGAAGGCTACTGATTCTATGTAAAACAATTAATGAACATTTTTCTGTAATACTACGTACATGGTACAGAAATGTTCAACAACTGGGCTATGAATGCCGCAAACAACTAATGAAGAATGGTATGTGACATAATGTCCTTCACCTTATGAGCTAACTACCCTGAATTACTGCAATGTCCATTTGTCCTGTTTATCCTAGTGATCATGGAGCACTATATTTGGTTTTGCACTAATTCTACGTTGGTGTGCCTTGTAAGAGCGTGGTGTTGACACGACATGCTGTCCACCACCGTGAGCGATGAAGACGTTATTATGGTCCCACTGTTTGGTGTACCTAATGTACTGCCAAAATGAAAACATGGAATATTACTACGACAGTTCAGTGTCTTGGCTACGCTGATAAATTGTGATGGGAAAAGAACTTCAAATTGTGTCACTTGGTGTTGTACTTCTGTGGAAAGATATGGACTTTCAGAACAGCTGTGTGCAATCTAAAGTGCTACAACCATGATGCAATCCTTCCCTTTCCTATCCTAATTCTTGTCACATAGTGAAAATCATTTTTTGCTAACATCATTTATGTTCATGGCTATACATTTTTTTCGATTCGCTGAACTCCAGTGCGAGTACATTTATGTCACTTGTCGATATGATTTTTTTTGCCATTATGTTTATTTATTGCGAAAATGCTAAAGACATTTTTTCGATTTGTTCTGAAGTACAGTATATGTGCACTCTTGTCTTTTATATTATATATACATTTTTTATTTTGATGATATGTTCTGAACTACAGTGCATGTACACTTATGTTAGGTGTTAATATGTTTTCTACTGAACTTCAGTGCCTGTGCACTTTTCTCATTTTTCAATATGATTTGTACTCATTCTGTATGTTCAATACTTCAGTGTGTATGATTTTTTTTTTTTTTGCCATTCTGTTTATGCTAAAGAATTTTTTCAGTGCCTGTGCGCTTTGTTTTCTGTCAAATAATTTGTATATACAGTTTTCTGATTTACTACTATGTTTTGTACTCACATCCTGTCTTTGTCTGATATATTTTGTACTCGTTGCGTGTGCACCACATTTAATTTATGTACTAAATTTGAATATTCTGTAAATTGTAAAAATTTCTTGCGATGGCAAGTCCAAATGACTCACCATCGCTGCCAAATTTTTGCCCCCCCCCCCCCCCCCAGTGGAGGGTTATGAAACACGTATGTAACGTAGCAGCGATGGTGAGGCACGTTAAAATCTTTGACCAGAGAGCCTATTATCGTGGTTAGTCTGCGCTTGACCGCGCGAGTGTTGCGAGCAGTTCGCTAGTTGTCGTCATGCAGTACAGTAGTAGTCGTCGTGGAGTACGCTAGTAGTCGTCATGCAGAGCAGTCGGTCAGTAGTAGCAGCCCAGTGCGGTTGTGTGATGTAGTCTGTCGGCAACGCTGGTCAAGATGCTGAATGAGATATATTGTTAATTAAGGTAATCATCAGATAATGTAAAGTTTATTTATTGTAATTAATCTCCAACAAGTGCCCCAATAATAATTTTGATTTCAAAAGCATTTTACAAAAAAAAATTTATTTAATTGAACTAACGATTTCGTTCCACTTCCCTTAAAGAAAAGTTTCAGTTAAATTAAAAAAAAAAGAATATTATTATTTGCAATGCAGTTCCTCCAAGCCGTGCGCAAGAATAAGAGCAGAAATTTGAGTAGCAGTTACAATGAGGTAAGAATTTAATTCTGATTTTTGCACAGGGCCAAAGACCGATATTTCGGTTTAATTGAATTATCATTATCACTGAGATTTTCTTATCACTGAATTGACTTTCATTATTTTCGTGAGGAACTTATACTTGGGTCAGATTGCGATTCTCATTTTATTGTCATTAAATTTAATTGCTAGGGAGGTTACGTTTGGCTCCTATTCATTTATTATTTCTGTCTTTAAAATTTCAGTGGAGAGGTTACACTTAGCGCAATGTCCATTAGCATTCTTAAATAATATTGTCTTTTAAAATTTTTGTGGGGAGGTTACAATTTTTAAATAATATGACATATTCCTATCACAATGGTGAAACAACAAAACATTTATGAATACTGCTTGATTAACATAAGATAGATCTCACTGAATTGTAACGATAAGTTAGATCGATTTGACTAGATATTTTCATACTGAAATGGTACAAATGAATCAGTGTGTAAATACCAAATATATGCACTACAACACTCGAACTTATCTGTTACCTAAACTGTTGTATATTCACTGTATTGTTTTCCTTTATTCAGTAAGCCTATTGGTTCACAATCTTTCATTTTATCAATCTAAACTTTCTTTGTGAGAAGTATAGTGTTCCTATTGTAGTAAACAAGCTGTTTTATTTGTTTATCACTTGTAATCAAAAATGAAATCTTGAAACTCTCCTGTGTCTAAGTGTAGCGAGGTTTCTGTCTCAGAATGCTGTATGGTGTATCGCTCGACAGCTGTTCCGTTGCTGAGCAGAGCAGAGATATCTGTGAAAATGAGGGGATCACTAGTTCAAACTACCAAAGCAAAAGTGAAAATTGATACGCTCAAACTCCGCTCCAGACGGCGGTTTGATGAACACAAATGCCTTGAATAAGACAGAGAAACTTCAATATGGATATAGTTGAGGTGTCTTAGTATAACAAAAGCTATTTTCTAATAAAACTGATCAACACCTTTTTGTCACAATGAATGTAAATCGTGGTCTTAGATAACTCCTGGTACTGAATTCAAAAATGAAATTAGCTTTTTCCCGACGGGTTTAGTTGTGGTATGGTACCTGCTATCTATAAAATAATTTGAGACTGATGCAAACTGTTTAGTTCGTATTGTTCCACTGATTTGCTTTTATTTATTTTTTGCGGTTGTAATTGTTGATGGACAACTTAAATATATACAAAGAATATCATGCCTGATCCTCAATTCCATTCACGGCCAGAATAAAAAGGATACTTGAGAGTCATTCTCACATTGCATCACGCTGCGTTGTGTTTGATCTATCAGTTATAGCAGTGAGACAGCTTTTACCATGTGAAGTAAGTTGTAGGTTCGTGAAGATTCTTCAGAAGAAGAAATTCTTTTTGTTTAAACTGTGGTGAGTTAAATCTGAAAGTGAAAAAGCAAAAACTTAATCCTCTTCTAAAAAAAAAAAATTCTATCTATTTTGGGTACAAGGTTGGCAACCAGTATAAAAATGATGTTTAACATGTGTTACGCTCCTCACAGGCTGGTTGAAAGGATCGCGCCACATGCCCTTTGGTGCCGCCATAATTTGGAGGGAACCAACGGATCACACAGCACACTTATTTCTGCGTGCCAGAAATAGCTGTAATCATCTCTAAAAAAAAACTGTGCAGTATCGTAACTTACGATCTGCTTTAAAACCTATACGTCACAGTGAAGAATTGCCATAATCAGCGCATCCTGAGAGTGTGACAGTGAGTCAAGATTAATACGGAGACGAACACCTAGAAGGCAATCTGGTATTCACACATATCCAATATGAGAAATACAAATGGCATATACATTGCCGGGAAAAAAATCGCAACACCAAAACATAAAGTAATAAAATTTTGAGAACATTTTTTCTAGGTAACATATTTAATTTAGTAACATTGCAAAATCAGGGGTTCATGTATGCACTAGAAAAGCGATTGAAAATGTGAATGTTGAACGCACGCTTGAAGACGTGCAACTGGGTCGGCCAATACGGTGACGATTTATGCTGTTTGTGGATGACGCTAGAGTTGTCGGCCGATGACGTCCCATATGTGTTTCATTGGAGACATATCTGGTGAATGAGCAGGACACGGCAACTTGTCGACACTCAGCAGGATATGTTCGGTTACAACAGCGGTATGTCGGGGAGAGCTGTTATTCTGCAAATTACCCTCTGCAAAGCTGTTCATGAATAGCAACACAACAGGTCTAATCACCAGACTGACTTACAAATTTGCATTCATTGTGCGTGGGATAAACACGAGAGTGTTCTTGTTCAAATGCCTCTGAGCACTATGCGACTTAACTTCTGAGGTCATCAGTCGCCTAGAACTTAGAACTAATTAAACCTAACTAACCTAAGGACAGCACACACATCCATGCCCTAGGCAGGATTCGAACCTGCGACCGTAGCGGTCGCTCGGTTCCAGACTGTAGCGCCTAGAACCGCACGGCCACCCCAACCGGCAGTGTTCTTGTTCCCCATACCATAACTCCAGGGGTAACTCCAGTGTTTGTAGCACACAGACAGCTCGGTTCCAGGCCGTCAGCTGGCCTGTTTATAACCAACAGGCGGCTATCACAGGCACCGCTGCAGAACCAGCTTTCATCATAAAATACAACAGACCTCCATCCTGCCCTCCAGTGAGCTCTCGCTTGACGCCACTGAAGTTGCAAATGGCAGTGGTTTGGGGTCAATGGAATGTACGCTACAGGGAGTCTGGCTCGATTCTGTCCTTGCAGTAAGTGATTAGTAACAGCTCGTTGCGTCAGTATGGTGCCAACTGCTGCGCAAATTGCTACTACAGATGCAGTACGATGTGCGAGAGCCATACGCTGAACACGATAGTGAGTCATGCATGGCTCGCCGTCCCACCACCTGGTATTTTACACCCTGTTTTCCGTCTCACCACGTTGATTTAAATTACTGGCGTTGCTGAGTTGCTGTTTTGCCTATCCGTCATAGGTCGAGTAGCGCGTATATATATATCCCCTCTGATAAGATCTGTGCTCGGCTGCTATGACTTCCCTGTTGTCATCCGTCATCCGTCGAGGGGGGGGGGGGGGTCGGTACGTGCGAGGAGGAGAGATCACGGCGGCAGTTCGGGTCGTGAGATGGGCCCTGGCAGTCAGTTGCAACGCGTCTGGAGCACATCCCGGGACAGCCAGTCGCCGGCTTGCAGCAGCAGCGAGCCCCCTGAGTGGACATCGCCCGCTCGACCGTGGCCGCCATGCATCACTTAAGCCGGGCCTGACCGACATCCCCGGGATAACAAGGCCGCCCAGCAGTGTTAGTGACGTCACACTAAGCGGCCCATAGCCGACGCAGCAGTCCACTGACACCTCCGTACAGACGCGCCTGATGCTAACGGTCTTCTGTCCGTCACACAGAAAGGAGCGAACTATAATTCGAACCAAAGACCAAATTATATATATTCTTGTAAACAGCATAAAGGTTCATAACGAAATACCGATTACATATACGGGCAGGAATAAGTTTAATCGATTGACGAACTTTACCACTATTTTATAATTGTCAGAACACTATTTAGCTGCAAAACTCGCATACAGGTGGTTACAAATGCCAACTGACAGCAGGACTTAACATTTTCAAGCTATTACACTGAAAGTAAATTATCTTAAACACTGTCATACATAGCAAAACCCTCACAACTTTCGTTTACAATAAGGTAACAAGAGTTCGCTTTATCTCATAAAACACATGACTATTGTGAATTTACTCATATGTTCATGGTGACAGCTCAAAAAATGGTTCAAATGGCTCTGAGCACTATGGGACTCAACATCTTAGGTCATAAGTCCCCTAAACTTAGAACTACTTAAACCTAACTAACCTAAGGACATCACACACACCCATGCCCGAGGCAGCATTCGAACCTGCGACCGTAGCAGTCCCGCGGTTCCGGACTGCAGCGCCAGAACCGCACGGCCACCGCGGCCGGCGACAATTTGAAGTTCACTCTGCTATTGAAGATACACTTCTTGAAACAATATTAAAAATGTTATGAAAGGTAAGGAAATGAAAAACAACCAAGTGCATTACATGTAAGAATGTGAGCAAAAGGCTGAGGCTCTCTTTACTTACCATTTTCAATCTCTCTACAGCTTATTTCCTTTTCCACGTATAAATCACCAACTGCAAGTCTCATTATTGCTGTCTGTTACTAACAAAGTGCTTTTCTATTTAGAAAACCTGACAATTTGCTGTTCATTCCGGTACTGAAGATAAACACTTTTCAGAGGAGTTACCGAGCGAGGTGGCGCAGTGGTTAGCACACTGGACTCGCATTCGGGAGGACGACGGTTCAATCCCGTCTCCGGCCGTCCTGATTTAGGTTTTCCGTGATTTCCCTAAATCCTTTCAGGCAAATGCCGGGATGGTTCCTTTGAAAGGGCACGGCCGATTTCCTTCCCCGTCCTTCCCTCACCCGAGCTTGCGCTCCGTCTCTAATGACCTTGTTGTCGACGGGACGTTAAACACTAATCTCCAATCAGAGGAGTTCTAGAACCTATTCCTGCCCTTATATGTAATCGGTATTTCGTTATGAACCTTTATGCTGTTTACAAGAATATATATAATTTGGCCTTTGGTTCGAATTATAGTTCGCTCCTTTCTGTATGACGGACAGAAGATCGTTAGCATCAGGCGCGTCTGTACGGAGGTGTCAGTGGACTGCTGCGTCGGCTATGGGCCGCTTAGTGTGACGTCACTAACACTGCTGGGCGGCCTTGTTATCCCGGGGGTGTCGGCCTGACTTTTAGTAGATTGTTGGTCGGTCGGTTGGTCCGAGGACATCTCCGTGCGGAACAGTCGACTGGGCCTCTGGCGGTCTCTGCGCAGTGTCGGGGTCTGTCTGGAGCTGTCCCATCGGCACGAGCATCGTCACTCGCCGACCCAGGACGTGAAGGTTGAGTGGTTTCGAGCATTACGTTGTTGGCTCCAGCGTTGCTGTTGTGGAGGTTTTCCTGTGAACAACAACGAGTGAAGTCCTCGAGATAGTCGCCGTCGGGTGGAATTGATTAAATTAATTTATCCATAGTTAAGTGCACCAGCGGAATTTTCTGCCTTGTGGCCGTTAGTGTTCCGGTTACCTGCCCTGGCCGCTAACGTAATTTTAGGCAGTGTCTTTTCCTCACCTGTTGTTGCTGCCCTACATGGTGTGTAGTTTTCGCAGCTCAGTTCACATATGCGTTTGATATACTTGTAACTTCTTTGGGGCCTTGAATTGTCGTGTACTCCGTCGTGGCAAGCAAGCGGTTGGTCGGTCGGTGCGTGACTGTCCCTTGGTTCGGTTCGCACTAATTAAATGTAGTTGGACTCACCACCTGTCTCGCCTGAGTGAACTGGAGACTCCTAAGTGCAGTTATCTTAATTATCCTTTTGGCAGTGTCAATGTTGTTGTAATTTAACTGTATTTTTATATTTTTAATTTGGGAAGGTTAGTTGTCGGCCTTCGGCCCTGGAAACATGTTCTCAGAGTTTCATTCAAGTCCAAACATTATCGCCTTCTGCTCTCGAAAGGTTATTGTGATTTCCTCTGAAAGATTTTACAAGTTATTGTGGGCCTTCCGCCGTTGGTGTCGCAAAAAAGGAAATTTTTAAACAATTTATTGTTACACCGATTGTTACAATACATATTTCCTTAATTTGCACAATTTAACTTTGCGGCCTTCAGCCATCTTATTGCGTTTGTTTATCTCTTTCTGTGCACCTTGTGGGCCATCAGCCCTGTTAGCATCTTAAAACATTGTGGCCTTCTGCCTTCAGTAATCATCATAGTATATTTGAAATTTTGAAGATTTAATCCGGCGGCCTTCAGCCGCTCCGCATGCTGATCTCATATATCTGTAAGATTTATCTTATTCGTAAATTTAATTGTGTGTCATGTCTTTTCAAAATTGAACTTATTCTAAGGATCTTTTTGGAGGCCTTCAGCCACGAAGCAAATTTAATTCTTTCAGAAGTGTATTTGTGAACTAAATAATAAATTACAAGCCCGCATCTCGTGGTCGTGCGGTAGCGTTCTCGCTTCCCACGCCCGGGTTCCCGGGTTCGATTCCCGGCGGGGTCAGGGATTTTCTCTGCCTCGTGATGGCTGGGTGTTGTGTGCTGTCCTTAGGTTAGTTAGGGTTAAGTAGTTCTAAGTTCTAGGGGACTGATGACCATAGATGTTAAGTCCCATAGTGCTCAGAGCCATTTGAAGCCAGCCATAAATTACAATTGTGAAATGAATCCGACAGCAACTCCATTGACCCTTTCCACAATCCTAATTACCTATCAGCCCGGCGTGATTTAGCAGGCGTTTCAGATAGCAGTGCTACTTTGCAGTCCAGAGCCCGGTCTTCTTGCCATTGTACACTGTCGTGTCCACCGCTGCCAGCTATCATGGACAATGCTTACATTCCTGGCGAGCCTTTCTGGAATATCGCAGAAGGAATGTCAGGTTTCTCGTAGGCCGACCTGAGGTGTTGATAATGGCGTCTTTGTTGCCTTAAAGGTATTCTTAACTGACATCAACTCACCACGTCCAATCAAAGGTAACTAACGCTCTCGACCGTTACAGAGTGTATTTAAAGCAAACGTGATTTTCATCCTCATACTGGTGCTACTAGGGCCACTAAAGCGACTGGCGTGAAATTTGAATAGACATCTTTCAGATGTAAAAACTAGCCT
Organism: Schistocerca serialis cubense; assembly: GCF_023864345.2. Classification (NCBI taxonomy): domain Eukaryota; kingdom Metazoa; phylum Arthropoda; class Insecta; order Orthoptera; family Acrididae; genus Schistocerca; species Schistocerca serialis. The sequence continues at coordinate 124,545,657 of NC_064645.1, forward strand.
ACCAACTTTCGTTCATGTCGCACAACTCCTTGTTGCTGCGATTTTTTTCCGTTATTGTATGTGGAGACTTCAACATTATTGCAATTCTGGTCGGCTTACACCTCTGGTACTCAAAGTACTGCTGCTTCACGAGTATAGGCTGAGAACGAAAAAACCGCTATTGAGAGAAAAATGTCCTTCTCGGAAGGAACTGCTGTCTGGAAAGAAGAATATGACGAAGACACATTTTTTTTATACGAAAATTGTGTAAGAGAATTAATGGATGATGAACATTTCCCTTCATTCGTTGAGTGTTGAAGAAAGTTCTAAATGTGCCAATAACAGAAAGTAATGTTCTAAGATTTAAAAAAAAAATACTGTGTGACATACGAAATTAGCACGCACGTTTTTCTAGTATTAAACGTTTATCATCATCCAGTAAAAACAAACTATGTTGCAAGATAAGAGAAAATCGCATTCAGTCGTTCAGAAAAGTAAAATTAAAATTTCGAGAGCAGAAGTGTCTTACACATTACCTTATTCAGACAAAACATATTTAAATATAGTATCATAAAATATAAACAATACGAAACAAAAATCATCAGTCTGCAACATCATTAAACAAATCAGTAAACTGCCAATGATGATATGGTATAAAGCGTACCATAGCAAGTAAGTCCTTTTTTCGCAGCAGACAATCGTCCCACATTTCGCACTACTGAAAGTTGTGCATAAATGAGATCGTCAACAGTTTTGCCTTTCTTTGGGAAGTTTATACTTTCTTAGTTCAGTGTCACTAAATATCCTTTTCATCTTCACTGCTCTAGGTGGCGTGATTTTAAGTTGTGCAGCAAAAGTGAGGTATAGCTTTTTTGTGTTGATGACTACCAGCAGCAGTCTGGAAGGCAAGAATGTCCTCCTCCTCCATTGTAAGTGTGTTTAATGGTAAAGAAGGGCTTGCAAAAGTAGTTTGTTCTTGTAAACCATCAGACATGTAACACTTAACCTTCTTGCGCTTTTCTATTAAGGCATAATTTCTATGACAAAATATGAAACTGTAGTCTGGAATGAGGTACTTCTATGCAATTAAATACGCCAGAAGTCACTATGAACAGTTACATACATATACGTGGGTCGTTCAGTAAGTAACGTAACACTTTTTTCCTGAAAGCAAGATTCCAGTGTATCATATTATTCCCCACACTTTGGCTACAGAACACTATTTTTCAACATAATCTTCGTTCAATACGGCGGCCTTACGCCATCTTACAAGGAAGGCCTGTATGCCGCATTGTACCACCACTCTGCTAGTCGACATCAGAGCCAATGTCTTGCTGCATCAATAACCTGCTTCACCATTCACTTACTGCTTGCCACGGTGTAGCGGCACCACCGTTTAGGACAGGGAAAGTTAGTTTTGCGCAATATTCTGAGCACAATTACAGCCAGGTGCGAGCTGGACTGCAGTGAGTTATGCATACGAATAGTTGCGGAGTACAATAGAGGCTACAGGGCCGTCAAATTTCTGAAAGAGTATACATAGCAGTTTTGCATGTAACACATCACACGCAGAAGGGGCCCACCGGCCAACCTAGTTCGTTATGAGTACACGATGCGAAGTGGCACATATGGGAAAACAGAGGTGCACAGCCATGTATAAATAGGTGCGGGTTTCTAATGAGATTCAGTCAAGTGTGGCAGCTCTCCTGGAAGGCGGAGTGTGTCACACCACCAGCTCCACGCAGCAGCAGATGGGGCACCAGCGATCCAGTCCATGGCAGGTCACTGGTTCGGCCCTCTGAGGCCGACACGGGGTCCATCGCCAGCCAGCGGCGGGCTACTCCATGGCTCACTACCACGGCTGGAGGCATTCCAAGGTGAGGGCCGCAGATTCGGACCCCAGATCGTGGGCGCTTGTTGTCACTGCGATTTGAGGCACGCTGGCGAGCCAGCACACAGCTGGTTACCTGCAGCTCACACCGAGCGGCGCTGAGTCAGCAGGGACGCAGACCGCTAAGTCGACTGCCAGCATCCTGACGATGACGCAACTCTGCTGGCATACAAGGCCGACCCACAGAGCATGCATGGGTTGTTCAGGCAGCCGATCTGCGCCAAACCATTTCGCAGCAAAGTGGTGTCCTCAGCATTGCGGGACCCAGTGACGCAGATCGAGAGGAACAGGGGCACTGTAGTTGGAAACAATAAATCACTTGGAAAGTTCAGACAAGTCTCAATATGGTGCTTTCTACCTCTTCCCGCTACATTTGGTGTTGCTGTTACATTCGGTGGTAGAATTTGCCACTACAGTGGCATGCTTCCTTCATTGGACCAAACAGATGGAACTCGGAAGGTCCGAGTTCCGGGTTGTAGGGTTGATGAGGCAATAGTCCTGAAGTTTTATGAGCTTCTCTGTGTGCAGACTTGTGTAGGGCCTTGGGTTGGCATGGAGATGCATTTTTGTGACGGTGAACACGCTGAAGTCTTCATTTTCCTGGGGACAGCACAATACGCTGCAGAGTTGGTAGTTGCAGCAGCATGAGGGAGGACATCAAACACAATAACCTCTTCAGAGTACCAGAAGACCGTCATCATGATTTTTCCGGCTAAAGATGCGGTTTTAAGCTTTTTCTTTGGGAGGAAGATAGTGTGGTGCCACTCCATGAATTAACGTTTTATTTCCAGTTTGAAGTGATGAACCTATGTTTCATAGACTGGCGAAATTCGACAAAAAACTGGCACAATCAGCCTCGTAATGTGCACAATTCTGCACGGCTTCACATTCTTCTGTTAGGCGGCACACAACTTTGAGTACCAAAGCTACTAGACAAGTGTATCAGCACTACTAACAGAAATGCCAACTGACCAGCGAGGTGTTTAATTGCGGTCCATCGATTGCCTCGAATGAGACTTCACGGGATTCACAGCTATGTGCGGCCACCTGGCACGTGGGAGATAGGACAGGTTTGCGTGATGCGATGATGACAGGCCTTTCGCCCACTGAATTACCATGCCTTTGATCACTGCCAAGTCTGCGTGGACACACTGCAAGCGCCTGCCAATACCTACAAAGCTCTGGTTTTTCCGCCAAAAGAAACTCAGTGATGGCTGTCAGCGTGGAACACACCTCAATTACAGATATCATTTTGAAGGCTTTGTATAGCGCAATCATCAGCCGAAACTTCATGAAACTATAGTGGCTGAAGCGGGGCTATTCCACAATGTGAGACTACAAATTCCTCATTTTTTTCAACTAAAACTGGCCAAGAAGAAAATGTGCAGTACTACTTATTGAACGCCCCTCTTTAGTACACGGTTTTTGTTTTCTCCACAGCAGCTGTCACCCCAAAGCACGAGTTTCCCTTTGTTGACAGTTACATTCACGGCATTTTTAGTGCAATTTAAACCCTAGAACAAACATGACGCTATGTTGTAAGGTCGCTAGACCCTTCATCCTCCCTTCATGCTCATGCTACATTTACATTACTCCCTCACTGTTGTCCTGAGCATAAACACAGAAATTGTAATATGAAAACTGGCGTAAGTAGAGACATATCCGAATGTGTAAGGCTTCTGTGGGGTGGCAGGTGGGAATAATTGTTATTAAATGTTCCTATTATTTATTTATTGCTGTTGTTTGCCATTCTCAACACTGGCTCTCTAACTACAATACAGGCAACCAGAAAGTGATTAGCAAAACGTGAAGCCTGTAATTAGAATTCCTAGTGCCCACTTCATCTGAGAAATGCATTCATAGCTATAGCTTATAGCTAGAACTGTTATAACTTACCGTGACGACGCACGAGCGACTCAAAGAAGACAATGGCTATATAAAATAGCGCTCAATGGACATGATATGGACATAAAAATCTACCGTCATTGTAGTATTAAGCTTAAGGTACGATATATGTTTTAGTTATAATAAATATTTGTTCTGGGAATACTGAATCATTTAGCAGTGCTCATTTCTATTATCTCCTCAGTATTATTTTCATTTTAATTATGCATTTTGCTAATATTACAGACTCCAAGAGCAGCAGTCCAATGTGCGTGTTACCTTGATAAAAAGAAAACTGTTTTATCGTCTTCTTGCATCAGCTTTAATATTGAATTTCTCTTTTGTGTGATGTTATAGTTGTTTTTGCGCCCTTAAGAACTTTCTGGTCCCTTAGGAAATTTTTTTGTCATAACAATAACTTCACAACCGGGTATGATCGTATCTACGATCATGAAGTAATTAGAAAGACGATAATGCGATTTCTTAATCAATAGCACGCTAGTTGTGACTGCCTCAAGCCACGCGAAACTGCAAGAAAAAACTATTCACATCTCATAATGCAATATTTTATGACAATGGTCAATCCATGATTCTTACGCCAATTGTGATTGATAAAACAGCAAGCTAAATCTTAATTTCCAACTTTCCATCGAATAGCAACATCACTTCTATTTTGTAACATCACACTTGGCGCCCGAACAGGGACTTGACCAAAAATTAGTTCAAATTCTTGGAAAATTTTCTATGTGCTTGTGTTAATAAATGTTCTGTCGTTTCATGTACACATCGTCTCTCTGTGAGAATAACGGTCAATAATGCAGTTTAATTACCGAGAGAAAAGAAAAGAAAAGAGACGTGAATTTGCTGAGACAACATAGCGGTATTCAAGCCATCAAAAAGTAAGTCAGAATTTTGCATACGCAGTGTAGTGCTTCAGTAGCAACGTTGTTTTTCCAAGTCGATCCACATCCTTTCTATCTCCTTCCCGCTATAGAAAATCTGCTTTATTTTATCTTTCAAAGTAAAATTCTTCGTAGTCTGATAATAGAAATTATTTCTCCCCATTGTTAGTATACCTGTATTGCATTTTCAACATGGTGGATAGTGTGCGCAATTTGCAGTGAAGAGCATCTTCATTCATTTGTCTGAAACGGTTAGGTTCCATCTTGTCTTCTTGCCAGATAGAATTTCATTTGTTGCTCTTAGCGGACTCACCACGTCACTGACAAACGACGAAAGCCTTGCGTAGCACCTGATTTACTGACGAAAATGGCAGATAGTAAACAGAGACAGGTGACAACAGGAGACGGGAGTGAAGACGTTAATAGTATTCCATACCCTTTACGATCGCGAACGGTAGGTTCCCGTGTGGAAACTGAACTAACCATGTCTGTAACAGGGGAAAGTGACCCTGAAGTCCAAACTCGTCCCGCTGCAGCTACAAATGACCTCGGTGCGTTAATGGAAATGCTGAAACAACAGTTTGACGCAGTAAATGAGAATATAAAAACACAAAATGAGACTATAAAAATACAAAATGAGACTGTTAACGCCCGACTAGATGCTGTAAGCGAATCATTAAAAACAGAGCTAGGCACAATCAGAACAGATCTGCATAAAGAAATTACGGCTGAATTAAATACCCATTTGGGTGAGGTGCAAACTAAGATCAGTGATCAAATTCAGAAAATGCAGAAACAGGTGAAAAGTGAAATAGCTGAAGTATCTGGAACATTAAACACAAAAATTCAGGCAGCTACCAAAGAAATAAACTCAGTTAGAAATGCAGTATCTGACATTGAAGGTGTAGTAGAGGATCTGTCGAGGCAGATAGACTCAATCAATATCGAAGAACAGGTTAAGAGCACCGTGAAAGCACACGCGGAGGCATTGTCGGAACACTACAGTGAATGGATAAAGGGTAAAGATATTTTTATCGAAAAGAAGGTCAGGGAGGAGCTTAGGGAGACTGTCAAGGATGTAACTTATGAAATCTTAGCTGCTCCTGGTAAGTCGGGAGACACAGTAGTTTCTGAATTGGGACAGATTCGGAGGACACTTACACGGGATCTTCCCGAGTGGAAGCAGCAAGTAGTGGACGAAGTCAGAATGCTGAGAAACTGGGTAGAAAATCCGCACACGCATACGCAAACTATAGGGAACAACTCTTTAGACGGTGACGAATGTCAGTCAACTCCTTATCGTTCACCGCCTGATTACATGCAAAACAACAGTCCTGTTGAGTCCCGAGTAGGGAAACTAAATGATCCGCCCACAATTGTGAGTTTAATGCAAGAGGAAAGTGTGATTAAGCATCGCACTTTTCCTGTTTTTCATCCGCAGAAGCGAGAAATACACCCCATCGTGTTCCTAAAGAATTTTTCCGGCATATTTCCCAGGAGCTGGACAGACAGACAGCGTATTCAGTTCGTCACTGGCTTTATTTCTGGTGATGCAGCATTATGGGGAACGGAAATGGTAGACACGTGTAGGAATTATGAAGAGTTTGAGAAAATGTTCTTGGCAAAATTTTGGAGTAATGGGGTACAGCAAAGATTAAGGAAGGAGGTGTATGGTGCGGAAATTTTCAATGAGAAGCATGGAAGTCTCCGGCGATACTTTGAGAAGTATCTAGCAAAACTTAAATTCTGGGATTCTCCGATTTCTTCCAAGGACGTAATTATGATTCTCAAAAGCAAACTCCCTGTGTCTATTAGAGAGAAATTAGTAAATGTGTCCGAAGAAGACACGGATGTATTCCTTTCTGTGCTGGATTCCTTAGATTTAATTAGCGAGGATGTGCGCTCCAAGGTTGGCAGCGGCAAATTCTTCCCTGGCAGCCAGCAGAATGCATCGCACGCGGACAACAATGCGCCCAAGGAGAGAGCGAGCTACTGCGACCGCTGTTACCAACCTGCCAGCGGTTATCAAAACGCAAACGGCAATAATTTTAAACGGAAGCAGAAAACCAATTACAGTAATCAGCAGAGATACCACCCAATTTACAACCACCAGGTACAACATCAGTACGGAAACCCACCCTTTAATTCTGCGCCTGAGCAGCATGGAAATTCTCCACAAACTAGTGGTAATTTTTCAAATGGACCAGTGTACAATCAAAGTTACAGGTCGAAAAATAGCAAGTGGCATGGGCAAGGCGGAGGCCACCCAGCACATCAGAACAAATTTTCACAGAATAGAGGACCGCGGAACAATTTTCAAACGGTACCAAATGCGAACTTTCCTTCACAAGGAAATGGTTCTGCCGGCAACCAAAAGATCGGGCGACAGCAGCCGTCTCAAGTATTCTATTCAGAAGTGAATGCACCCAGTGGATTTTACCACTTTACACCGGCATTTGTACCACATAACCAGCACCAATATGAAACGGAACAAACACTTAAGGCCATGAATGACAAACAGGTTAAACATCCTGCGGAAAATTAGAGGCAGCGCCTTTCAGCCTCCAAGAGGTCGCTGCGGATTTTGAGTGGGGGCACTAACGAATACTCTGATTCTGAGTATGTTAATGCGATACGGTACGACCAAGAGACCGACTTACGAGATGACCTTGCACCTGACCTAGAAGCTCAAGACATTAACAACATTTATGATGAACAGGTCCAGGCTTCTATTAAGATTTCTATTGCCAACATTCCTTTCACAGCCGTTGTTGATACAGGAGCAAACATCGTCATGTCACCATGTCTCTTCAGACAGGTGTCTTCTGTTTCAAAAGTTTTATCATTGCAGATTCAGGGTTGCTCCATATCGGGAGCGATCGGTCAATTGAAACAGAGAGTTAGTTTACAGACACAGCCTCAACTGCAGATAGAATCTGTTTCGGTTTCTTGCCTCTTGCGTACTGGAAATTTCCTTGTGTGAACTGTTAATGATAAGTATTGTGTTGAACAGCGCACTGACTACATGGTAACGGCTACTACATGTAAACTTTAAGTATTAAATGCTATGTATGGAAAAATTGTTTATAGTGATGGACATTGAACTGATATTTCTTCAACAAGCTGAAGCAGGAAATAGGGGTTGCACCAAGAATTTCAATTTAATTTTAAGTTAGTATTAAAAAAAAAGTGCTTGCGAGGCGATTGCCCGGAGCTATATAAAATATGTAAAGGTGAGAAATGGAGGAGGATGCGTAAATAAGCACTTCTCTCAAGGTACAAGAATATTTATAGATTTATTTTTAGTAATGTAAGTACTTGAAGTTCTGTAGTAAAAGCCCAAATTACCTGCTTAAAAAAAAGGGTACATGTTCAAACAGTCCAGACAGTGGACAGGAGTAGAAGAAATAGAAGTTCAGTTAAAGCGTGCTGTTAAATGGAAAAACAAGTGGTAACCCACATGTGTTCACGCAAGGAGACAATAAGCTGTAGTAAACTAAGTTAGGTGAAATACAGTACAAATAGAGGCAAACCATGAAGCATCAATAATGTAGCGTGAGTACTCCACGAGGCCATTAATTGCTATGAAAGTAAACTATTTCCCTGTGATCTGAGCCCAATGTAAAGAGTATATGAGGAATGTTAGCTGACGAATTGATTTCAGTAGAATCGAGGTACTAAATAACCACACAGCAAGCCCCCTGTATCATAAATAAGCCCAAGTAAAGATCTTCAGAAGATCTGTAGTGTAATCTAGCGACCATTCAATACCCTAATTGAAGGCTAATCTAAAGAACAAGCAATGCAGTGATATTTAAACTTAATATTGACTATAACCTGAGTAAGACGTAGAAGTAGCAAAGCATGCTGTAAGGAAGGAGGTTGAAGTTTATATATGTGCCTATGTTTATTAAGATAATTTTATTTACATGCAGATTTTATTGCAAAAATGTCTCCTAAGACACTCCTCTTATGAAATCCATTTTCCTTGTGCCCGTTCCTTTTGATCCTGGTTCATTAACCCAGACCAAGGATCGACTTGTAAAAGGCACGTGTGCTTCGAAGCAAAGCAGTGCTTATGAGAAATGAGACACGTAGCGTGATGAACTTCGCTAGCTTTGGTAATGTTTGTTATGGACCGGTTGCGTAAACCCAGTGAACTGTCGGTAATTCCATTCATGCAAAAAAAAAAAAAAATAGTAGACACGCGTTACCCTATTTTTTTTTAACAGAGAACGATTGCTGAGTACATGAAGCGAAGAGGGAGAACTATTGTTATCCAGTCTGCCCTCAAATATAAAAAAATTTGGCAAGCACAAAGGAAAGCACGAAAAGAAAAAAAAAGATTCAGCGTTAAATGTGTACTCGTTAAGTAGTAGATATGCTGCGTGGCAGTAGAAAATGATCTTGGGTGCACTAAAGAATAAATGCAACGAGTGTTGCGAAACCTGTAGTTTTCATAATGAGGAGATGAGCACTTAAAAGAAAGTTTGAAAGAATATTTTTAGGTTCACTAGTGAAAGCAAATCTTGAGATATAAAGAGTCCATTCATAAAGCAGTTGTTCACTGGACTTAACAAAAGGAGTGACCATTAATTGTAAATATTAGCTCGTAAGTGATCTTTTGTAAATAGTAGAATATAAGTCTTTCTGTACCAATGGAGTAAACCTGCAAAATTGATTGTTTTGTAAATGAATTCCATCGGCGAAGGAACTAAGCACGAATGCTGTGTGAAGATGCACACTAAAGTGCGACGTGCATAATAAAAATAACTGTTCACTGTATACTAGTGGTAGTGTTGTACTGCAAGTGTAAAAAAGAGAAGTCAAGGCTACGACAACAGGTGCAACGCAAAGTTCAGTGTTGTTCTATGTGCAGCGACAGCTAAAACATTCGTCGTCACTTACCTGTGAGCCTCATGGGAGGCAGTTGACAGAGAAGTATGGAGGCAACTTCAGTGTCCGGCTCCTCCGATGGGAAACGCGCGCGAGGTGTTTGTATCGATGCACTCGTGTGATACGAAGTTCACAAAAAAAAAAGGGAGCAATCGACGACCAGCAGCTCTGTTACAGCCTGAGCGCGAACGGATACTAAGTATTGGAGCTCACGCAACACTGTGCAGCCGCTGTGAGTGGCTGACGTGTGGGTGACGAAACAATCCAAACTTTAAACTGCTAACCGCCATGACTTCAATCGTACATACTGGAGGAAAGACATTTGTACACTTGTGTGACTACATCTTCATATGTAAATTAAGCGATTTTCTTGAGTTGAAGTTAAGATGAGTGAGAAGTAGATTGTTAGATTACTCAGACCTTAAAGCCATTAATACCGGCACTCCTGAACACTGCTAAAATGAATTATAATCCTGTCTCTTGATGGACAAAGAAAATGAATGTGCACTATAGGAAGACCCTAAACTCCAGACCAGTCTCGATCCTTAACAAATGTATCCAATAGGTTGTAAGTTATACTAATAATTTTCCACTTCTTCTGTTTCATATAGTAAATAAAAACCCGGGAAGCCACTTGAATTCCTGGCACCACAGTGGAAAAGACAGATGTACTGCATGATGAACGCCGTAGACAGCTAACACAGAAAGTGAAAGCATCACGAAGTGTAGTGCTACGTTATTAAACTGTAATTGAACCACAATGAGTCAACAGATGCTCGAACATTGTCCACTCTAGTTTAGTGAAAATAAGCACTCGCGTATTAGTTGTTAAGCTCAAGAGAAAGTAATTTCTGAATTCTATCCCCTGAAGTGCGAAATGAACGTTCACTTATTGTTATAAGCAAATATGGACCAAACTTAAATATGCACATAAATGTTAATCTTGCTATTGTGGAATGAAGTGACTGATGAACAAAGAATGAAAAACTTTATTTTGAAAAATGATAAATATCTGATGTATGTTTATAAATGTAATTTCAATTTATGTGCATAGTACGCCAGTAACATTATGTAAATGTCACACCAATAATCACGAATATCTCATGAGAACATGAGGATCGAGGTAATCCTTCGGCATTCCCTCTCTCCTCATGGGAGGCAATGAGATATTCGCTATTTTTGACTTCATTAAAACAGCAAATACGAGTAGTTAATACTTTCAGCCAGAAGGCAAATACTTGTTTGTAAATAATGATTAATGTATAATGAGGCGTCGCATAGCGACGGTGGAATTTTCTAGTGATGTAATTTGTCGTCTTTGGGCGGCAATAAAAACAGAAAAATACGGATAGATATACGATCCTTCACTATTTTGTTCGCTGGAGAACAAATGAAGCCTTGAGCGCTAAAAAGACTTTTACTGTTTTTCTCAAGTAAGACGGACGCAGATTTGTGGCAGTCTAATCTAATTTTTACTAAATGTGTAAAAACGTGTTATGTCTAAGTTCGAGTGAAGTGTAAAGAACTGTTATAACTTACCGTGACGACGCACGAGCGACTCAAAGAAGACAATGGCTATATAAAATAGCGCTCAATGGACATGATATGGACATAAAAATCTACCGTCATTGTAGTATTAAGCTTAAGGTACGATATATGTTTTAGTTATAATAAATATTTGTTCTGGGAATACTGAATCATTTAGCAGTGCTCATTTCTATTATCTCCTCAGTATTATTTTCATTTTAATTATGCATTTTGCTAATATTACAGACTCCAAGAGCAGCAGTCCAATGTGCGTGTTACCTTGATAAAAAGAAAACTGTTTTATCGTCTTCTTGCATCAGCTTTAATATTGAATTTCTCTTTTGTGTGATGTTACAGTTGTTTTTGCGCCCTTAAGAACTTTCTGGTCCCTTAGGAAATTTTTTTGTCATAACAATAACTTCACAACCGGGTATGATCGTATCTACGATCATGAAGTAATTAGAAAGACGATAATGCGATTTCTTAATCAATAGCACGCTAATTGTGACTGCCTCAAGCCACGCGAAACTGCAAGTAAAAACTATTCACATCTCATAATGCAATATTTTATGACAATGGTCAATCCATGATTCTTACGCCAATTGTGATTGATAAAACAGCAAGCTAAATCTCAATTTCCAACTTTCCATCGAATAGCAACATCACTTCTATTTTGTAACATCACAAGCTCTGAGGAATTAGGAGACTGTCTGGAATTCAAAATTAAAAACCATTCTCTCTAAAATGTTCACTATATTCTGAAAGTCACAGACCAAAAGAATCCACACAATCCAACTACCAGACCAGTTCAGAGTCTAATGCGCTGATGCAACTATGACTGTTCAAATTAAATGTTTAAGGGAATGCTCGCCATAATTTGATGATAATGTTCATCAAACGCTACGCTAAATAATGGTAGAATGTCTGTCCCGTGGCGGTACGTGAAAAGATGACATACGCAAACTGAAGGTAGATCATTAAAGTCATCCCAGAATTAACACTTCACTAGAAAACGATTTCATGGTTACGCATATCCCGAGTAACTCATTACGGCATCCGAGGCTGTTTATAGCAATGATACCGACGCGACGCGACTCACGGCACACGTGGTGCGCTAATCAGCGTCTGCAGAGAACTCGGGCCTTCTTCTCTGGCGCAGCGTTCTTATATATAAAGCCGCAGTGCGGACGGCTAAGGGAACGCCTGACCAAATCCGCTCTCCCAACTAGCCGCTGGGCTAGTAATGCACCACTTTAAGTTATCGAATAAATCATTGCTTCCTTTGCTAATGGCAGATGAAGCTCTCAATTTAAATGTGCAATGAGCACACAGGTAAGTAATCGTAATAAAAGTCTGACGTGGCTAAGTCAAATATTTTGGCCGAGAGAATTAATTTAATTACACTACACGCAGTAGACGAGCTCTGACTTGCTCTTTGGAGATACGCTATAGCTACAGTTTTATAGTTATTCAGTTGAAACATCTCACAGCTCTATGATTATAGTGGATCTCCCTTCTACTTAAATTTAAACATCCTAGCTTTATTTATTCGCCTACTTAATCTATCTTGCTTCCTTAATTTTTGAGACAAAAACCAGAAACTCATGAATTTCAACTAAAATTTTAATTTGTGAGATCCAGAATACTGTTTCTGCTAAATTATTATGAGAAAGGAATCTAAATATAAATTTTTAAGTTTCTAGCTCTTTTCTGTTGCGCCAATGATTTTTACAGAAAAATGTCCAAATTTCGAAAATGGTTAAAGTTATTGAACTGATACTCAACACATATTGATTTAGTATTACTCCTGACATGCTAGAAACGTTTCAGGTTATTTACTTGATTTTTAAAGTATTGCGCAACATTTATGACGTCAGAGCTAGTTACAGTGGACTAGGCTGGCACACAATGGAAAGAGTGATGTGAATTTTATACGGCGTGAGCAGGCTGCTTCCCTACATCATCCTCTACTTAATTTTTTTTGAATGTAAATGGAAAAAAAATTAATTACAAAAAGGGGAGAAAGAGTCAGTTTAACTCCCTATGAAAATTAAAATTGAAATGTAAACATATAGAAATATTAAAAGAAAACTGATTACCTACTTCAATTATTTGAACTGCTGGCATGTTCACTGCCTCTTAAGCAACATTATCACTCAAAATTTGAGAAAAATCAATGAAACACTTTGGCATACATATTGCCTTAGACAGACAAACACGTAAAATATGTAAAATAATGAAAATCTTAAATCCATTAAATACATTTTTACATACACAAATTCAAAGAAAATAACATAGTTATTCATGATACATTAACAGATAATTATATTTTAGCAGTCTTTTCTAAACCTGAAAGAAAATTTCACAAATCATGACAATTTCATTTTTACACACGTGGTTGTAGCCGCTTTGGCTGGCGTTCTACGCTTCCATTCACAAGGGTAGAGGAGGGGAAGTTGCTATGGAGTGCGTCCTTCACGTTCACTCTAAATTACATGGGGAAAGGGGAGGGGTCACTGTGAGTTGTGTCCAAGTCACTCTACGCTTTCACGCAGCTACCAGGCTGCCATTATCTGGTTTGTCCTGTAGAACACACAAAAAGAGTGCCTCAGACTCTGCTCACTTTTGGGTCACAATGAAATGGGGATATATACATTTTATCTTTCAATATGGTGCTGGAACAAAGTTAACAGAACTTTTTCAATTTTACTCTCGCAGTTACTTAATTGTCATAAAATCGGTAAACAAATGGCTCAAAACGCCGTTAGTTACGTACTAGAGAAAATTTATGCTCAAGGCATACAATCATAAATACTATTTAATCTCAGTTTATCATTTCTGGGCCGGAACACTGAACCAATGCTCGGTACATTCTTGATACATTTGTATTTTATTTATTTAGCTGACTCATCTTCGATTACCTTATTCTTAGAGATAGTATGAGTATATTTGATCAGTAGTTGCCTTTTCAGCTTCTTTGTACATGTGAGTAACTTGTGGTAATAGTACAGTTCTGAGTGTTCAAAACACACTACGTTTAGTTGACTACTAAATCCACTTATTGGTCCTCTGCTGCTGTGTCAGTTCCACATCTGCAATTATGTACTTACTTCATCGAAGTGTATTTATGCTGAGCTATAAATAATGTTTCACGTCTGCCATTATGTTACTCAATTATGTTGCTAGTGTATGTACTTACTTAACACTCACTCCATTAAAATTTAAAGCATAGGATAGCACATTTATTTCATATCCATAGTGTATTGCAGCTGATCAGTTTGCTCACGTGGCAATCCATTTCCACTCGATCGGACGCTGAAACCACAGGTAGTCTCTCTCGACCTACCACTAAAGTGCATTAAGTAATTATGGTCGAGCGTAATGCTAAATTCCTTAAACCTATAGGACACCATGAGCTGCTCTGTCTCATCTAACATAAGGGTACCTATGGTCGCATTCACGCCTCCAACTCATAACCTCAATACGTGTAGGTGTGTTCTGTCACACACTACACCAAATAACGGCCAGCTCCAACCTTATAAATATTTGAAGGACGTGTCCTTCACGTCTCAACCACAAACACTGTTCCATTCTATTACACTGCCATTCCTTGCTACACAAGGTGAGTTCATTCATACAACTTATCTGCGTATTTTTTATAACACTAAGCAATCTCTTTTACTATTAATTAGTTAGCTCTACAGCATAGAATAGGTTTCACTGCCACTTCAGATCCTGCTTGTACACGAATTTGTATATCTTTTTAAATTACTGTTGGTGGACCATTTCCAATAAAACAACACTTTGTACTTACAATATTACCAGGGTTCTATACATACTTGTTATTCAAATACATTTGTATCTTAATTACGTAATACTTCTCTATTGTTTATGGCACTGTTAGGTTTGTCACATAAGGTATTTTCTTCACTAATCGGTGTGTAGAATGGTTACAGAACTCATGGCTAGATAGCCATGACGGAAAATTTTTGTATTGCAAAGAAGGAGTCGAAACTTTGGTGGATAGGAAAGATGAAGAATGAGTGGGACCTGAAAAGGAAAGAAGATCTCACACAGCTGGGACTGCACAGCTGCCACACTGTGTAGAGGTTACAGAACGACCTCCTCCCTATAGAATTCATTAGTTTATTATTGGCTTGATAACCATAACTGAAAATTTAATGTGTTGGAAGGAAGAGGTCGGAATTTTAGGTGGATAGAAAAGATGAAGAGAGAGTGAAATCTGAAATGGGAAAGAAGATCTCACACAGCTAGGACTGCACAGCTGCCACACTGTGTAGAGGTTACAGAACAACCTCCTCCCTACAGAATTCATTAGCTTAATGCTGGCTTGATAGTCATACCGGAAGATTTTAGTATTTGAGAGTAAGAGCCGAAATTTTGGTGGATAGGAAAGATGAAGAATGAGTGAGACCTGAAAAGGAAAGAAGATCTCACACAGCTGGGACTGCACAGCTGCCACACTGTGTAGAGGTTACAGAACAACCGCCTCCCTACAGAAATCATTCACTATCTATGAACTTCTTTAGGTCGATCACGTTCCTGAGACCGAATAGCTTTTTACTCTTAGGGTACTCTAGCCTATGTGCATTGGCATGTGGTTTTCCTATGATCCTGAAAGGTCCTTGGTATACGAACATGAATTTCTTTGTTTCTGCATTTATTTTCTTTGATTTTTCCTTCTGATTAGCTGAAATTTTATCGATTTCCTGCCATTTAACTTCTATCTTGTCCAAAATAATTGCTTCTTCTTCTTCTGTGTTTAGCTTACTTTTACTAAGATTAACACCTTCGTCCTAATATCTCCTATTTTTCAGAACTCGTATAGGCAGCTCCCAAGTTTCATCATTAGTTACTACATGTTTATCAATAAAAGGTACTATAATTACTCCGGTTATTGGCAAGACCATTTTTAACTGGCTTCTTTCAAAGTCAACAACACTCTGATATTTTGACAGGAAATCTATGCCAATTAAAACTTCAATACTGAGATTATTTACAATTAAGCATGTATGATCAATTAAATTACCATTAATGTTAAAGGGCAGCAAAGCTTCTTGTTTACCGTTTTTGACACCTTGCCAGTAGCACCAATTATTCTTAGTCCTGATACCCTCATTACGGTAAGCTTGTCTTTACCAGGTGATGCATCAAAGAAGGACTGAGATATCGCACTCACCTCACTTCCCTTGTCTAAGAGACAACGTACATTGATACCCACCATATTCACTATTATTATAGGGTGGCTTATTCCTGGTTGTACAGGTGATTCCTCAAACTCATCCAATAGTTCCTTTTGGATTTGTCTCCAACTAAAGTCATCGACATCTGTCTCCATTACATTTAGGTCAAAGTGTGTAGGGGATTCCTGAATTACATTTTCAGCTGCCTTTTCCAGTCGGTCTATTAATTTCAAATCGAAACACCGCACGACTTCATTACATTTAGTTTGCTGAACATGACCCAAATTACTGTAGTCTGAGCGATTCTGCGCCTCCAGACCGGGCATAACACTAGTTACAGCTAAACAACTTTCACTATTATCGTCGGGTTCCTTCTCAAGTGACAACTGGTCACAGCTACTGGGTTCATCGACCCCCAACAGGCTATCCTCTACATTCTCACTTACCTCCTGTCCTAAATCTATTAGTACAGTATCAACATCCTGCACAGGCGCTTTAGATAAGAGCACATCATCCTCATCGTAAATATAAGCATGAATTTCTTCTGCTTCTTCACCTGACAATTTAGTATTTTGTAGCTCTTCCCTACCATTACACTGCTGCGCCTTCTCTTTCTCTTCCCACTTAGAAAGCGTCTCTAACACGGTATCTATCAAATACTGTGAGTGATCTAATATTTCTGCTGTATCCTTAGATGCTACCGATCCCTCATCCACATGTTCAGTCTGAGTATTCTGATCTGTCTTTCCAATTACTGTAATTACTGGCTTAGGAAAAGTAACCGCCTGGTGAGCGCCAGTGTCCTCATAGACGGGAACTAGTTTTCCTGCCTCAGCCTACTATTGTTTCCTTTGTTTCCATTATAATTAACTGGCACAGCATTGCTTTCCGCACTGTTGTTTACCTGCATAATTTTGTTCGGGACAAATTTACTATCATTTGGATGCCATTGTTGGTTCTGATAATTATTTCACCAATTCCTACCTCTCTTAGGATGGCAAACACCTACTGTTCTGATGTTTACATTGCCATTCTGCTCGTTCTTAGAATTACTACTAGTGTTATTAGCATTTCTGTTATTATGTGCTTGCTCCTCATTGGCAGCAACACGCTCTACACCTTCCAAATATTCAATGATTGTCTCTGGGGGCAGATATAATTCTAGTTTGCCAATACCATGGCAGTTTGGCTTCAAGACCCAGAATTATCATTTCAGGTTTCAACTTTTCGGCCAAATGTGACAAACGTGAGATCCATGACCTGCCAAACTCTTTAATAGATTCCTTGCCAGCACTGAAGCGTTTTCCACTCCAAAATTCTCTCAACACTTCATTTTGCTTATTACTAGAGCAATACTCATTAATGAAAGCTGTTTTAAATTCCGCTAATGTATTACACATCAACATACCATCAGCTGACCAACGCATGGCGTCACCCGCTAAATAGCTTCTAATAAATGACGTTTTCTCTCGGTCACACCAAGTTGGTGGAATCACATCTTCAAAATCGTTCCAGAAATCTAGCGGTTGGATATTTTTATCTGGATCGAACCGCAAGACTTGCCGACACCCGATAAAAGCGGCGTTTGCAGCTACAACTTGTTGCATACTACCATTACCAAAAGTTACTGAAGCTACTTTACTCTCAATGTTAGCAATGTTAGTACTAACATTTTCTACTCTCATTTCAACATTACCTACTCTTTGCACAATATGAGTAGTATCAGTTGTGATTGCGTCTACTTCTGCTTGACATATGTTTACTTTTATATTAACATCTTTAAACCTATCTAAGCACAGTTCAGATTCCGCCTCAATCTTTTCTGTTAACTTGTGCTCCAGCTTCGCATCTCACATTTGGAAGTCTTTGCGAACCTCAGCAACTTCGGATTTTACTGTTTTATACATTTCATAAAATTGTTGAGCAACCTTTTTCTTAATATCCTCATGATTGTAATCAATTTTATAATTCAAACTGTCCAGATCCTCTTTCAACTTATTGCAACCAGCCTTGAAGGCATTGTCCATTACCTCCAATCGTTTATTAAAATTAGTTCGGCTGGCCACAATCTCATACTTTAATTCAGCATTACTGGCTGACAATTTTGCATTACTGGCAGCTATTGCTTGTAATATAACATTTAAATCAATAGCCCCAGTATCTTTGGGTTGCTCGCTAGCTGGCTTTTTATCACACTCAGGTGACGAAAAACTAGCTCCAACACCAGAATCATCAAAAGTAAATGAAACTTCTGATTGATCAGTCATATCTAACTTGTCCTTCTTAAACTCTACCATCTCTTATGACTGTTTCATTTTTAATTCATCAGAGAAACTATCATCCAATAAATTAACAATTTCTGATTTCTGCTTTACTACAGGGGTCTCTATTATTGAATCATTGCCCCTTTTCACACTCCTGTCAGGAGACAATACTTCATATTTCACTTTAACATTACTATTTTCATGCATATTTACACTTCAACCGTTGTCTGGATTTACAATTCCCTCAACAGACATAGGTTCTGATTTAAGTTTAACCTCAGTTTCTTCTGGCAGTTCCATCGCCGACAGTCTTTTAGTGCAGGTTAGTAAAAATTTTAACAGCTTTTCACTTAACTTAGTTCCTTCTGCACGACATATGTCGTTGCCGGCGCGGCGTACCAGGATTACTGATGCGACGCGGCGCGTTGAACTGCAGACGGCACTTCGACGGCTGCTGTGTGTTTGCGAGGCCTGCAACTGCAGGCGCGGCTCTGGTTGCTCCAGCGGGCGACTGCGGTGAGGCGAAACTGGCTTCTCGCGATGCCGGCAGCGCCGCTAGACTCAGTGCCAGCTCAGTCAATCCAGATGCATTGTTAATCCAATTGCGTCGTCCACATACACACGTAACACTATCACTGCTCTATTACTCAGTTGCGTGTCGCATTTCACTCCCAAATCCGAATATTTAAGAATCACTTTCACTTTTACTCAGTTTCTTTCCCGGCCGATTAGCAACATATGTGGGGCGGCAGGTGGGAATAATTGTTATTTAAATGTTCCTGTTATTTATTTATTGCTGTTGTTTGCCATTCTCAACACTGGCTCTCTAACTACAATATTGGCAACCAGAAAGTGATTAGCAAAACGTGAAGCCTCTAATTAGAATTCCTAGTGCCCACTTCATCTGAGAAATGCATTCATAGCTACAGCTTATAGCTCTGAGGAATTAGGAGATTGTCTGGGATTCATAATTACACGCAGTAGACGAGCTCTGAACTTGCTTTTTGGCGATACGCTATAGCTATAGTTTTATAGTTATTCAGTTGAAACATCTCACAGCTCTATGATTATAGTGGATCTCCCTTCTACTTAAATTTAAACATCCTAGCTTTATTTATTCGCCTACTTAATCTATCTTGCTTCCTTAATTTTTGAGACAAAAACCAGAAACTCATGAATTTCAACTAAAATTTTAATTTGTGAGATCCAGAATACTGTTTCTGCTAAATTATTATGAGAAAGGAATCTAAATATAAATTTTTAAGTTTCTAGCTCTTTTCTGTTGCGCCAATGATTTTTACAGAAAAATGTCCAAATTTCGAAAATGGTTAAAGTTATTGAACTGATACTCAACACATATTGATTTAGTATTACTCCTGACATGCTAGAAACGTTTCAGGTTATTTACTTGATTTTTAAAGCATTGCGCAACATTTATGACGTCAGAGCTAGTTACAGCGGACTAGGCTGGCACACAATGGAAAGACTAATGTGAATTTTATACGGCGTGAGTAGGCTGCTTCCCTACACTTTGAACAAACAATACTTGTTGCAGATCGATTGCTAATGTAAATTAATAGTGTTGCTTCCACAACGTGACAAAAAAAGGCAACTATTATGTTCGTGCATAATCTGATGTAATTCACCGCTGATTGTCAAGCACATTTAGAATGAGGAAGGCTGTGTAGATAGAACCAGCACCTCCTCTTCGTCACTGTTACGATTCGTTACCTTCATCAAATGGTGAAGCGTTTTTAGTATAATGTACTGTCATTGATGTTGCCCTTTAGAGGGAACAAAACCAATTTTGAAAATTGATACTTAGCACATTTAGAATGTTACGTCTTGAAGTGTTTGTAAGAACTTCTTAGGCGACCAGAAGGCAGAAAATTAACGTCATATTGTGCAAGTACTAGTGAGATAATACCGCCATATGGGATGTAACTCGTCACTTAAGATAATTTCTTCAGCGACTATTTGTACTTCTTATCAGGTATTGTTTTGTATTGTATTGAACTGGGGCCTAGAAACGACGGAGAGGCTTTGTACCCGCTGTAGCCCGCAGCAGTACACAACCCCACAACAGGCTACAGCAGTCCACTCACCCCACCGATGCCCCACAACGAACCCAGGGTTATTGTGCGGTTCGGCCCCCAGTGGATCCCCCCGAGAACGTCTCACGTCAGACGACTGTAACTCCAATGTTTGCGTAGAGTAATTATGGTGTTCGCGTACGTGGAGAAAGTGGTTGCGCAGCAATCGCCGACATAGTATAACTGAGGAGGATTAATGGGAACCAGGCCGCACTCGCCGAGGCAGATGGAAAACCGACTTAAAAACCATCCACAGGCTGGCCGGCACACCGGACCTCGACACTAATCCGCCGAGCGGATTCATGTCGGGATCCGGCACGTCTTTCCGCCCGGAAGGCAATGCGTTAGACCGCACGGCTAACCGGGCATGCTCTTATCAGGTAACTTCCGTGCCTAAGTGACGAACTTGGAGAACTGTTCCACCAGGACATTTCTCACATGTATTATGTTCGAGTATAATGACTTTTCTGGAGACTAGAAATCTACTCTGTAGGAATCAGCATGGGTTTCGAAAAAGACGATCGTGTGAAACCCAGCTCGCCCTATTCGTCCACGAGACTCAGAGGGCCTTAGACACGGGTTCCCAGGTAGATGCCGTGTTTCTTGACTTCCGCAAGGCGTTTGATACAGTTCCCCACAGTCATTTAATGAACAAAGTAAGAGCATATGGACTATCAGACCAATTTTGTGATTGGATTGAATAGTTCCTAGATAACAGAACGCAGCATGTCATTCTCAATGGAGAGAAGTCTTCCGAAGTAAGAGTGATTTCAGGTGTGCCGCAGGGGAATGTCGTAGGACCGTTGCTATTCACAATATACATAAATGACCTTGTGGATGACATCGGAAGTTCACTGAGGCTTTTTGCGGATGATGCTGTGGTATATCGAGAGGTTGTAACAATGGAAAATTTTACTGAAATGCAGGAGGATCTGCAGTGAATTGACGCATGGTGCAGGGAATGGCAATTGAATCTCAATGTAGACAAGTGTAAATTGCTGCGAATACATAGAAAGAAAGATCGCTTATCATTTAGCTACAATATAGCAGGTCATCAACTGGAAGCAGTTAATTCCATAAATTATCTGGGAGTACGCATTAGGAATGATTTAAAATGGAATGATCATATAAAGTTGATCGTCGGTAAAGCAGATGCCAGACTTAAGATTTTTTGGAAGAATCCTAAGGAAATGCAATCCGAAAACAAAGGAAGTGGGTTACAGTACGCTTGTTCGCCCACTGCTTCAATACTGCTCAGCAGTGTGGGATCCGTACCAGATAGGGTTGATAGAAGAGACAGAGAAGATCCAACAGAGAGGAGCGCGCTTCGTTACAGGATCATTTAGTAATCGCGAAAGCGTTACGGAGATGATAGATAAACTCCAGTGGAAGACTCTGCAGGACAGACGTTCAGTAGCTCGGTACGGGCTTTTGTTGAAGTTTCGAGAACATACCTTCATCGAGGAGTCAAGCAGTATATTGCTCCCTCCTACGTATATCTGTCGAAGAGACCATGAGGATAAAATCAGAGAGATTAGAGCCCACACAGAGGCATACCGACAATCCTTCTTTCTACGAACAATACGAGACTGGAATAGAACGGAGAACCGATAGAGGTACTCAAGGTACCATCCGCCACACACCGTCAGGTAGTTTGCGGAGTATGGATGTAGATGTAGATGTATGTACTCTTAGAGGCGTTATCAATGCAATTGGGGTACTGCAGTGCTGTCCGACTACTTCTGGACTTCACGAAGAGACATTCCTGACAAACTATCACAGGAAATCAGACAGAAAATACTGTTAGATTCGTTTATTCATCCCCCTTTACTCTTACGTTGCTCATTTGTTTCATTCATTTGTGTACTGACACATATTGTTTTGTTCTTTTGTCATACACATACATCGCTCTATGATACACCACATCAAGAAAACGAAAACTGTAACTGGGTCCCACTGTTCGAAATTTGTCTCAAAAGTGGCTACAAACTTCCTCTGTTATGGTGCAAAACCATAGCGCCCTTCGCCGTAACCCTTAAGTTCGGCGACAATTCAAACAGCAAGGTGTCAACACTTGACGGAAAAGGTCACATCTCAGAAGTTCATATAAACCATACGAGGGTTTGATGATGCCACATTGGCACCAAATTTCGCCACAATTCTGCACATCGTCACCATGTATGTGTCACGTGACCAGAGGGTCGTCACAGTCCCTCTTAACCACATCTCACCCTTCTTTTGATGTTCTGACATCCCTTCTCAATGGATGTCAGAACCGCGACACGCTGCGTTGCTTCCTTTGATGTCTCTGCGGTGGAGGTCAGAACCACGGCACCCTGCGTTGAAATCACGTGGTTTTCTTATGGGTGCCCGAAGAAAACATTCCAGACACACCGTCGCTCAGAATAGACAGGAAAATGTCTCATGGGGTAGCATAAAGGACGTCGATGAAATCACCCCTTTCCTTTAGGCGTTGGTTCCCACACATCTCGCAGTTGAAAGCGACAGTTCGCTGTACGATGAGAAGCAGGAAGATGTTGTTGGCAGCCTTGGATACTGTGAACACCCACGGACGTTTTAACCTTCGCTAGGGACATAGCAGATACGTCAAAGATGAGGTGAAATGTGGGTAAGAGGGCAGAGGCGACACTCGTGCTACTGATATGTCTGGAAAGCCGAAGTACACGTTTATTGACAGCATCACTTTTCACAAATAAAGCGTATACGATGTCCTCACAAATGAAGTTCTAACTTCTTTGTGCATGTTGATTAGCCGTGTAACAGTCCATGCACCTTTTTGAAAAGCAAATATATTCGCAGTTCACACACACACACACACACACACACATATATATATATATATATATATATATATATATATATATATATATATATATATACTGAAAAGCAAATATATTCATGGCTGTTCTTGCTGAGACACCCACCGTTCCTCCCAACCACTCATCTTCAGTAAGAATCCAAACAACTGATAGTCTCCTTCAAACTTTATGTATCCGGTTCTCTTCTTTCTTGGTCCGCCTCAAACATCTTACCGTCTTTGAATAATTCAGATGCGTAATGCTTTGACTAAAAGTCCTCCCCCTCCCCCGCCATTCTCAACCCCGACGCCGTTACAGAGTCTCCGACAACACTCCTCATCTCCTTTCTGTTATAGTATTTCCTCCCGTGCCTTCAAAACACATCTTTGCTACTACTTTACACGACCGTCCCCCATTAACGAACTTCCATCATCGTCGATCCTCTCTCACTATCAACTGTCTCCTGTCTCCCACTGCAATAACCAAATAAAATTAAATTTTTACCTGATTGTCATATGGTAAATCTTAAATTACGTGAATTTACAAGGAAAGAATACCTTCACAAATAAAATGTTATACAACAAGAAAAATTCATTAACGTTTTATATTTGTATGCACAAGATAGAAAATATAATAAGAATAACATATCCCGGGTACAAAGACAATTAATGTAACGTAGACTGTCAAATGAACATGTAGAAATTATATAAGATGAAAATCTCCGTCACAGTTTTCCTGAAGCTGTCTTATTTGAATAAAATGTCTCATTTTGTCACTATTAACCAGCTTCGTCCACACTTACATTTTACTGTGATTAGTCCAAGCGGTGCCGTGCCGTCCTTTAACAGTTAGATTGTAGTTTGTTTATATGAATTCACTGTTTCATAGACCACTTGAAATCACATCAGGCAGCTCTGTAACTAAGTTCTGTAATGGAGCGGAGGAATCATAATCAGTCGCAATGGACAAATGTATTCATCTGTCATGTTTATTTGTCTATTTGGCTTGAATTTATTGAAGCATAATGCCAACAAATATTTTTAAAATAGGCAGCATGTCCAGCAATGGTATCCCTGATTTTATAATTTAAATAACATTAAAACAAACATCGACAGAACAATGTAACGAATGTATGATTAAAAAATTTACACGGGAATTTCTAAATATTAGTTAGAATAGCCGCTAACAGATGGCACTGTTTTATTTCGGTCGTCAGTCTTTAGTGGTTTGATGCACCTATGCACGAATTCCTCTCTTGCGCCAACCTCTTCATCTCAGACTAGCACTTGTAGAGTACGTCCTCAATTATTCGTCGGATGTATTCCAATCTCTCTCTCTCTCTCTCCCTCTCTCTTTATAATTTTTAGCCTCTGCGGCAAGCTCCAGTACCATGGAAGTTATTCTCTGATGTCTTAACACATGAGAACCTCCTAATTGCATGTCTTACCAGTTCACTTAATTCTCAAAATCTTTCTACAGCATCACGTTTCAATTCTTTGATTCTCTTCTTTTCGGTTTTCCGACAGTCCATGATTCACTATCATACAATACTGTGCTTCAAATGTACGTTATCAGAAATTTCATCCTCAGATTAAGACAGACGTTCGATACTAGCAGACTTCTCTTGGCCACCAATACCCTCTTTACCTGTGATAATCTGCTTTTTATGCCCTCCTTGCTTCGTCTGCCATGTGTTATTTTGTTTCCAAGGTAGGAGACTACCTTAACTTCGACTACTTAATGGTTCCCAATTTTGATGTTAAGTTTATCGGCAAATCATTTTTGCTATCCCTCATTACTTTCGTTCTTCTTTGCTTTAATCTCGTGTCCACATCACACTGTTCATTCCATTCAACACTTCCTGTAGTAGTTCTCTTTCAATGACGATTGTAATGCCGTAGGCGAATTTTATGATTGATGTACTTTCACTCTAAATTTTAATCCCACTCTTCAGCCCTTCTTTCATTTCAGATTGCTGCACCGATGTACGGACTGAATACTAAGGGAGAAAGAATGCATCTCTGTATTGTACCTTTTTTAGTCCGAGCACATAGTTTCTGATTTTCCAGTCTTATTATTTCCTCTTGGTTCCGGTACATATTATCTGTCTTTCCCTGTACCTTATCCTTCTTTCTCAGAATTTCGAACACCTTGGAAAACTTTACATTATCGAACACCTTTCCAGCTGGACAAATCCTATGAATGTATCTTGGTTATTTTTAGACCTTGCCTCCATTATCAACTGCAATGACAAAATGCCTCTCTGGTGCCCTCACATTTCCTTAAGCCAAATTTATCCTCATCTAATAGATCCCCATTTTCCATTCTTCTGCATATTATTCCTGTTAGCAACTTTGATACAGGAGATGTGAAGCTGACAGAAGGGTAGTTTTCGCTCGTATCTGCCTGTATGAACGATTTTTATGAAAATTTAATGGTAAGCCAAGACATATATTCTGCACACCAGCTTGAACAAGCGTTTTATGATCTCTTCCCTCAATGACTTCAGAAATTTCTAAGGTACGTTAAATGTCCCTTGTGCACGATACGATCTCGAGTATTCCAGTACTCTATTAAACTCAGGCTCTAATATTGTGAAATTTCGATTACATTCTCAATGTTGCCGCACTTGCTTTTAATTCCACCGAAGCTGCCACTGCGTAAAGACTACATTAAACTCTTTGCACCCGTAGTATTCCAAGACCTCTCCCAGCACCGACCTAGCAGCCGCATTTGAAGTTTATCCAATGCAGCCGTAACAGCACAAGGGAGTAATACGCGTGACCTGGTTGGACGCCAGCAAGAAGCTAAGCCAAAACCCTACCCCCTTTCTTTTAAATGAGAATAGAAGCAGAGAAGCGAATCACTTAGCTAGTTTTCAATTTTGCTCACACGTACCTTCTAGATATTTCTAGTCACAAGGTTGCGCACCAGCAGATGAATGGGGCTTAAGACCTTAATAATAATAGCACAGGGTCCCACAACCGTAGGTGCAGACCTGCTGCTAATACCATTACCCTAATTACCACCCACGCTGAAATTCAGAACAAAAACCTTATCCCCAACTGGGCTACAAAAGGGTCTCCTTTCCTGATTATACCGTCTCTGTTGAGGGCGGCCGGCCGGAGTGGCCGTGCGGCTCTAGGCGCTACAGTCTGGAGCTGAGCGACCGCTACGGTTGCAGGTTCGAATCCTGCCTGGGGCATGGATGTGTGTGGTGTCTTTAGGTTAGTTAGGTTTAATTAGTTCTAAGTTCTAGGCGACTGATGACTTCAGAAGTTAAGTCGCATAGTGCTCAGAGCCATTTTGTTGAGGGCGATGGGCTAGGTCGATGTTTTTCCTAGCTCGACCCCAGTTTTCTTTAATCAGACAAATCATTTATTCTCCAAAAATTGGTCAGCGGAGAATCAAGGAAATGTGAAAACATCAAAGCTGCAGGAATAGCTTTAGAAGCCTCATGCTATGCTGAATTGAATTCCAAGGAAAGGAAGTGTCCCATTTGCTCTCATTCTCAGCATGATAAATAATTAAGGCGGCCTTAAGATTACAATTAATTCTCAGAAAAGAAAGGTTTAGGGTAATAGGGGGCGGTCGCAATGTGCGTAATGGCATTACCAAAACAAAACTGCTGAAATTCTTGTGACCCAAAAGTCACAACATTGTCACTGACAAACGCCTTTGAGTTAAATGATGAATAGTTAGCGATCCGGTAATCCCTCTACTTGGCAAAAGCAAACAAGAAAAGGCAACAACAACAACTAATATATAACAGTTCTCAGCTCTTGTTCGAGGCAATGGACCCACATAATCAATGAATACTTTATCCATAGGGCTTCGCTTCCATTTGAAACGCAATAAGTCTTTACGTGAGCTGGGATTGGGCTTTGCCATTTTACAAGATTCACACTCCTGAACCAATCGGTGAATATTCTTATACAGGTACGGCCATAAACGATGAGCTTGGACCTTAGCAAGAATTTATAGGGGCCCACATGCCAACCTAGTAAGGAACTGTCAAAATAACAAATACAGATGGCAAGAGTTCAACAGGTAAACAAATTTTGGCCTCGGCTGATTTCCCAACTTCAGGACCAAGTATACCCTTTCTCAAGGAATAACCGTGAAGTTGCTCAACCGCTAATAATCGCCTCCTTATAGGCCCTAAATAAGGATCTCGGTCCTACTTATCCCTGAGATCAGAAATTAATTCAGGTATCTCAGTTGACACGCTGAAAACGGAAGACCTGATGACTGAACAACACTCCCCAGATTTGTGCCCCTCCCCCCCCCCCCCCCCCCAACTGCTCAGACATGTAGCTGAGCGCATTGGCCATCTGTATCTGAGTCCCTGATACGGTGAACCTTGAAACGAAAAGCAGATATATCGATCGCCCACCTCGCAAACCTACTAGTGTTTCTTGGGCGGGCCAAAATCCAACTCAAGGCCTGGTTGTCTCTACCACAAATCCTCTGTGTTCAATATTAAACTGAAACTTTCCAAGTGCGAACAAACAGCCACAGCCTCACGCTCACGCACAGAATACTTAAACCTAGGTCCCACAAACCTTGGCGCGGCATAGGCAACAGGTCGTCTCTAGCCACCATCATCCTGTAACAGTACTGCAGCCACCCCGACATTACACGCGTCGGACTGGAGTATGAATCTCTTCTCGAAATTAAGAGCAGCGAATCCTGGAGGGTTACTTAGAGCTGTCTTAATCGTCTCAAATGCGGCATGCTGGTTCCCTTCTTACGAGTATCATTAAGAGATGCAGCTAATGGATCGAAATTAGGGGCGAACTTCGGAAAATAGTTGGCCATCTTGATAAATTGGGCGACTCCCTTTTTGTTCTTAGGAAGAGGAAACTTCTTAAGGTCGGAAGTACGTTCTTGATCGATCCTGATTCCGTCTCTAGAAAGTAGAATTCCCAAAACCTAAGGTTCGACCGTCAAACCAGCCTCAATAAGACTTTTGAAGATGCGAAAGATGTTCATCAAAATAATTAATTATAAACACAGTTGAATTTTAAGTCTCCCAAAACATAATCTAAAAGTCGTGAAAGCGCAATGGCTATGCCAAAGATACATGGTTGAATTCATACACATTCCAGTCCATATAGAGTGCAATGACGGATTTGGAATCCTCATTCAAAGGCATTTGATAACAAGTCTGATTTAAATCAAACACAGAAAAAAATAGGAGGCATCAAAAAACCAAGGAAAGCAGTTACAGAGATCCAGAAGGGGAACTAATTCTATTATAACCTTTTCATTGAGAACCCTGTAACCAACAATCAGTCTAAAATCTTTGCCCTGTCTCTTAGGCACCAAAAATGTAAATGAGTCGTATGGAGAAGTTGAAGTTCTAATAACTACATTGCAAAGCATGACCTCAATCTAATGCCTTAAAATCTGGCTAACGGGAACATCCAGTATACTGAATCTTGTCAGTCACCCCAAACCGATCAGTTATTACATCGCTAAACACCACCCCCTAATTGAATAGCCTAAGGCTCAGTAAGACGATCAAGGTCCACCTCCGTTGGCTCAGTCTGCAAGGCATTAATTTTAACACTACTAGCTGAACAGGAACAGAAGGCTATCTTCTCTGTCAGAGGAAACCTAAAGAAGGTATTACAAGCAAAATCGAGGACTACCCATTACGTTGAATAAAATCACATGCAAGCAATAAATGCTCAAATGTGTGTGAAATCTTATAGGACTTAATTGCTAAGGTCATCAGTCCCTAAGCTTCCACTTTTTTTTTTTTTTTTTTTGTCATCAGTCTGCTGACTGGTTTGATGCGGCCCGCCACGCATTCCTTTCCTGTGCTAACCTCTTCATCTCAGCGTAGCACTTGCAACCTACGTCCTCAATTATTTGCTTGACGTATTCCAATCTCTGTCTTCCTCTACAGTTTTTGCCCTCTACAGCTCCCTCTAGTACCATGGAAGTCATTCCCTCATGTTTTAGCAGATGTCCTATCATCCTGTCCCTTCTACTTATCAGTGTTTTCCACATATTCCTTTCCTCTCCGATTCTGCGTAGAACCTCCTCATTCCTTACCTTATCAGTCCACCTAATTTTCAACATTCGTCTATAGCACCACATCTCAAATGCTTCGATTCTCTTCTGTTCCGGTTTTCCCACAGTCCATGTTTCACTACCATACAATGCTGTACTCCAGGCGTACATCCTCAGAAATTCCTTCCTCAAATTAAGGCCGGTATTTGATATTAGTAAACTTCTCTTGGCCAGAAATGCCTTTTTTGCCATAGCGAGTCTGCTTTTGATGTCCTCCTTGCTCCGTCCGTCATTGGTTATTTTACTGCCTAGGTAGCAGAATTCCTTAACTTCATTGACTTCGTGACCATCAATCCTGATGTTAAGTTTCTCGCTGTTCTCATTTCTACTACTTCTCATTACCTTCGTCTTTCTCCGATTTACTCTCAAACCATACTGTGTACACATTAGACTGTTCATTCCGTTCAGCAGATCATTTAATTCTTCTTCACTTTCACTCAGGATAGCAATGTCATCAGCGAATAGTATCATTGATATCCTTTGACCTTGTATTTTAATTCCACTCCTGAACCTTTCTTTTATTTCCATCATTGCTTCCTCGATGTACAGATTGAAGAGTAGGAGCGAAAGGCTACAGCCTTGTCTTACACCCTTCTTAATACGAGCACTTCGTTCTTGATCGTCCACTCTTATTATTCCCTCTTGGTTGTTGTACATATTGTATATGACCCGTCTCTCCCTATAGCTTACCCCTACTTTTTTCAGAATCTCGAACAGCTTGCACCATTTTATATTGTCGAACGCTTTTTCCAGGTCGACAAATCCTATCAAAGTGTCTTGATTTTTCTTTAGCCTCGCTTCCATTATTAGCCGTAACGTCAGAATTGCCTCTCTCGTCCCTGTACTTTTCCTAAAGCCAAACTGATCGTCACCTAGCGCATTCTCAATTTTCTTTTCTATTCTTCTGTATATTATTCTTGTAAGCAGCTTCGATCCATGAGCTGTTAAGCTGATTGTGCGATAATTCTCGCACTTGTCAGTTTTTGCCGTCTTCGGAATTGTGTGGATGATGCTTTTCCGAAAGTCAGATGGTATATCGCCAGACTCATATACAGGTATTCTACACACCAACGTGAATAGTCGATTTGTTGCCACTTCCCCATTCTGATGGAATGTTATCTATCCCTTCTGCCTTATTTGACCGTAAGTCATCCAAAGCTCTTTTAAATTTAGATTCTAATACTGGATCCCCTATCTCTTCTAAATCGACTCCTGTTTCTTCTTCTATCACATCAGACAAATCTTCACCCTCATAGAGGCTTTCAATGTATTCTTTCCACCTATCTGCTCTCTCCTCTGCATTTAACAGTGGAATTCCCGTTGCACTCTTAATGTTACCACCGTTGCTTTTAATGTCACCAAAGGTTGTTTTGACTTTCCTGTATGCTGAGTCTGTCCTTCCGACAATCATATCTTTTTCGATGTGTTCACATTTTTTCTGCAGCCATTTCGTCTTAGCTTCCCTGCACTTCTTATTTATTTCATTCCTCAGCGACTTGTATTTCTGTATTCCTGATTTTCCCGGAACATGTTTGTACTTCCTCCTTTCATCAATCAACTGAAGTATTTCTTCTGTTACCCATGGTTTCTTCGCAGCTACCTTCTTTGTACCTATGTTTTCCTCCCGAAATTCTGTGATGGCCCTTTTTAGAGATGTCCATTCCTCTTCAACTGTACTGCCTACTGCGCTATTCCTTATTGCTGTATCTATAGCGTTAGAGAACTTCAAACGTATCTCGTCATTCCTTAGTACTTCCGTATCTCACTTCTTTGCGTATTGATTCTTCCTGACTGATGTCTTGAACTTCAGCCTACTCTTCATCACTACTATATTGTGATCTGAGTCTATATCTGCTCGTGGGTACGCCTTACAATCCAGTATCTGATTTCGGAATCTCTGTCTGACCATGATGTAATCTAATTGAAATATTCCTGTATCTCTTTCCAAGTATACCTCCTCCTCTTGTGGTTCTTGAACAGGGTATTCGCTATTGCTAGCTGAAACTTGTTACAGAACTCAATTAGTCTTTCTCCTCTTTCATTCCTTGTCCCAAGCCCATATTCTCCTGTAACCTATTCTTCTACTCCTTCCCCAACAACTGCATTCCAGTCGCCCATGACTATTAGATTTTCGTCCCCCTTTACATACTGCATTACCCTTTCATTATCCTCATACACTTTCTCTATCTGTTCATCTTCAGCTGGCGACGTCGGCATGTATACCTGAACAATCGTTGTCGGTGTTGGTCTGCTGTCGATTCTGATTAGAACAACCCGGTCACTGAGCTGTTCACAGTAACACACCCTCTGCCCTACCTTCCTATTCATAACGAATCCTACACCTGTTATACCATTTTCTGCTGCTGTTGATATTACCCGATACTCATCTGACCAGAAATCCTTGTCTTCCTTCCACTGACCCCTACTGTATCTAGATTGAGCCTTTCCATTTCCCTTTTCAGATTTTCTAGTTTCCCTACCACGTTCAAGCTTCTGACATTCTACGCCCCGACTCGTAGAACGTTATCCTTTCGTTGATTATTCAATCTTTTTCTCATGGTAACCTCACCCTTGGCAGTCCCCTCCCGGAGATCCGAATGGGGGACTATTCCGGAATCTTTTGCCAATGGAGAGATTATCATGACACTTCTTCAATTACAGGCCACATGTCCTGTGGATACACGTTACGTGTCTTTAATGCAGTGGTTTCCATTGCCTTCTGCATCCTCATGTCGTTGATCATTGCTGATTCTTCCGCCTTTAGGGGCAATTTCCCACCCCTAGGACAAGAGAGTGCCCTGAACCTCTATCCGCTCCTCCGCCCTCTTTGACAAGGCCGTTGGCAGAATGAGGCTGACTTCTTATGCCGGAAGTCTTCGGCCGCCAATGCTGATTATTTATCAAAATGTAGGCAGTGGCGGGGATCGAACCTGGGACCGAGGACGTTTTGATTATAAATCAAAGACGCTACCCCTTTTTTTTCATTTTGTTCGTTGTGTTTGATCGTCGCGGCCGTCACATGACAACCGTTTAAATTCGTTGTTGATCCTTTCACTCAGTTTTTTTATTACAGAGGCGAACCAGCTCTCTGACCGAACACGCTGAGCTACCGTGCCGGCTATGTTTGCAGCAGCATAATCAGGTTTTAGTTTGTAGTGTGGGAGTGAGCTCCACATGGGATCCGAAGCACGGACCCCACGGGGGTGCCCGGCATGCGCCACATGCCAGGGCACCCCTAGACCACGGGTCATTACACATTACTTAACCTAAATTATCCTAAGGACAAACACACACATCCATGTCCGAGGGAGGACTCGAACCTCCGCCGCGATCAGCCGCACAGTCCATCGCTGCAGCGCCCTAGACCGCTCGGTTAATCCCGCACGGCCTGCAAGCAGTAAGCTGACAAAATTTCTTCACAACTAACAATATAACCGGGCAAGAAAAACCAAGAATCGACAAGCTCAATCGTACCTCACCTACCACAGGCAACTTTCGCCCGTTGGTAACACATCACAAGGGGCACGTAGCAAGAGAGCTCAACTTACACAACTGTCGAAACTCAAGGTACCAATCATAATCAAGTAAAGAAACAGAACTTCCAGAATCAACCAGTCTGCAAATTTGTTGTCTATTAATTTGGACACAAACATAAGGAAGAAACGATTTACTACAAGCGCAAATAAGCTTACAAAACCCGACGGGCCCTTTCAATCGAGCGATTACTCGCTTACGATGGCGTCAGCTGTTGGGCCTGGACCAGTGTTCAACCAGATACTCCGAACTAAGTGACTCCGGGAACTACACCGAAAACAGGATTTACTAGATGATAATTTAACAGCTGATCCGCGATATTTGTCACTATAACGAGCAGTAAGAGGTGGCTCACCCTCACTTCGTTTACGCTACTCATCACCAAATGTAATAACTTCTGTAAAGCTTACAAACTCATTGAGTCGACCGGGGGTAGCTGGCTTCCCAGACAAGACGAACTGTCACTGATCCTCACACCTCTGCCCTCTAAGATGTTCGGTGACATTCGTACCCAAAGCGGACTACAGCAATACGTACAAGCTCGATGCAGTGAAACAAAGTTTCCAATAATACAAGAGCTGAAGTTCGTAGTACGTGGCCGGCCGCTGTGGCCGAGTGGTTCTAGGCGTTTCAGTCCGGAACCGCACTGGTGCTATGGCCGCCGGTTCGAATCCTGCCTCGGGCATGGATGTATGTGATGTCATTAGGTTAGTTAGGTTTAAATAGTACTAAGTCTAGGAGACTGATGACCTCAGATGTTAAGTCCCATAGTGCTTAGAGCCATTTGAACCATTTTTTCGTAGCACGTGCTGCCAACTTCCTTTCAATTATATGGGCCCTAAGCTGCCCCAGACTTCCCCGCTCTTAGTGCACCTGACAGCGGCTCGCTAAACAAACCCTTAGACAAACTACAAAGAAGAGAGAATGATTTAAGACGACATCTGATAGGCGTTTGGATGTAACTCAAACCTCACGACCAACCATAACACTTCACGAATTTGGTTCAGTTGGTCAACTGCTAGTTCAGTGATACCATTTAATAAACACAAAATAGGATTCGGTAATTTAGCAAAATAATCCGAGATGGATGCCCAAAAGCTTGGGCTTCGGCGTTTCCACTTTGGAACTGATGAACTAAAAGACTCTTCCCTACTGTACCCTTCACTCTGCATACATAACGCGCCGGCGCAAATCTGTAATTCTTTAATCCTCGCCTATAGCTGTTTCATAGCGTCCTTCTGCTGCTCATTGGGTTCAACGTCGGCTAGATCGGGAAGACAATTATTCGGGTGGCACAACTGGGCCTGAATCCTGCTCACTTGTGTAGGGGAGTATTGGTTAATTTTAATGTGAAATAATTCATACAAAGCTAAAGAAATAGTTCGGATGAAATGTGGAGAGGCTCGCCCAATGCCGCACGCAGCCCTGCTGCCAGTTTTGAAACATCACCCTCGATAGGTTACAAATATTATACTTTGTTCCGGCGTAACGAAGATCAAGAACGATGCAGCAGAGAGGGCTGTGTGACGACGTCAGCCAATAGCACGCTGACTACGACGTCTCAACGTCAGGAGCGGCCTCTAGCCAAAGATAATATAAGCGACGCGCCGCCAAACCTCGGCCACACTACAAGAGCCGCACTAGAAGAGCCGTGACTTGTGATCCATATCAACTACTTGCATGGAAATTGTGTATTTCGAAGGACACTGATTATTTGCATAACGCCAATTGCTTGCGACACCACCTTGTACATACGCAGATTAGATTAGATTAGATTAATACTTGTTCCATAGATTATGATTACGACACTTCGTAATGATGTGGAACGTGTCGGGTTAATAAAAGATGCCTGTACAAGATATTACATTACACAAAATATTGCATGACACTAATGTTTAAGTTGTTTTTTTTCCTTAATTTATATCTAAAAGTTCAGCCAATGAGTAGAAGGAGTTGTCATCTAGAAATTCTTTTAATTTATTTTTAAATGTTAGTTGCCTATCTGTCAGGTTTTTGATGCTGTTTGGTAGGTAACCAAAGAATTTTGTGGCAGCATAATTCTGTGCCAAAGTCAGATTTAACCCTGCATAGTAAAGATCATCCTTTGTCCTGGTGTTATAGCTATGCACACTGCTATTACTTTTGAACTGGGTTCGATTATTAACAAATTTCATAAGTGAATATATATACTGTGAGGTTACTGCGAGGATCCCTAGATCCTTAAATAGATGTCTGCAGGATGACCGTGGGTGGGTTCCAGCAATTATTCTGATTACACGTAAAAACGTGTAATCAGAATGAATACTTTTCTACTCAACGATGAATTACCCCAGAATATGATGCCATACGAAAGCAGTGAATGAAAGTAGGCATAGTAAGCTAATTTACTGAGATTCTTATCACCAAAATTTGCAATAACCCTAATATCATACATAGCTGAACTCAGACGTTTCAGCAGACCATCAATGTGTTGCTTCCAGTTTAACCTCTCATCAATGGACACACCTAAAAATTTTGAAAATTCTACCTTAGCTACAGACTTCTGTTCAAAGTCTATATTTATTACTGGAGTTGTGCCATTTACTGTATGGAATTGTATATACTGTGTTTTATCAAAATTTAAAGAGAGTCCGTTTGCTGAGAACAACTTAATAATTTTGTGAAAAACATCATTTACAATTACATCACTTAGTTCTTGGTTTTTGGATGTTATTACTATACTTGTATCATCAGCAAAAGAACTAACTTTGTATCTTCATCAATGTGGAATGGTAAGTCATTAACGTATATCAAGAACAGGAAAGGACCTAAGACTGAACCCTGTGGGACCCCGTACTTGATAGCCCCCCCAGTTTGAGGAATCATCTGTTGTTTTAACATTACATGAACCACTCATTTCAACTTTCTGCATTATTCCAGTTAAGTATGAGTTAAACCATTTGTGCACTGCCCCACTCAAACCATAATGATTTAGCTTATCTAAAAGAATTCCGTGATTTACACAATCAAAGGCCTTTGAGATATCACAAAAAATACCAATGGGTGATGTCCGGTTATTCAGAGCATTTAATATTTGATCAGTGAAAGTGTATATAGCATTTTCTGTTGAAACGCCTTTCTGAAAACCAAACAGACATTTTGTTAGTACTTTATTTTTACAAATATGGAAGGTTACTCTTGAATACATTACCTTCTCAAAAAGTTTTGATAGTGCTGTCAGAAGAGAGATTGGGTGGTAGTTGTTGACATCCGATGTATCCCCCTTTTTATGCAATGGTTTTACAATGGCATATTTCATTCTATCGGGGAAAACATCCTGCTCCAAAGAGCTATTACATACGTGGCTGAGAATCCTACTTATCTGTGTGGAACAAGCTTTAAGTACCTTGCTGAAAATGCCATCAATTCTGTAAGAGCTTTTACTTTTCAGTGAGTTTATTATTTTACTGATTTCAGAGGGAGAGGTTGGTGGAATTACAGTTGTTTCAAACTGCACAGGTATGGCCTCTTCTATTAGTAGCCTTGCCTCATCTAGTGAAGATCTAGATCCTATTTTCTCCACAACATTTAAAAAATGATTATTGAAAATATTTTCAATTTCTGATTGTTTGTTAGTACACTTGTCATTCAGTTTTATGGCACTAAAGTCTTCCTGTGCTCTTGGTTGCCTTGTTTCCCTTTCAATAATATTCCAAATTTCTTTAATTTTATTGTCAGAGTTACTGATCTCAGACATGATACACATGCTTCTGGACTTTTTAATAACTTTTCTTAGTACCGCACAATAGTTTTTATAATATTGAACAATTTTGGGGTCAGTACTCCCTCTTGCTGTTAGATACAGTTCTCTTTTACAGTTGCAAGATATTCTTATTCATTTAGTTAGCCAAGGTTTTTCATATGTTTTCTTGGATTATGTTTAACTATTTTCTTGGGAAAACAATTTTCAAATACCCTTAAAAATGTATCGTGAAATAAGTTATATTTTAAGTTTGCATCGGGTTCCTTATACATTTCATCCCAGTCTAGCTGCTGTAGGCTTTCCCTAAAGTTTACAATATTTATATTGTTAATTGAATGCACTGCTTTGAAAGTCTTATTTGATATACTGCATAGAGCTATGTCATGTACTGTAACTAGCTGTGCACCATGATCTGAAAGACCATTCTCAACAGGATAAGCATTTATGTCCTTAAACTTATCTTGGTCTATAAAAAAGTTATCTATCGATGTACTGCTGTTCTTTGTTATCCGAGTAGGAAAATCAATGACGAAGCTCAAATTGAAAGAACTGAGTAAAATTACAAGGTCATTCTTCCTATAACACTATTTCACGGAATCAACATTGAAATCCCCGCAAATGATAATTTGCTTCCCCCTGTCTGACAGATAGCACAACAAAGCATCCAAGTTTTCTAGAAATAGCTGGAAATTCCCTGAGGGGGGCCTATACGCTGTTACAATTATAAAAGTGCCATCATTTAGTTTAAGTTCAGTGGCACATGCTTCCATATGTTGCTCTACACAAAATTTTTTAGTTTCTAAATTTTTTACACTGTGGAAGCTTTTGACATATATGGCAACTCCTCCTCTGATCATATTACCCCTACTTACATGTGCAGCTAATTTGTACCCATTGATGCTAACCTTTTGCATATCAGTGACAATGTGATGTTCAGACAGATATAGTACATCTATTACATTCTCAGTTTCTATATCTTCTAAACAAAGCAGAAGCTCATCAATTTTATTCTTCAACCCTCAATATTTTGATGAAATATACTAATTATTTTTCACTTTACTTTTGTGTCTTGAACTTTTTTATCATCTTTAGTACTTGCCTGGCTGAGTTTACCACTGGACACTGATCTTACACTAAAAAAGAGTTTCCACCATGAGATGTAGTTCCTCTCCCCTTTAAATTTCCTGCTATCAGCCCAGCCAGTTTACCCTTCCCTTTCTTGTTGAGGTGTAGGCCATGTCTAGTATAGTCCCACCTACAGAGTGAATCAACAGGAACCACACCAATGTGTAACCCTGCACCAGATCCAAGTAGCTGTTCCAACTCCAGATTAACTCTCATGGCAGAAGAGCTCAAATGAGGTCTATTGTGGCGCTCCAGAACCGACACAAGCCCAACACTGGTATGACTCGATGTTGATGCAATCTTTGCCAGGTCACACTCTATGCTGTACCCCGGACCTCTGTCAATACTGTTGCCCGGACCACCCACAATAAGCACAGTATCTTCCTTAGTAAATCCTCTACATAGTGAACCTAAATCCTCTGTAACCTGCCCCAGTCTAGCACTAGGTTTGAAAAAACTTGTGACCTGGTAAGTATTGTCATTTCTGTTACTGTAATAAATTCCATTGATTTGATTGTATGTTGTCCAGCTATCCGAGGAAACAGCTTCCCAGGCACACTATAAGAGACGAGTGGGCAGGATAAAACACACTTGATAACTACTACCGGTATTAACAGAGGTAGACAGTCACCCCCCTCCCTTGCAATTAACCACTACAAACGCAACCACACTCTACCATTGTGATCGGGAATAACCAGCATCAGGGAAACGACATAGGACTAGACCCCTTTAACTAACATTTATCCTTTTGACAAACCTTTATTTCTCATTGTAACAGCAGGTCCCCTTTAAGAAAAACAGATAGGAAAATTACAAGTCCACTTGAAATGTTACATTTACAAACCTGAAAAGCGTTCAAAATGTTGAATGACATAGTTACCATTAAGCCTTAAACAAAATGCAAAGAGATGAGACTTTAACAATATTGGGCTTTTAAAAAATTAGATAAACCAATAAAATTTAAAACTGAGCTCTAGATAAATTTCTGCAAGTGAACTCAAAACTAAGACAGTAGGCAGACCTCCAAAATAAAAGATAAATACTAACTAGTTAACAAGAGATAACTGTTCACCATTATGACTTATCCAAAGGGATTACACTAATTTAAGGTAGAATTTAAAACTAGGTTATAATATCTACATTAACATTAAAGGAAAAATAACCTGTGCAAAGCCAATTAATCAGATAAAGGCCTTTTGACCGACAGCCAAATTTTATTTACAGTTCAAGTCAGATTACATAAGGCACTCAACTCGAGCACAAACAGTCTCAACACGCAACTGCAAACAAATAGCCAGCGCGTTAGGAAATGGTCGAGAGCTGACTACACAGCCACAAGTAAGCCAGGCTCACGTGTAAGAAGCCACTGACACAGAACGCTCTCCCGACAACTTGGTGCTGTCAATGAACACCAAACATAAATGTCTCACGGAATTACACTACAACTGGAAGTTATTGTTTAACCACGACTGGACTTCTAGAACCTTTACAGCAAGATCATAAGCCCTAGGAAATACACCTCGCTAAAATGTAAGGTGTAAAAAACTACTCAATGGCAGCTGTAAATTCTTCCAAGGAATATAAATAACAACTCGCTAAGGTCTTGACTTTAGCTGGAGGTCATAATGCAGAAAACTTAAAAGGCTAGATAATGCTAATACGAAAGAGCACACCAGCTTCTCAAACACAGTGAAAACAAATATTAAAGTTCAAAAACAGTCCGTTCTCTCACATAAAACAATTTAAAAACAAATGCAAAATTTGAAATAACTAGATAATTCATAGTCCACTGATGTAAATATGATTGAAAGCTGAGCACACACGAATCACCATAAGAACATTAACTATGGAAAAATTTTAGAAAGAACCCTAGCCAGCAGATTAACACAAGTCACTTCAAAAAACACATAAGGCAGACAGGGGAATGAATTTGTGCTAGCCACATAAAGTCAAATAACCAAGGCATGCATGATGACTCAATCAATATAAAAATAAACATCTGCTCAAACAGCTCGCGAAGTGGCAAATTGGTGCACAGCGGTGAATAAACAAATAGGCACTGCACAGGCACACCGAACCTTCTATCTTCTACCCAGTCCTGGCGAAGAAGAGTGAATGATGACCTGAAAAGAAGCTGTGCTGATCTGCACCGTGTGTCGTTGCTCCATGCACAGCCGGTGGCCCCTGATCCAGACTGCCTGAAGGTTACACATAAACTGCCTACACTGTACAGTTCTAAGGCCTCTCCAGAAGCCACCCTAGGGGCCGCTTTTGAAGCCTAGCCAGGACAGCGGTGACCACACAAGGGAGTAAAGTGCGCCATCCGGTGAAACTTATCTTTTCTTCTTTATTGTAATTTCTCCTGCCCCATATGGCCAAAAGGCTTTCCAAAATGCAGAAAGGGGAACTCCTACATATAAAGGGGGATAAAAAGGGAGACACAAAAAACACTGTAAATGGAGATGATGGAGGTTAAAATATACACTAATACGGGGACATACTCTGGGGGACAGTTAAAAAATCAACATAAAGTTAAAAGAACACAGCTGGCAATTCGAAGTGCAATTAAAAAACACTGGAGGCAAACACAAGTTAAAAGTCGGCGACAGTAACAAAACCACACAGAGCAAGACACATAGAAAATCACTGGAAACGACGAAACACTCATTAAAGAGTAAAAACCGCTGGTAGAGACCTGCCGTGGGACTGGAGGCTGGAGAGGAGGAAAACAGAGGGGAGGAAGGTGTAGTGGGGTGGGGTGGGGGGCTGGGGGCAGGAGGAAGAGGAAAAAGGGGGACAGGAGATGGGCAGGGTGGGAGATGAAGAAGGAAGACAAGGCAGAGGGGAGTGCAGAGACACAGAAGGGGGAGCATGGAAGAGGGAGGGGGCAGAGGAGGGGGAAAAACCGTTCAGGGGAAGGGAAGGAGAGGGCAGTAGGGGGGGAGGAAGGTGAGGTTAGAGTTGGTAGGAGGGGTAGATGTCAGAATGAAGCTCATAGAGTAAGACCCCAGGTACTTCCCTACATGCTGAATAATTCCTACTGGGCTCTATTTCTTTTCTGATTTCTTCATATTTTTCCTACAGACATTGACCTTGACTTCCCTGCACACCCTATTTATTTCATTCACAAATGACTTACATTACCATATTCCTGAATTCTCCTGAACGTTTTTGTACTTCTTTCTCTCATCAGTCAACTGAAGTATATGTTCCGTTAACCAAAGTTTTGTTGAAGTCACATTCTTTGTATTAATGTTTACTTGTTCGACTTCTGTGATTGCCCTTTCAAGAGAAGTATATTGCCCTTCAACTGTACTAATTACTGTGATATTCACTATTGCAGTGTCTATAGCATCAGAGAACTTCAAATCCATCTCATTGTTCCCCAGTAATTCAGAATCCCTCTTCATTCCACATTGATTCTACCAAATGGTTCTCTTAAACTTCAGTAATTATTTGTAAATTGTGATCTGGGTCTACATATAGGTAAACCTTACAATACAATACATAATTTCGGAATTTCTGTCTGACTATGTAGTAATCCAACTGGAATCTTCACCTATTTCCACACCTGTTCCAAGTATGCCACCTACGCTTGCGATTTTTGAACAGTGTGTTTGCTGTTACCAACTGAAATTTATTGCAGAACTATGTTGTTCTGCCCTCTCTCTCTCTTTTCTGCTAGCAATCCCATATTGTCCTATACCACTTTTCTCTGTTCCTTTCCCTATTACCATGCTTCAGTCCCCTCTTTTATTAGGCATCACTCTTCTGACTGGTTTGATACGACCCACCAAGAACTCCTTTCCAGTGCCAAACTCTTAATATCAGAGCAGTACTTCCAACCTACGTCCTCAGTTATTTTATGGATGTATCCCAAATCTTGTTTTACAGTTTTTATCCTCTATAGCTCTCTCTAGTGCCGTAGATGTTATTCCCTGATGTCTTAACAGACGTCCCCTCATCCTGTCCTTTCTTCAACTCAGAGTCTGCCATACATTCCTTTCCTCTCCGATTCTGTGGAGAACCTCCTCATCCCTTACATTTTCAGCGCACATAATTTTCACCATTCTTCTATAGCACCATGTCTCAAATGCTTCTGTTCACTTCTGTTCCAATTTTCCACAGTCCAATCTCACTGCCATACAATTCTGTGCTCCAAATCTATATTCTCAGAAACTTCTTCCTCAACTTAAGACCTATCTTCGAGACTAGAAGACTTTTCTTGGCCAGGAATGCCAGTTTTGTCAGTGCTGGTCTGCTTTTTATGTGCTCTTTCCTCACTCCCTTATGGATTATTTTGCTGCCTAAGTTGTAGAATTCTCTAACTTCATTTATTTCGTGATTACTAATTATGGTCTAGAATGTAATTTTCACTTTGCAGAGGAGTGAGAGCTCATGTAAAACTCCCTGTCTGATTAAAACCATGTGCCAGACCGAAACTCGTACTCGGGACGTTTGCATTTCGCGGGCAAGAGCTCTACAATCTAAGTTACCCGAGCACGACTCGCGACGCCCCCTCACAGCTCCTCTTCTGCTTGTACCTCATCTTCCACCTCTCAAAATTCACAGCTCTCCTGCGAAACATGCAGACTGGCACTCTTGGAAGAAAGGATAATGCGTAAACATGACTTTGCCACAGCTGTGAGGACAGGCTGTGAGACGTGCTTGGGTATCTCAGTTAACAGAGCACTTGCCTGTGAAAGGCAAAGGTCCTGAGTTCGAGTCTCGGTTCGTCACACATTTTTAATATGCCAAGAAGTTTCACATCAGCGCA
Organism: Schistocerca serialis cubense; assembly: GCF_023864345.2. Taxonomy (NCBI): domain Eukaryota; kingdom Metazoa; phylum Arthropoda; class Insecta; order Orthoptera; family Acrididae; genus Schistocerca; species Schistocerca serialis. The sequence continues at coordinate 124,588,378 of NC_064645.1, forward strand.
CACTACGCCGCAGAGTGAATATTTCATTCTGAAAATATTCCCCAGGCTGTGGCTAAGCCATATTTCCGCAATACCCTTTCTGCCAGAAGTGAAAGTTTCGCAGGAGAACTTCTGTGAAGTCTGGAAGGTAGCAGACAAGGTGTTGGCAGAAATGAAGCTGTGAGGTTAGATCGTGAGTCATGCTAGGGTAGCTCAGTTGATAGAGCACTTACCCGCGAAAGGCAAAGCTCTCGAATTCGAGTCTCGGTTTTATCTGCATGAAGTTTCACAAATTACGTTGTTAAATTTCTCGCAGTTCTAATTTCTACTACATCTGAGTACTTTCGTCTTTTTTGGTTCATTCTCAGTAGATATTCTATACTCATTAGACCATTCCATTCAATAGATTCTGTAATTCTTCGTTTTCAATGAGGATAGCAATGTCATCAGCGGATCTTTTCATTTACGTCCTTTACCCTTCAATTTTAATCACACTCTAGAACCTTTCTTTTATTTCCGTCACTGCTTCTTCGTTGTGCACACTGAATAGCAGGAGCAAAGACTGCATCCTCGCCACACCCCGTTTTTAAAACATGCACGGTGTTCTTGGTGTTCCAGTCTTATTGTTCCCTCTTCATTTTGTACATATTGCATTTTACCCACCTTTCCTTATAGCTCACGCTTATTTTCTCAGGAATTCGGAAATCTTGCACCATTTTAGATTATCGGACGCTTTTTGCAAGTCGACAAATACTATGAACGTGTCTTGATTTTTCCTACGAACGTGTCTTGATTTTCCCTAAAGACGTGTCTTGATTTTTCTTCAGTCTTTCCTCCATTATTAAGCTCACCGTAAGAGTCGCCTCTCTGTGCCTTCAACTTTCCTAAAGCTGAACTGATCGTCAGCTACCAGATCTGAATTTCTTTTTCGTTTATTGTATATTATTCTAGTCATCAAAGTTCGGTGCATGAGCTGTCAGCACTTGCAGTCTTCGTTATCGTGTGGGTGATGTTATCCTGAAAGTCTTATGGTACATCGACAATTTCATACATTCTACACACCAACTTGAAAAACGTTTTTGTGTCACTTCTTCCCCAATGCTATGGGATGTTATCAATCCCTTCTGCCTTATTTAATTTTGGGTCCTTCAAGGCTCTTTTAAATTCTGATAGTAATATTGGATCCCCTAACACTTCGCTATCGACTCGTGTTTCTTCTTTTACCACCTCATCTTCCCCCTCATAGAGGCCCTGAACGTACCCTTTCCACCTGTCCTCTCTCTCATCTACATTTAAAGGTGAAATTCCTTGCACTCCTAATACTACAGGTTTTGCTTTTCTTTTCCAACGAAGGTAGTTTCGACTGTTCTATATGCTGAGTCCTTCCGACAATTATTTCTTTTTCGATTTCTTCACGTTTTTCATGTTGCCATTTCACCCTAGCTTCCCCGCACTTCCTATTTATTCATTCCTTGGTGACTTATATTATGGTACTCCTGAATTTCCCTCAACATATTTGTAGTTCTTTCTTTCGTCGATCAGCCGAAGTACTTCTACAGTTATTCATGGTTTCTTCGCAGTTACCTTCTTCGTCTCCATGTTTTCCTTTCCAAAAGCTGGTAAACACATCGAGCATGGGGGCAGTTCGGCATTGTCAAATGCACAATGAAGATTATCAGTATTTTTACTATGAGTATTGTTACTATCCAAATTTGAAGACAAAAATACAAGAATTTATAAGATACTATGCGACATGCCAGAAAGAGAAACAGAGCAATGTGTGCAGAGACACTGAATCACATTCCATTATTGCATGATGCCCGGGACAGATCGCTGGTATCGACATTGCAGGACGCCTACCAATTGATAGAGGGCGAATGAAATATATCCTAGCAGTGTATGATTTGTTTACTAAGTATCCACCCCGAACGTCAACTGCCAGCAGTAATGGGGAAAAGTTAACAAACGATTAGGTCAAGTTGGTCGGATGCTATCTACCGTGTTAACTAGTAATGCTACATATTTCACTGGGGAGAGGTGGAAAGATCTTATGGAAGAACATAACATCAAACATGTCTTGATTTCACGGTTTCCTCCTAGGAGTAATCCGGTCGAGAGAACTGTTAGAGAACTAAACCGGTTCATACGATCTTACGCCCACAACAAGCACACTAAGTGGGTAGAATACCTAAATAGTTTTATGGAAGTTTACAATAACTTACAGCACATATAAACTGGTTTTACATAGTGTGCACTGATGAACGAACAAAAGAACGATGTAAACGAATGGGATAATGTCATACCAAATATCCAAGAAGAAAAAAATAACACATCAGAGGAAACTGGATATGGCGTTACGGAATATAAGTCGCCAAGGAGAAATCTGAAAGGCGAAATTTGATGAAAAACAAAAGAACTTACTGACGAACAGGAGTACTGTGTCGATGAATTTGTATTGCTAAGACAGCATCCCAAGGCATCGCTAATCAAGAGGAAGAATAGAAAGTAGTATTTATTGTACGAAGGACCATGTAAAATAATCTCAATTCCACATGACAGATGCTATGTACTAGAAGATGTCAGTACAGGGAACATAAAGAGAAATATTTGCAGTAGGAAACCACTCCTGTGTCTGTAAAGAGAATAATATGTCCCGTGTGAATGCACAATTGCACAGATGTGTAAATACTAGTTACAGTAAAAATGTTATCATAAGTCACTTCATGAATTTATATGTACTAGTCTGCAAGCTTACGTCAGTAGTTGCCTTGTAGTATTCACGCCGGCCGGGGTGGCTGAGCGGTTCTAGGCGCTACAGTCTGGAACTGCGCGACCGCTACGGTCGCAGGTTCGAATCCTGCCTCGGGCATGGATGTGTCTGATGTCCTTAGGTTAGTTAGGTTTAAGTAGTTCTAAGTTCTAGGGGACTTACGACCTCATAAGTTAAGTCCCGTAGTGCTCAGAGCCATCTGAACGATTTGTAGTATTCCCGTAAGGGAAAAATAATGTTTTTACGACAAAAATTTTAATTATTCTGAAAAAGTCATTTACTCAATAAACGTTAGTGTAAAATGCTATCTTAATATACACGATTTTCTTATATTTTCTTTGTAGGTTAGAGAAATTGTTAATGTGTGTATATACACAGATACTGTATTTATTCAGGTACGGGGGTCAATGTGTCATGAATGTTTCTATGAACCTTACCTATGTAAACGCACATACGTGATGGATGTTTGTTGCATGTTAGTTAGTGTGTTTGTCTGTATACGCATTCGGTCTGTTTGGAGCAGCCGGCCGGTGTGGCCGTGCGGTTCTAGGCGCTACAGTCTGGAGCCGGGCGACCGCTACGGTCGCAGGTTCGAATCCTGCCTCGGGCATGGGTGTGTGTGATGTCCTTAGGTTAGTTAGGTTTAATTCGTTCTAAGTTCTAGGCGACTGATGACCTCAGAAGTTAAGTCGCATAGTGCTCAGAGCCATTTGAACCATTTTTTTGTTTGGAGCATTTTCTTTTTGTGTATCGTTTTGGATACGTTTTCCTTATGCTGTTATCTTTGCCGTTTGCTCTCGTGTGCTTTTCTCTTTTGAGGTGAACCGAACATGGGCATCTCTCCGATCATCTTGTAATAATTCTAACAATAATATGAATGAATGATTATAAATGAACATAAATAAAAGTACGCCATCAAATATGGAAATATACTGGTATGTATAGAGTTCGATAATGATCCTATGGTCAGAACAATGTAGAGGATTCCATCTTGACATTTTTTCTGACAGTATATGGTCTTTGCTATCATGTTATTACAATATGGAACAATGTGAACATGAACAAGGATCATTTCCTTGTAAAGTGTCAGTTGCGTAGAAGATTGTCTGTTGTGTGGCTTATGAAACACTATCAGTAATCAAGACAATGAAGCATGTCTCACAAGGACTGTGAAAGTCTAGTGGACGCGTGAAAAACTGTGAGTTCTTTTAAGGAAAGTGATGAACAGTGATTATAACTGTGATCAGTGAACATATGAATGCTCATAGAGTGTTAATGTTAGCAGCAACGACATGTATCGACATGTATGTTAAAAAACTGTTAACAGTAAGAAATTGGTATAAAATTCCAGATATCTAATAAAGCTGTTACGAGTCATTTTCACATTTCAAATATTATGAGACAGACTGTACTGCCAGCCTCGCAACATCAATACAATGCAACGCTGGTTCCGTAGCGTCAAGTGCAAATGTTTGCATACCGCAGAAAATAAACAAAGCACACGATGGACACTAAACTGAAAAACGGTCCAGCGTCGTATATGTGCACAGCTAATTACAGTAGACAATGAATCACGACATTCTATAACATTAACTGGCCACAAGTGTGCTATCATTTACCAAATTGGTTTACTACGCAATATGCCCCAACAGAACAAATAGTCCTGCCACGGGAAAAGTCACGTATAACACTATTCTGGACCGTTTGGTATACAGATATAATATTTGTAACCAACTGTGGTATTTAGATGAAGCTAAAGTTGCCCTCTGGGAGGATTTTTACATATTTAACCGTGAAATTCTTAAAGGATTTTGCTTGTCGGAATTGAAATTAAATTTACGAAAACGTACAGAAAGTAACAGATCTAATTTAGAAACTGTTTTAACTACTCAAACTTACTCAAATGAAATGGAGTACGGTCGCCAGCCAAATTAGGCATAGAAGTATGTAACATCTCCTTTAAAAGAAAAGTAGACAGTTTTAGTGGAAAAACACACTCTATACTTCTTTCATACAAAAGTGCAATGAACCCAATCACGAGCAGAAACAGTGGTAAAATGGATACTAACAGTTATTGTAAAACATGCCTGTTTTCACTAATGCAAAAGATTCTGTTACACTCATCAATTTTAAATACTTGGTCAAACTTGAGTAACTTCATCAACACAACAAATGCAAGCCAATACTAACTGGAAATTGGGCATGGGTCTAGAGTTCTTTTGTCAGATATTTTCTACACAGTACAAATTTAAATTAATTTCTCTTGCATAAATATTCACACTTATCTTTAAAAGCAAAAAAGTAACTGTATTCATGGATAATTTTATTCATTGCAACTTTATCTTCAGTGAGAATAAACAGTAAGTGGATGCTCATAAACTGATATTACACTTTTTAGCACACAATGTGCTCAAAACACAACATGAACTTCAAGAGCAGTGAGGATATTCATTAATCCGGTAACTTTATGTATTTTTAGCAACTTTCAATGGTGGGTCCCCTAATCTTGACTATTATAATAAAGCAAACTACACACACTTTCATGAACAATCTAAAGAATGCCAACTTAGGAAAACAGTTCACTGTTAATTGACTTACCTTGTGTGCATTTTTAACATGTCAATATGTTAACTAGGTACTACTTTTCAAACCAATCATTAAGAACATTTACTTCAAACTGACCTCAAAATGGTTTGTTATCTGTTTGTTATCATCTCAGTTGTTTACTTTTGAAACCATAGGTTAAGCAGTAATTTTAAGAGATCACAAACTTTAAAATGAAGAAGTTCAGTTACTGGGAGGCTTTCACAAAAGCTACACGTACTTCCTCCCCTGACTTCACCAAAATCCACAATAACTTTAGATAACTTATTTCACTCAATTCTGAACAAATTTAATCAAATATTTGTCTTTCTTTTTTTGATAATCATTTCTTGCAGTCTGGGCACTCGGAAATGATAGTTCAAAAGGAGAGGATCCTGATAGGTGTTATCATAGGGAAAAATCAAGGTAGGCACATAAATTTTGGTATGAGGTACCTTGTATTTGCACATTCTAAATGTGCTGATCCATCACTTAACAAATCTATGATTCCTCTTCTCTGTTACAGTGAGTGCGCAATATTGGTGGCGAGTATATGATGGCAGATGGACTTGCATTTGGAATCGAAATGCTCTGTTATTTCTTCATGGCGACTACCATCCGATTTTACAATACTTTCAGGTCATAGAGCATCATGTTAAATCCATTAACCCACCCGAGGCTTTGGCGTAACAAATCCAGGCACTAAAAGCTTCACTCGGCACCTGCATAATGCACTTTTCAATCACTAGCTGCCAACTGTACGGTAGCTAGGCTCCGACTGATTGTCATGTCCACCTTTCCACTAGCACCAACCGCAATTTGCGAGCGCTAAATAACTTCCGTTTTAGAGGGGAAAAATTCCATCTTTCACCATAACATAAACCAAGAGCCCTAAGTGTGGATTGTGCATCAGCGGTTACAAAGTAGCAACATTTTTAAGCAAAGATTGCATTTACCCTTACTAACAAATCAATGCAAAATGATCCCTTTCTGAATATTGAAACACGTATGTTGTGTGGCGGCGATGGCGAGGCATTGCAGAGTCTCTGACCAGAGAACCATTTATCGTGGCTAGTCTGCGCTTGACCGCGCGAGTGTTGCGAGCAGTAGTCAGTGGGCAGTCTGTGAGCAGTGCAGTCTGTCGGTAGTAGCAGCCCAGTGCAGTTGTGTGATGTAGTCTGTCGGCAGTAGTGGTCTAGTCCTGTCACGGTCGCTAGCGGGACGCAGTCGCAGGCGTCGACATGGGTCTCTGGTCAAGATGCTGAATGAGGTATATTGTCAATTAAGCTGCATTGCGCACATCAGGTAGTGTAAAGTTTATTTATTGTAATTAATTTTCAACAAGTGCCCCAATAATAATTTTGATTTCAAAGCAATATTTTTAACAAATGAACTATTTAATTGAACGAACGATTTCCTTCCATTTCCTTTAAAGAAAAGTTTCAATTAAATTAAAAAAAAAATATTACTTGCGATGCAGTTCCTCCAAGCAGTGGCCAACAATAAGAGCAGAAATTTGACATGCAGTTTCAATGAGGTAAGAAATTAATTATGATTTTTTTTGCACAGGGCCAAAGACTGATATTTCGGTCTAATTGAGTTTACATTGTCAGTGAAATTTCATTAGCATTGAATTTTTTTTTATTATTTTTGTGGGAGCTTACATCTTGAGTCAGATTGCGATTTTTCACATTTAATTGACATTGTCAGTAGATTTAATTGCAGGGAGGTTACGCTTGGCACCCAATTATTAATATTGTCTTTGAAATTTCGGTGGGGAGGGTACACTTGGCGACACCCAGTCCAGGATCGTATTTCGTTGAGAATCTTTTGAAAAACAGTCAGATATCTGCTCTTATTTGCTTAGATATAATTAGGATTTGGCGCAACGTTTTTACTAATCTTGTGACTTTCTTTCTACACGTCAACGGCAATTCGTTGCTCTGTTGTATTTGTGTGTTGTTTTTGCATTGTGCTTATTTGTTTTGTGAATAATTGTGACTATTGTAAAAATGCCGCGAAAGACTGTGAACAGTGTATCGCGAGGTATTATGAATGAAATTACCGACTCAAACAACTTGACCGATAGTAATTGTGACACGCAGTGTAATGATGACAATCCTGCGTTCACTGACAATCAATGCGTTCCAACCATTAATAATGATGTAGACCTTAATGATGAACAAACGAACTCGATTGTGTCTTGTGTTGATTTGACGACAATTGATGACGCGGGGCGCACTATTGTAATGAGCGCTGCCCAGCTTAACACAACCGGTTTACTAAATTCACGTGACGAACAGACAAATTTGTCTAATGAAAATGGACAGTGTTCTGAAAGTACGACGGATCCATTTAATTCAGAAATAATGACCGACAGTGTACATTCGACTGACAAACCTTTTGGTAAATCTCAAAATAACCAAATGGTTACAGAAAGCGAAACAATTCCAGATCCACCATTAAACAGCACAGAGAATAGAAATGCTGACTTCGAGTCGAATCCAATTATGGCATTGTTGCTACAAATGACTAAGCAGTTTAATGAAAGATTTGATAACAATTCCAAACAACAGAGTGAACAGGCCAAACACTTAAATGAAAAATTTGACAATAATAACGAAAAACTCAAAAAACACTTAAATGAAAAATTAGACGACAATTCCAGACAGTTAAATGAAAAATTAGACGACAATTCCAGACAGCTTAGTGAACAAATTAGAGCCGTTGCCGCGCAGTGCCATGACACTAAGGAACAGTTGCGCGTGGAAATTGAGGCTTGTTCAAAAAAAAGTAGCGAAGAAATTAGGTCTGTTGCTCAGGAATTAAGGGAAATGCAAACAGCCGCAACAGAAACACTTAGAGACGAAATTAACGGAGTCGCTAAACAATGCTCTGAAAAAGCTACACAATTACGCGACAAGTTTAAAGCAATGACAGCAGAACTTTCGCGCACAATGGATGAAAAGATTGACGCGAAATTTGAACAGCAGAACACTCAAATTGACGAGCGATTTAGTCACCACATACAAAACAGTGATACGCGTTTCCGCAAATTTATTCAGGATCAAAATAAAATAAAACGTCAAGTCATGGAAACAATCACTGCTCAAAGACAAGAAGACAAACGTAAAATGTTCGCGAAAGCGAAGACATATGTAGACAACAATATTGCTACAGTGTCCGACGAAATTAATTCCATCAAACAGTCGAACACAGAATTACGTGACGAAATTTCTGACCTTAAATCGAAAACAGACACATACACAACCGATTTTCAAACAGTGACCGACAGACTCGAACAATTAGAACTAACACAGGATTCAGATGTCGTCAAAACACGTTAAAAAACTGAATGAAACTACGCGTAAATTGCAAAAACAGATTGATGCCTTTGACACTAAAACTGATGAGCAGGTAAAAATACTGACTGAAAATGATGAATTGGCCAGTCGTATTGACGTTATAGAAAGTAGTAATGACAACAAATCAGACGATACTTCACCGGTTTCATTCAGTCAAACACCGGAATTTCAAAATCTACAACAGACAGTCAATGAGATCGATTCAGCTAATCACTCATTACGGAGAAATTTGTCAAATTTACAGCAAGAGGTAACAGATATGAAAAATATTTCAGTTAATAACTCAACACAGCAGACGCCACTTAGTGAACATTTGCCAGACTTACGCAGCGCGTATAATTTGGGCAATCTGCAAAGAGTACGGGACTTAGATTCAGAACGGACACAGACAAATAGATTCTCTTACAATACTGAACCTGTTCCGTCATACAGAGATGATAATTTCGATTACAAACATTTTCTATCGGTGAGGAAATTTAAAGTGTTTAGGAATGACAGAACACAGATTCATCCGCTTGATTGGATACAACAGTTTAGTTTTGCTTTTCCACAGACTTGGCCTGTAACACACAAACTTGAATTTATTTGCAGTTTTTTGGAAGGCGAACCGGCAACTCGTATGAGACCGATCGCGAGGCAATGCTATTCAGTAGAAGAGTTTCAGAATGCTTTTCTGTCAGCGTATTGGTCGAAGACGACACAGCGCGGAATTAAAGATCAGTTAATCAGTTTGCCAAATTACGAGAACTCAAATTTTCCCAGTGTGACGCAATTTTTTGAGCACATGGTGCAACAAAACCAGTACCTAAGTGAACCGTACAGTGAATCCGCACTTATACAATTATGCATCTCTAAATTGCCACGGTCATTAAGGGTGTCACTTCTAACGGGCCAGCAAAAAGAAAACATTTCAGCATTCAGAGATTTTTTACAGTTTTTAGAAGTGCAGCAATCATACTATTCTTTCGTAAACAAAAACTTCACATATAACAACCAAGGCCAACAAACGTACAGCAATTATGATCAGACGCGTAATTTTAATAGAAAAGGTAACAGACGCTTTAGGAACGACAACTACCAAAACTTTAATAACAGCCAAAATTCTAATTATCAATATCGTCAAAATTTTCAGCAAGAGGAACCACACTTTAGTAACAATAGAGGTGTTTCACGACAACAACATCAAAACCAGCCGGTTAGCATACCTAACCAACAATGGAATGCACAAGGTCAACCAGGCTTTAACGTTCCGCCGCGTGCACGTATAGTCCCAGATCCAACAAATAGTAACGCACGGCAGCAAGGAAAAAACTACGTACAGAGAAGACAGTACTTCAATTCCTATCGCAATACACCGTATAGGAATGACTATTACGACAGACGTAAAAATAATGAGAACAATTTTCAGCGTACATCTAACAACAGTCGGACATCGCAACAGCAAAATTATACACAAGAACCTATTCTCATGAAGGAACCCGACAGTAGGTATCATCCAGAGCGGAATACGTCTGGAAGAAGTAATAGAACTGTTCAAATAGTAGAAATGCCACAGCATCCTCCTGATAACAATAACACGTCAGATAGAATCTGACTAGATACTGTACAGGTCGCATCTTCCAGTAACACGAGCACTACTTTAGACACGCAGAATGTTGTTCACGAAAATGTAATTACTTTTGACGATATCAGAGACACTCTTTTGCAGGAAAGACCAGTTGTTCAGAAAACTATTTCACGTCCTGTCATCGAAATTAAAATAGGTTCATCGAAATTTTCAGCAGTAATCGATTCTGGATCACCTATGTCAGTTATAAATGAGGAGACTTTCAACGAATGTAACAAAGAGAATACGTATCCTACATTACCATTAGGCAAAACAAAAGTAAAAGGAGCAGTATCGAGTAAAGGTGTAGACGTTAAATTACAGACGCATTTATCATTTTGTATTGCAGGTCACACATTTCACTCAAATTTTTGGATTGTTCCTTTATTGACAACAGACGTCATTTTAGGTACGAATTTTCTCGTACAACACGACGCAGTGGTTGATTTTCAAAGTTCCTACTTGATGCTGAAGGATGAAAATGTACAATTGGCTTTGGAGTTTCAGCATTCATTGTCTGCGGAGGAACAAACAACCGCCCGCATCTCGTGGTCGTGCGGTAGCGTTCTCGCTTCCCACGCCCGGGTTCCCGGGTTCGATTCCCGGCGGGGTCAGGGATTTTCTCTGCCCCGTGATGGCTGGGTGTTGTGTGCTGTCCTTAGGTTAGTTAGGTTTAAGTAGTTCTAAGTTCTAGGGGACTTATGACCACAGCAGTTGAGTCCCATAGTGCTCAGAGCCATTTGAACCATTTTTGAACAAACAACCGCACAGAGGTCGTTTCCGCAACACGTAACATAGACTGTAATTCTGCATTGTTCACGGATGCGTGCGTACACAACTGTAATACTCCAGACGAGACTGACTACAACGTGATGCAGATGATTTCCGATAAGGTTAGACAGAGCAGTGCAACTACAGACGACGAACGAGCGCAATTGCGCGAAGTTCTTTTACAGCGGGCGCCAGGTTTCGACAACATTCCTGGTGCTGTGTCCGGTTTTGTGTATGAATTTCAAGTGAAACAGCGCGACACATTTGGAGCAGAGCATTGTCCCATTCCATATATCCACAGAGGGCGCGTTGGGGGAGAATTGCAGGATATGCTTGATCAAGGAATTATAGAGCCGGCGGTTGGTCCGTACATGGACCCGCTACATATTGTTGGGAAGGGGGATGGCTCACTTCGCCTTGTACTTGATTCGCGTCACATTAATGACATTGTTATTGATGAGACTGATCGACCACGGACATTGGAGGAACTTCTACAGAAATTTCGCGGTACAGCTGTTTATTCCACATTAGATTTGAAATCGGGATTTTGGCGGGTTCAGCTTCATCCGGATTGCAGAAAATACACGGCATTTCTTTGTTTTGGCGACTGTTATCAATTTTGCAAATTGCCGTTCGGCTTAGCTGGTTCTTCTGCAGTATTTGTTCGCGGTTTGAACACAGTACTTCCGACGGAACTTAAGGACAGAATTACGACGTATGTAGACGACATTCTTGTCGCAAAGGCTAACTGGTCTGAACACAATCTGATTCTTGAACAACTGTTACAAACTTTTCGTGCACAAGGACTTACAGTTAATCTTAGTAAATCGCACTTTGGCAAAACTTCTATAAAATTTCTTGGACACGTAATTTCAGCAGAAGGCATTGCGCCTGATCCGGAAAAACTTCAAGCTCTACGTGACATTACTATTCCTACGACAAAAAAACAACTACGCAGTTTTTTGGGCTTAATTAACTTTTTTCGTAAATTTATTCATCACTCTGCTTTAGACACACCCAGATTATGCCAATTAACAGGTAAAAACACTATTTGGTCTTGGGATAAGCAAGCACATTCTGAATTTGTGAACCTGAAACATGCTTTGTTGAATGCACCACATTTATCGCACCCAGACCTTACCAGAAATTTTTCCATTGCCACCGACAGTTCTAACACCGCTTTAGGGGTACATATTTTCCAGGAAATTGAAGAAGATGGCTCAACAGTAATTAAAAACATCGCATTTGCAAGCCGCATTCTGTCACCTGCTGAAAGAAATTATTCCGTTACAGAACTGGAAACATTATGTGTTGTATGGGCTTTTACGAGATTTCGGCACTTTCTTTATGGCAGACATACCACCGTCTACACAGACCACAGAGCGATACAATTTTTACTTTCGGCTAAATTCACTCACGACAGATTAAGCAGATGGAAACTTTATTTACAGGAATTTAATTTTACAATAGTTCACATTCCCGGCACACAAAATGTTATAGAAGACGCACTGTCGCGTTCTCTGAGCAACAATCAGCAAGACGTAGCAACCAACTTCTGCAAAGCAAATTTCAGTGTCATGTACATTCAACAAGTTGCATTTGAAAATTTTATTTCGTCGTCATTACAGGACATAGCACAAGAACAAAATAAAGACAGTGTGTGGAAAGAAATTAAACACCTTTGGCAAGATAGGAATAATGTTACGATTAGAAACCATTACACAGTAGGCAATGACATTCTGTTTCGCCGCTCTCATCCTGACAGCAACAACTGGTTATTATGCATTCCTGACGAACTGGTTAACAAATTAATCTGGTACACTCATTTAAGTTACGCACATTACGGAGCAAGAAAATGTTTTCTTATACTGAGACAGAACTGTTATTTTACCAACATGGAAAAACGTATACGACGAGTTTTAGCGTCATGTAAAATTTGCCAGAAAGCTAAGTCAGACACCACTTCACATGTTCCTCCATTATATCCCATTATACCTGTTAAATTAAGACATATGGCCGCAGTAGACATTTTTGGTCCAATTCCGAGAACTAATAGAGGTTACTGCCACATCTTTGTCGCTGTTGAACTCACTTCAAAATTTGTTACTTTCACTCCGTTACGCAAAGCTACTGCTAAAGCCGTTTCGAAAGCATTTGTAAAACATTTTCTATTTCATGTAGGCCATGTGATGAAAGTAATTTCTGACAATGGATCACAATTTCATTCTGCTACATGGACACGTATGTTACGAGCTAGAAACATTTCTCCGACTTATATATCCAAGTACCATGCTTCTTCGAACCCCTGTGAAAGATTAATGAAAGAAATTGGTAAACTGTGTAGAATATACTGCCACAAAAGACATATTGATTGGGACACACACATATTCTCATTCCAAGATGTAATTAATTCCATTCCAAATGAATCCACTATGCTATCTCCGTATGTTATACTGAAAAACGTTGAACCACCAAACAAAATTAAAGAATTAGTAAACTTCCCTACCTGTCGTCGACTAAGACACCACGAAATAATTGACATTGCGCTGAACAACATCAAACGTGCCGCAGAGCGCCGGAGAAGACAGCAAAAACAGGTTTGTACACGCCGCGACTTTCACGTTGGACAGAAGATATTAGTACGTACACACTATTTATCCAGCAGAATAAAAGGTAAGTGCAGTAAATTTGAACTTCTATACGCAGGTCCATATCGGATTCGCAGCATCCCTCACCCCAATGTTGTACACGTCGAAACTTTGAGAACCAGAAAATCGAAAGGCAACCACCATTGGTCAAATATTAAACCCTTTATTGAATGAAGACACTTTATGATTCAACACACTATGATGCCATTTACTAATTTTTTATGACCACTTATGCAATTATATTCACATGACTAATTACTGATGATTATCGTATTTTTTCTTGGCAAGTGCCCGGCAAGGTAAGGTTAGCAGGTCGCTCTTCTTGTCGTTACACATCAGACCGTGCACATTTCCCATTTTTTTGTGTGTGTATGATTGTTTTCATGTTTTGTTTATATGCACTGTGAAATAGTTAAGTTATAACACACCAGTTGATTTGACATTCTTTTTGCCCTATGACATCTCAAGATCGTGACTGTTTTACGTTTTTTTGCTGCTGCATTGTATTATTCTGTGTACATTTTTGCATCTGAACACTGTCAATGTCTTTGACATATTACGTTTTCTGTCATGTTATGCTGTATGGTTAATTATGTCACCATAAACCAGTCATTATTTAATGAGTATATGATTTAAATGTAAGACATTAATCTCTGTTCATCAATTTCAGAAAGAAATGATGCGTGTAAGAAATAAATTCAACAGAAATGGGAATTTCACCTACGGAATAAACGAAAGAAGATGCAATAACTTTATGAGGAAGAGTAAATGGATCAGGATTAACAAGCATTAACAACAGTATACTATACTCATCGTAGAACTACACATCTTAGTTTTTAGTGATGAAATATGCTAGAGATAAGGAATAGTTGTGTAATGAGTAATGAAGTGATTTTTTGCAGATGATAATGAATGCTGATGAATAATGATGAAGAATATGCTACTAAGAATAATGAAGTTTTTCTTTACAGGTGATGATGATAATGGAGTTTTGATGATATGGATAATGAAGTTTTCTTTGCAGATGAGGATAATGTTGAAGTTATATTTATGCTATGTAGTTATTTAAGTATTTGTTGCAGTTCGTTTTGACAGCAGATGTTATATTGCACAGTATAATGACTGAAGATTTTGGAAAGGACAGCTATGGAACACATTTTTTATACACATTTCACTACCTGTTAATTCGAAGTTCACTACTTTTCAGCATAAAATGCATTTCTCTTTTCAGCTTAATAATCCATTTTTATATATTTTTTGCAGGAGAAATTATTTATGCGATTAATGTGTTATAAGCATTTGTTCATTAAATCTATGAATGTGGTTACATATACTCTACTTGTTTCGTAATCTTGCCACAGCTGACTTATAACGGATGACGTTACACATTTTCATTTATACCAACAACCCAGAAGCAAATTCTTCTCTCTTGCTTTCCCCGACGCAATGCATTGCTAACAAAAAAATTTATTAACAGACCCAAATAATGATACCAGTTTAAGAGAGTTCTGAGTAATGCTGCTCAGCAATGAATAATATGTCACTTGGAAAATGATTAATTAACTATGCCATACTTTGTAACTGGAAAAGAATGTGATTATTTAATAATGCTTTGTAACTAGGAAAAGAAGGCTACTGATTCTATGTAAAACAATTAATGAACATTTTTCTGTAATACTACATACTTGGTACAGAAATGTTCAATAACTGGGCTATGAATGCCGCAAACTACTACTGTAATTCTCAATGAAGCCTATTATGTGACTTAATGTCCTTCCACTACTGACCTAACTACCCTGGATTACTGCAATATCCATTTTGTCCTGTCTATCCTAGTGATCATGGAGCACAATATTTGGTTTTTGCACTAATTCTACGTTGGTGTGCCTTGTAAGAGCGTGGTGTTGACACGACATGCTGTCCACCACCGTGAGCGATGAAGACGTTATTATGGTCCCACTGTTTGGTGTACTTAATGTACTGCCAAAATGAAAACATGGAACATTACTACGACAGTTCAGTGTCTTGGCTACGCTGATAAATTCTGATGGGAAAAGAACTTCAAATTGTGTCACTTGGTGTTGTACTTCTGTGGAAAGATATGGACTTTCAGAACAGCTGTGTGCAATCTAAAGTGCTACAACCATGATGCAATCCTTCCCTTTCCTATCCTAATAGTGAAAATCATTTTTTTTGCTAACATCATTTATGTTCATGGGCTATACATTTTTTCGATTTGCTGAACTCCAGTGCGAGTACACTTATGTCACTTGTCGACATGATTTTTTTGCCATTATGTTTATTTGTTGTGAAAATGCTAAAGACATTTTTTCGATTTGTTCTGAAGTACAGTATATGTGCACTCTTGTCTTTTATATTGTATATACATTTTTATTTTGATGATATGTTCAAAAGTTTTTCAGTGCATGTGCACTTATGTTATGTGTTAATATGTTTTCTACTGAACTTCAGTGCCTGTGCACTTTTCTCATTTTTCAATATGATTTGTACTCATTCTGTATGTTCAATACTTCAGTGCGTATGCACTTATGTCATTTGTTACTCACTGTATATACATTTCGTCATTTGCTGATGTGTTCTGAACTGCAGTGCATGTGCACTCATGTCACTTGTCAACATGATTTTTTGCCATTCTATTTATTTGTTCTGAAAATCCTAAAGAATTTTTTAGTGCGTGTGCACGTTATTATCCATCAAATAATTTGTATATACATTTTTCTGATCTGCGAATATGTTTTGTACTCATATCTTGTCTTTGTCTGAAATGTTTTGTACATTTAATTCATGTACTACATCTAAATATTCTGTAAATTGTAGAAGTTTATTAATTAAAGAAAAATTTTGCCGCGCTTGGCAAGTCCAAATGACTCACCATCGCTGCCAAATTTTTGCCCCCCCAGTGGAGGGTTATGAAACACGTATGTTGTGTGGCGGCGATGGTGAGGCATTGCAGAGTCTCTGACCAGAGAACCATTTATCGTGGCTAGTCTGCGCTTGACCGCGCAAGTGTTGCGAGCAGTAGTCAGTGGGCAGTCTGTGAGCAGTGCAGTCTGTCGGTAGTAGCAGCCCAGTGCAGTTGTGTGATGTAGTCTGTCGGCAGTAGTGGTCTAGTCCTGTCACGGTCGCTAGTGGGACGCAGTCGAAGGCGTCGACATGGGTCTCTGGTCAAAATGCTGAATGAGGTATATTGTCAATTAAGCTGCATTGCGCACATCAGATAATGTAAAGTTTATTTATTGTAATTAATTTTCAACAAGTGCCCCAATAATAATTTTGATTTCAAAGCAATATTTTTAACAAAAGAACTGTTTAATTGAACGAACGATTTCCTTCCATTTCCTTTAAAGAAAAGTTTCAATTAAATTTCAAAAAAAAAAAAAAATTACTTGCGATGCAGTTCCTCCAAGCAGTGGCCAACAATAAGAGCAGAAATTTGACATGCAGTTTCAATGAGGTAAGAAATTAATTATGATTTTTTGCACAGGGCCAAAGACCGATATTTCGGTTTAATAGAGTTTACATTGTCACTGAAGTCTCATTAGCATTGAATTGTTTTTCATTATTTTCGTGACAGCTTACACCAGGAGTCAGATTACGATTCTCATTTTTATTGTCATTAAATTTAATTGCTAGGGACCTTACGCTTGGCTCCCATTCATTTATTATTTCTGTCTTTTAAAATTTCGGTGGGGAGGTTACAATATAACAAAAGCAATTAGTCAGTAAAGAGGAAACATAGTACAACATATCAAAGAACACATATAAAAGAAAATACACTTTATGCAAAGCATAATTAATTAGAAGAAAAAAATTACATAACATCTTACTATGGTATTACAATTCAAATAAACATGTTGAGATTTAGAACGTCGTCCGAAAATAGCCAGTACGAATCCGTGTGAATGAAAGTGAACTTGAAACTAACACTTCTTCCACAGGATGAATTTAATAATTACATTGTTACGGACAATCCTTTCCGACATTTCACGTACCCACCTCGTAGGAGAGGGAAGTGGAACGAGGGAAGCCAGACCTGCTGCAGTAATACTTCCAGACAGCAACAGATCCAGACTGGGGTGCGGCGACGGAAGCTGACGCTCCATCCAAGCGGTCGGGGGCATTCCAGCAGCGGTCTCCACCTACCTTAGATCCAGCGGCTCGACGTGGGGGCGGCTACACGACGTCGTCGGGGAATGGTCATATGAAGTTTTGTTACTTTGAACTACATTAACTTTTCATTTTCGTGTTAAACCCCGCTGAAAGAATCCTTTTACCACTGATACAACTAAACAGAAACATAAATACTTGTCGCTATTTTGTCGAAAGTCGACATGTTAAGAAACGTGGCTGTTGTACTTAAGGTTTATAATTTATATAAAAAATAGGTACCAGCCACATGTATGGTTTAAAAAGGTTTATTATCTTCAGACCATGACCGGTTTCGGATTTTTCTTTACAAATACATCTTCAGATGGCAGATTACAAGCATTCTTAGTTGGACCTAGTTTTGTTTATGTTATTGTGTTCAAAATATTTTCTGTTATAATCATGTCAAGCCTGACACATAAGAGTAGGTAACAGTATTCTCTTGAAAACCCTTTGACGGTTTTGTTTCCGGTTTTCCGGCTCCAGCGAGCTCATAGGGGTGGGGGAATAAGTTAATCTGGGAAGTCTCAACGCATGTTACAAGATCTCACAGTTACTGAACTCATGTACACAAGCACATCAACACTAATTGTGTCATACGTTACTCAATGTTAGATCTGAAAATTTTCACAATGAGAACAGTGTGTTAATGAAGTGAAAGTGAATAATAAGTAACAGGGATGTGGCGGTATGGAAAAAAAATTATGTACAATACCATATACCGGGCCAAATATCTCACGAAATAAGCGTCAAACGAAAAAACTACAAACAACGAAACTTGTCTAGCTTGAAGGGGGAAACCAGATGGCGCTATGGTTGGCCCGCTACATGGCGCTGCCATAGGTCAAACAGATATCAACTGCGTTTTTTCTAAAAATAGGAACCCTAATTTTTTATTACATGTTCGTGTAGTAGGTAAATAAATATGAATGTTTTAGATGAACCAATTGTTTCGTTTTGTGATAGACGGCGCTGTAATAGTCACAAACATATGGCTCACGGTTTTAGACGAACACTTGGTAACAGGTAGGTTTTTTAAACTGAAATACAGAACTTAGGTACGTTTGAACATTTTATTTCGGTTGTTCCAATGTGATACATGTACCTTATCATTTCTGAGAACGCATGCTGTTACAGCATGATTACCTGTAAATACCCCATTAATGCAATAAATGCTCAAAATGACGTCCGCCAACCTCAATGCATTTGTCAATACGTGCAACGACATTCCTCTCAACAGCGAGTAGTTCCCTTCCGTAATGTTCGCACATGCATTGAGAATGCGCTGGCGCATGTTGTCAGACGTTGTCGGTGGACCACGATGGCAAATATCCTTCAACTTTCCCCACAGAAAGAAATCCGGGGACGTCAGATCCGGCGAACATGCGGGCCATGGTGCTTCGACGACCAATCCACCTGTCATGAAATATGCTATTCAATACCGCTTCAACCGCACGCGAGCTATGTGACGGACATCCATCATGCAGTGAAACATCTTGTAGTAACATCGGTAGAACATTACGTAGGAAATCAGCATACATTGCACCATTGAGATTGCCATCGATAAAATGGAGGCCAATTAACCTTCCTCCGCAGGCCGGAGTGGCCGAGCGGTTCTAGGCGCTGCAGTCTGGAACCACGCGACCGCTACGGCGCAGGTTCGAATCCTGCCACGGACGTGGATGTGTGTGATGTCCTTAGGTTAGTTAGGTTTAACTACTTCTAAGTTCCAGGGGACTGATGACCTCAGAAGTTAAGTCCCATAGTGCTCAGAGCAATCTGAACCATATCCTTCCTCCCACAATGCCGCACCATACAGTAACCCGCAAAGGTCGCTGATGTTCCACTTGTCTCAGCCATCGTGGATTTTCCGTTGCCCAGTAGTGCTTATTATGCTGGTTTACGTTACCGGTGTTGGTGAATGACGCTTCGTCGCTAAATAGAACGCGTGCAAAAAATCTGTCTTCGTCCCTTAATTTCTCTTATGCCAGTGGCAGAACTGTACATGACGTTCAAAGTCGTTGCCCGCAATTCCTGGTGCATAGAAATATGGTAGGGTGCAATCGATGTTGATGTAGCATTCTCAACACCCACGTTTTTGAGATTCTCACTCAGTTTGTCTGCTACTGATGTGCGGATTAGCCGCGACAGCAGCTGAAACACCTACTTGGGCATCATCATTTGTTGCAGGTCGTGGTTGACGTTTCACATGTGTCTGAACACTCCCTGTTTCCTTAAATAATGTAACTATTCGGCGAACGGTCAGGACACTTGGCTGATGTCGTTCAGGATACCGAGCAGGATACACAGAACACGCCCGTTGCGTATTTTGATCACAACAGCCATACATCAACACGATATCGACCTTTTCCGCAATTGTTAAACGGTCCGTTTTAACACGGGTAATATATCACGAAGCAAATACCGTCAGCACTGGCGGAATGTTACGTGATAACACGTACTTATACGTTTGTGACTATTACAGCGCCATCTATCACAAAGCGGAAAAAGTGGTCCAACTAAAACATTCATATATATTTACGTACTACACGAATATGTAATAAAAAATGGGGGTTCCTGTTTTTAAAAACGCAGTTGATATCCGTTTGACCTATGGCAGCGCCATCTAGCGGGCCAGCCATAGCGCCGTCTGGTTTCCCCCTTTGTAGTTTTTTCGTTTGATGCTTATTTCGTGAGATATTTGGCCCGGTCACAATCAATGGACCACCCTGTATATTAAATTACTCAGTCCTAAGAATAGTAAAATGCCTAAGTGGGGAATATTCAGATTTTAATATTTTCAACATTTCGCGGCCATGTCAGCAACTGTATAAATATTAATTTTAAATTAACAACAGCTTCAGTTGCAATGTTCACCTAGATTTACCTAGGTCTCAGTTAGGATAACACAAACTTCTTCAGAATAAAAGGAATAGGGCGTCTTCTAAAGAACCAGGGGTTCAAGACAATTTTTTCTACGGATAATAGCCTGCAGAAGAACCTGATTCACACTTTAAAAAAGCCTAAAGATAAATTGTCATTATCCGCAGTTTACAAGATTACATGTGGCAATTGCCGAAATTTTACATCGTCCAAACAGGATAGCCTTACTACCAAGATACAGTGAACATACCCCTACTAAAGTTGGAGATGTCACGCGTGGTTCGACATTCGCTGAACACTTAGTGCAAATGGATCATGCACCTAACCCTCCGGATAATAATCAGCTCTTGCACTGAGAAGTGAAGGATACGAGGTTGGATATTTTGGAAGAATTGCAAATTTTTAAACCCTTACTATATGACAAAAATAACCTTCTTAACGACCAGCTGCAGCTGCGAAACAAAAACTTTTTTGAAGGTTTACAACCGTTGCTCCATCCGCCATAATTTTAGGTAGTAATCATTATACCCTTGCCAACATGTTTTTAGCAGTCCCGTTTGTTGAATAGCTGGGATTATTTGGTATTTCAAACCAGTAGTTATTTGTCCTCATGCATTCAATTTCGATTATTGGCCCGAATAATCAAGGTTGGCTTCAAATAGTAAACGCATTGCTCCCTTCACTTTTGACGTCCAACAAAAAAAAAAAAAAATAAATAAATAAATAAATAAAATAAAATTACAAATGTTAAGACAATCGATATATCTTTGTTCCTTGCAGGATGACGTACACTTCAATTTCGTTAGTCGCACCTGGTTATTCATAAAAATTTTTAAGTTTAGGAGTACATGTTGGTACCAGTGTTAACAAGTACGCATGACACACTATCGCGCATGCGCTCTCGAGACTGCAGCCGGTTTCAGAACAACACCCGTTTCTGCCGTACTGCGGTCGCGAAGTGGGGCGTAGGCTGTTTCCCAGATAAGTTATTGCAATATGACGATGTATTACTATATTAGTCTGAAGTTTTTAGTTTTTGACGTTGTCCATTATGGACAAATCGTAGTTCCTTTTATTCCGAAGAAGGTTGGGTTATCCCAACGAAAACCTAGGTAAATCTAGGTAAACATTGCAACTGAGGCTGTTGTTAATTTAAAATTAATATTCAGATTTTGTCAGAAAGACAGCTTAGAAACCGCTTGTCCATATTTATATATACTCTTGGCATCTTTGGTTTTATATGAGTTTTCTGCGGGGAATAAACTGTCTTTCGTTTTTTAATTCAGAAAACTCGTAAACTGTGAGCCAGTCGCGTCGTGAACTTACTTCTGGTGTCCTTGGCTATATTCATCTTCTTCCGCCATAAGTATTTATCTATTGACCGTGTCTATAATTGCTATTAATCGGGCTTCCTCTTCCATTTAAGATTGCTGACATTGAGATGATGCGCGGAAGAAAGGAAAAACTTTCGTGGTTTTGCACAAAGTTCGGTGGCAGGAGGAACAAGAATTTTGGTCAGATGAATACAGGGTTAAAAATACAAAATCAAATAGGGGTAATGCAGGAGTAGGTTTAATAATGATTAAAGAAATAGGAGTCCGGGTAAGCTACTACAAACAGCATAGTGAACGCATTGTTGTGGCCAAGATAGACACGAAGCCCATGCCTACTACAGTAATACAAGTTCATATGCCACCTAGCTCTGCAGATGACGAAGAAATTGATGAAATGTATGATGAGATAAAAGAAATTATTCAGATAGTGAAGGGAGACGAAAATTTAATAGTCATGGGTGACTGGAATTCGATAGTAGGAAAAGGGAGAGAAGGAAAGCAGTAGGTGAATATGGATTGGGGGAAAGAAATGAAAGAGGAAGCCGCCTGGTAGAATTTTGCACAGAGCATAACTTAATCATTGCTAACACTTCGTTCAAGACTCATGAAAGAAGGTTGTATACATGGAAGAACCCTGGAGATACTAAAGGGTTTCAGATAGATTATATAATGGTAAGACAGAGATTTAGGAACCAGACTTTAAATTGTAAGACATTTCCGGGGGCATATGTGGGATCTGACCACAATCTATTGGTTACGAACTGTCGATTAAAACTGAAGAAACTGCAAAAAGGTGGGAGTTTAAGGAGATGGGACGTGGATAAACTGAAAGAACCAGAGGTTGTACAGAGTTTCAGGGAGACATAAGGGAACAATTGACAGGAATGGGAGAAAGAAATACAGTAGAAGAAGAATGGGTAGCCTCGAGGGAAGAAGTAGTGAAGGCATCAGAGAATCAAGTAGGTAGAGGACGAGGGCTAATAGAAATCCTTGGGTAACAGAAGAAATATTGAATTTAAGTGATGAAAGGAGAAAATATAAAAATGCAGTAAATGAGGTAGGCAAAAAGGAATACAAACGTCTCAAGAATGAGATCGACAGGAAGTGCAAAATGGCTAAGCAGGGATGGCTAGAGGCCCATATCACTAGGGGTAAGATAGATACTACCTACAGGAAAATTAAAGAGACCTTTGGAGAAAAGAGAACCACTTGTACGAATATCAAGAGCTCAGATGGGAACCCAGTTCTAAGCAAAGAAGGGAAAGCAGAAAGGTGGAAGGAGTATATAGAGAGTCTATACAAGGTCGATGTACTTCAGGACAATATTATGGAAAGGAAGAGGATCTAGATGAAGATGAAATGGGAAATACGATACTGCGTGAAGAGTTTGACAGAGCACTGAAAGACCTGAGTCGAAACAAGGCCCCGGGAGTAGACAACATTCCATTAGAACTACTGACAGCCTTGAGATAGCCAGTCCTGACAAAACTCTACCACCTGGTGAGCAAGATGTATGAGACAGGCGAAATATCCTCAAACTTCAAGACGAATGTAATTCCAATCCTAAAGAAAGCAGGTGTCGATAGATGTGAAAATTACCGAACTATCAGTTTAATAAGTCATGGCTGCAAAATAAGAACGCGAATTCTATACAGATGAATGGAAAAACTGGTAAAAGCCGACCTCGGGGAAGATCAGTTTGGTTCCGTAGAAATATTGGAACACGTGAGGCAATACTGACCCTACGACGTGTCTTAGAAGATAGATTAAGGAAAGGCAAACCTATGTTTCTAGCATTTGTAGACTTAAAGTAAGCTTTTTACAATGTTGACTGGAATACTCTCTTTCAAATTCTGAAGGTGGCAGGGGTAAAATACAGTGAGCGAAAGGCTATTTACAATTGGTACAGAAACCAGATGGCAGTTACAAGAGTCGAGGGACATGAAAGGGAAACAGTGGTTGGGAAGGTAGTGAGACAGGGTTGTAGCCTCTCCCCACTGTTATTCAATCTGTATATTGAACAAGCAGTAAAGGAAATAAAAGAAAAATTCGGAGTAGGTATTAAAATCCATGGAGAAGAAATAAAAACTTTAAGGTTCGCCAATGACATTGTAACTCTGTCAGAGACAGAAAAGGACTTGGAAGAGCAGTTGAATCTTGAAAGGAGGATATAAGACGAACATCAACAATAGCAAAACGAGGATAATGGAATGTAGTCGAATTAAGTCGGGTGATGCTGAGGAAATTAGATTAGGAAATGAGACACTTAAAGTAGTGGATGAGTTTTGCTATTTGGTGAGCAAATTAACTAATGGGGGTAAAGTAGAGATGATGTAAAACGTAGACTGGCAATGACAAGGAAAGTGTTTCTGAAGAAGAGAAATTTGCTAACATCGAATATAGATTTAAGTGTCAGGAAGTCGTTTCTGAAAGTATTTGTATGGAGTGTAGCGATGTGTGGAAGTGAAACATGGACGATAAATAGTTTGGACAAGAAGAGAATAGAAGTTTTCGAAATGTGGTACTACAGAAGAATGCTGAAGATTAGATGGGTAGATCACGTAACTAGTGAGGAGGTATTGAACAGAATTGGGGAGAAGAGAAATTTGTGGCTCAACTTGACTAGAAGAAGGGATCGGTTGGTAGGACATTTCTGAGGCATCAAGGGACCAGCGATTTAGTATTGGAGGGCAGCGTGGAGGGTAAAACTCGTAGAGGGAGACCAAGAGATGAATACACTAAGCAGATTCAGAAAGATGTAGGCTGCAGTAGGTACTGGGAGATGAAGAAGCTTGTACAGGATAGAGTAACACGGGGAGCTGCATCAAACCAGTCTCAGGACTGAAGACCACAACAACAATTCCTGGTTAACTTCAGAGTCGGTCTCGCGATCGTTATCGCATTTGTTCACAAAATACACCGTGGAATATGAATACTGTACTATGACACGGTGTTCTGGGTTTACTTTGTCATACCTTTTCGATGTGGTAATCAGGCTGATAGAAAGTCTTTGGTCCGTCACAAAGAAATGGCAGTTACCATTACCTATGTCTATTTGAGTTTTGTAGGTTCTAAGTGTGTCCATACCTATCAAGCAGTTGACTATAAGTTTGTCTACTATTAAAAAATTACACTGCACAGAAAATTGTTCAATGTTGACGGTGATAAGAGCTTGGTATTCTACTAATTTTGTTTTGCCACCTGTAGCGGTTTGTAGTTTGCAGTTTTGCACTGGCAGAACAGGTTATTTATTCCGTCTTTTTAATTCAGTTAAAAATGCTTCATACATTAAATGAGTAGTGGACCCTGTCTCAAGTATTAACTGTATGTCTATACCAAACATTTTCACTCTGATTACTGCTTGCACTTGTTCTTCCAGTGTATTTTTCGCCTATATTAGTTCATATTGGTATAGTACGTCCTTTATGTCTTCTTATTCATCGAATCGTACGAAACATGTTTGCAAATCTGGTTTGCCCCCATCGCTTATAAGGACTATAGTATGCGGCTCAACTACGACCTATTCGGGTTTTCCTGCGGGCTAGTCTGATCTACTTCGATACACGGGACATTTTCTGTCAGTTGTACTGTGTGATTGTTTCTACAGTGTGTATCATTTCCAGTTCGCAACAGTTCTCGTGTGTTCATATGGCTGTTGTGAAATGTTGCCGTATTGTGATTTTGCTGCACAAACGTTGGCTGCGGTTCAGCGTGTTGTATGTTATTGTTGTTGTAGCACGCCGGGCACCGATGCTCGAAGTCAAATGGCTCTGAGCACTATGGGACTCAACATCTTAGGTCATAAGTCCCCTAGAACTTAGAACTACTTAAACCTAACTAACCTAAGGAAATCACACACACCCATGCCCGAGGCAGGATTCGAACCCGCGACCGTAGCAGTCCCGCGGTTCCGGACTGAGCGCCTAGAAGCGCACGGCCACCGCGGCCGGCGGCACCGATGCTGCTGACTGTTTTCATTTACACGCGGTGCATAATTTTGAGAGGAAGGACTGAAATTAGCTTGTGGATTTTAATAGTTACTGTTACACGGGAAGTTTTGTTTAAATCTCTTGTTCCTACCATTTCCATCCCCGCATCCATTACCACGGTTAATGTATCCTTTCGGTTGAGCGTACCAGCTTTCCTATGGGTTCGTGTCTGGCTTTTTGTATTGACCATTCAAGTTACGTTGTTGTGGTGTTTGGCTGTCTGACGCCCTTTTTGTTACTACTTTCTCTTCATATATTAGGTAGATTGAATTTAAAATGGATAGAAAATATTCTGTGTCGTGCTCAGGTGTAGTAATTAATTTTTCACAAATGTGTGATAGCAAACGACTTTTTAAAATTTTTAAAACATCCAATAACGGGTTTTGTTGAGATACTTCTGAAAATACCTTCGCAAGCTACCATATTTGCTATTAAAAGGTGCGGGGTTAAAAAACTCTCGCCAAAGTCTCTCCTGTACGGCTTCTGACCGCCGGACATTGTGGCCGAGCGGTTCTAGGCGCTTCAGTCTGGGACCGCGCGACCGCTACGGTCGCAGGTTCTAATCCTGCCTCGGGCATGGATGTGTGTGATGTCCTTAGGTTAGTTAGGTTTAAGTAGTTCTAAGTTCTAGGGGACTGATGACCTCAGCAGTTGAGTCCCATAGTGCTCAGAGCCATTTGAGCTTCTAACCAGTATTTGTCAACAAATGCCCGTTCAGATTGTAAATATCTGGTACAACGCTCAGCTACCTCGGTCACCCACGAAAGTACACCGCCTTGCATGTACCCTACAACAAACCTGATCTTTTGTGCTTCCGTCCAATTTCTAGGAAACACATGTCGAAAAGCACTAATAAACACAACAGTATTCAACTTCTTACCTTCACTCGCAAATGTTGGAAATTGACGGTGTCTTAATAGACCTTCCTCAGAAAATATAGTGGACAAGCTGTTTACATTTTGTGCTGTGTTTACAGAACTGTCATAATTATTTACACTTCTCGTAGGTACTGGTTCTGGTGTTATGCCATGTAAACTTACACTCTGCGTTCTGTCATTACTACTGGCATTGTTTGTAGGGTTCGCAATGCTCTGTCTGCATACATTACTTTGGTTTGATGTGGCTGGCAATTTGTTTATGTGTACAACTTGTGTCTCTGCATCACTTTCACCTAAGTAGTTGCGTATCCTGTGCTCTGTAGCTTCCAAATTGGTGTTCACTTTGTCGATAATGTCATTTTCCTTTTGTTGAATAACCCTTTCAACTACATCATTGATTAATTTACATCCCTTCACTACCGTTTCCGCTGCGGTACTGGTTTTGTCTAAAGTACCTGCTTCAGTTTGTGAAATTATACGTCAGATAAATTTTCATTAATTTTGTCTCTTTCCTTTTTATCACAGACTGATTCGATTTCAAGTGATGCTATATTTAAAGTGAGTTCATCTATTGCTGCTTGTATATTTTCGTAATCCTTGTGCAGTTTGTTTACTACGGTAGAGATGTTCTTTACTGTGGAAGTTAACTGTGTTTGTGTAGCTTCCAGGTTCATATGTATGTGTGTCTTTCATCGCTTATATTTGCTGCTCTACTGTATCATTCTGCTCGTTAAGTGTGTCTAATTTCTGTTTTATACCCGTAATGTCATTGTTTACTTTGGAAAGGTCATCTTGTTTTAGGTATTTTTCCGTGTCTTTAGAATTTACATTCTTCTCCCCGCCAAAATTGTGTGTCTAATCACTGATCTGCTGTGTGAATGTATCCTCAAAATCTCTTAACACTTGTTTCAGCTCTTGCTTTATTTTGTTTATGTCTGTGTGAGTAAGGTAAGGTTTGGCGACAAATGTCAAATTGGTGTTCATGTTTTTTATTTCTGCACGCAAACTGCTGTTTGTATTTTGTATGTCTGCACGCAAATTGCTGTAATTGGTGTTCATACTACCTAGTTTTTGAAGTATTACGGCAAGTGCGTCATTTTGGTTGCTTTTTAACGTATTTTGGTTGTCTGTACTGTACTGTACTGTACTCTGCAAATCAATATTTGACCTTCGTGTGATGGGTGATGGTAAGTGTCGTCAAAAATCATGTTATCTGCGCTTTCTGTTTTCCTGTGCGAACAGAATGTTGCTCGCAGAGATACGTGATGTAATTTCATCTATTGTCATCAACGTATCATCAATGTTAGAGCTCTGTGTAAGCTCACTAGCATTTATCATTTCGGTTATGTTCATCTCTGAACTATGTAATACGACTAATTGTGGAAGACATGGCGCTGGCACTTCTGATGTTCTGTCCTGAAATGGTAAGCCATCTTGGCTCATTGCGTTTTCGCCATTGTCAACAATAATGGAAACTGACTTTTGTGCCATTTTGTTTGAATATTACAATTAAAACTTTTGGAAAACAGAAGATTTAAATATATTATTTTTGTGAATTTAAACATACGATTTACGTGTCGTCAAGCGTTATTTACATCCTTTTATGACGCACGAAATGTTCTAACACAAAAAAACTTCGAACTCTTCTCTCGTTACTCATTATGTAAAATTTCTAAAAAATTGACCACAATGGATTTAGGAAGGGAAATTAAGGAAAGGGAAGTCTAATTACAACGCAAGAGGCGCTACCAGGCATAGCTGAGCAAGCGGTTGCGTAGCGGTCTTACCTTTGTTGCCATAAAACAAATAGAGTATATCCAAAATTTTCCGCAAATCCCGGTTCCTTTTTGCTTCCTTTTTGAATTGGTTTTCTTCACAAGAATTTTTTGTTCTGGTTCTTTTGCTCTCAGTCGTGATGTTGCACATGAAAATTTGAAAATAATTAATACATGCAAAAAAATCTCGTACAATGTCATAAATAAGTTTGAATAATTTACACAACTGGTTTCATGGCCTTCTCAATGTCACGTCACAAGGTCGCCAGTTGTGCAAATTTAAATACCGTATACAGGGTGTTACAAAAAGGTACGGCCAAACTTTCAGGAAACATTCCTCACACACAAAGAAAGAAAATATGTTATGTGGACATGTGTCAGGAAACGATTACTTTCCATATTAGGGATCCTTTTATTACTTCTCTTCAAATCACATTAATCATGGAATGGAAACACACAGCAACAGAACGTACCAGCCTGACTTCAAACACTTTGTTACAGGAAATGTTCAAAATGTCCTCCGTTAGCGAGGATACATGCATTCACCCTCCGTCGCATGGAATCCCTGATGCGCTGATGCAGCCCTGGAGAATGGCGTATTGTATCACAGCCGTCCACAATACGAGCACGAAGAGTCTCTACATTTGGTACCGGGGAAGCGTAGACAAGAGCTTTCAAATGCCCCCATAAATGAAAGTCAACAGGGTTGAGGTCAGGAGAGTGTGGAGGCCATGGAATTGGTCCGCCTCTACCAATCCATCGGTCACCGAATCTGTTGTTGAGAACCGTACGAAAACTTCGACCGAAATGTGCAGGAGCTCCATCGTGCATGAACCACATGTTGTGTCGTACTTGTAAAGGCACATTTTCTAGCAGCACAGGTAGAGTATCCCGTATGAAATCATGATAACGTGCTCCATTGAGCGTAGGTGGACGAAACTAAAATGAGCTCTAACATGGAAATTAAGCGTTTCCGGACACATGTCCACGTAAGATCTTTTCTTTATTTATGTGTGAGGAATGTTTCCTGAAAGTTTGGCCTTACCTTTTTGTAACACCCTGTATATATAAAATATATATATAATTAAACAAATTGCTTGTATATTCTTGGCATATTTGATTTTTTATGAGTTTTTTGCTGGGAATAAATTGTCTTTCGTTTTTAATTCATAAATCTCG
This sequence comes from Schistocerca serialis cubense, assembly GCF_023864345.2. Lineage (NCBI taxonomy): Eukaryota > Metazoa > Arthropoda > Insecta > Orthoptera > Acrididae > Schistocerca > Schistocerca serialis. The sequence continues at coordinate 124,618,305 of NC_064645.1, forward strand.
TAAATTGTGAGCCAGTCGTGTCGTGAACTTACTTCTGGTGTCCTTGGTTGTATTCATCTTCTTCTGCCGTGAGTATTTCTCTCTTGACCGTGTCTATAACAGTTCTGAATCGGGCTTCTTCTTCCGATGCAGGCTGCTGACATTGAGATGATGCGCGAAAGAAAGGAAAACTTTCGTGGTTTTGCACAAATAATAATTATTATTCAAACAAGACAAATGGCTCCCACACACATCTTACAAAAATACGTCATCTCCACTCGAGAACTAAACACAGAGTCTCTCTACTAATTGACAAAAAAATTGAATGAGGTTACCCTCATTTGTTACCGCCTTCCGTCGTAGTAAAATACACCTTTTGCTGACGCTTACAGCGGTCGCGCAAATTTTTTGTGCAAGTGATTTTCTTACGTACCAACACAAGCTGCTGAAAGAGAGGCGTGTGAAATACACTACTGCCCATTAAAATTGCTACACCACGAAGATGACGTGCTACAGATGCGAAGTTAACCGACAGGAAAAAGATGCTGTGATATGCAAATGATTAGCTTTTCAGGGCATTCACACAAGGTCCTCGCCGGTGGCGACACCTACAACGTGCTGATATGAGGAAAGTTTCCAACCGATTTCTCATACACAAACAGTAGTTCACCGGCGTTGCCTGGTGAAACGTTATTGTGATTGCCTCGTGTAAGGAGGAAAAATGCGTACCATCACGTTTCCGACTTCGATAAAGGTCGGATTGTAGCCTATCGCGATTGCGGTTTATCGTATCGTGACATTGCTGCTCGCGTTGGTCGAGATCCAATGACTGTTAGCATAATATGGAATCGGTGGATTCAGGACGGTAATACGGAACGCCGTGCTGGATCCCAACGGCCTCGTATCACTGGCAGTCGAGATGACAGACACCTTATCCGCATGGCTGTAACGGATCGTGCAGCCACGTCTCGATCCCTGAGTCAACAGATGGGGACGTTTGCAAGGCAACAACCTTCTGCACGAACAGTTCGACGACGTTTGCAGCAGCATGGACTATCAGCTCGGAGACCATGGCTGCGGTTACCCTTGACACTGCACTACAGACAGGAGCGCCTGCGATGGTGTACTCAACGACGAACCTGGGTGCACGAATGGCAAAACGTCATTTTTTTCGGTGAATCCAGTTTCTGTTTACAGTATCATGATGGTCGCATCCGTGTTTGGCGACATTGCGGTGAACACACATTGGAAGCGTGTATTCGCCATCGCCATAGTGGCATATCACCCGGCGTGATGATATGGGGTGCCATTGGTTACACGTCTCTGTCACCTCTTGTTCGCATCGACGGCACTCTGAACAGTGGACGTTACATTTCAGATGTGTTACGACCCGTGGCTCTACCCTTTATTCGATCCCTGCGAAACCCTACATTTCAGCATGGTAATGCACGACCGCATGTTGCAGGTCCTGTAGGGGCCTTTCTGCATACAGAAAATGTTCGACTGCTGTCCTGGCCAGCACATTCTCCAGATCTCTCACCAATTGAAAATGTCTGGTCAATGGTGGCCGAGCAACTGGCTCGTCACAATACACCAGTCACTACTCTTTATGAATTGTGGTATCGTGTTTAAGCTGCATGGGCAGCTGTACCTGTACACGCTATCCAAGCTCTGTTCGACTCAATGCCCAGGCGTATCAAGGCCGTTATTACGGCCAGATGTGGTTGTTCTGGGTACTGATTTCTCAGAATCTACGCACCCAAATTGCGTTAAAATGTAATCACATGTCAGTTCTAGTGTAATATATTTGTCCAATGAATACCCGTTTATCATCTGCATTTCTTCTTGGTGTAGCAATTCTAATGGCCAGTAGTGTATTTAGGAAGTGTGCCATGGGGGACTTCCAGGGAAAATAACTACTCGTCTTCGAGTAGATGACTTGCATCCTCTAACAGACCAGATTCCTACCGACTTCCCCACTCTACACTTGTCAATAGACTATTTTTCAGTCGATTTTGGGGCTACCGTAGGCTGCCCAAGAGCAGGGCATCATCGGAATCGCCAACTGAGGTAGGTTCTGCGGCCTCACTCTGCGATTCTCTGTCTTACTCCCTCTTAAAACTCGACAGGGTGCGCTAGAAGTGTGGTCCCAGGTGTGGGGAGACTAGTTAATTAATCGATAATAGAGGCAATTCCGAGTGGAGGAATAGGTAGAACGAGAGTGACGCAACACTCCATCGCAGTATCGAGAAGGACGTCACCGAGCGTCCTTGTAGCACAGCTCCAAGAAGGCAGCACAACGCGCCATCGCTGAACCACAGAGCCATCGCAGCACGCCAGCACAGCTCCGAGACGGCGCTGCACCGTGCTGCCGCCGTGGCGTCACTTCACGCTGGCACTGCCACACGACCGTGAGCATTCGACTCCCACATCAGAGGGAACACATCAGGCCGGCAACATGAGCACCAAGTCCACCACGCCAACGACAATCGACAAGGTTAATGACAATGGAAGACAGCGATAATCCCTGTAGCACAACCGCCAGGGACGTGACAGACGAAAATGCTCTTGATAGTGCTCCAGCAACCGAGAGGGGTCAGGTGTACCTGAGTTACAGTGAAGCAGCTAAAACAGTTCTGAGAAAATTTGATGGAGATAGGGACCAATTTTCTGAATTTATAGACAACTGTGATAATGCCTATAGTTTAATAGAATCTAACGCTAGGACAGTTTTCTTAAAATATACACTACTGGCCATTAAAATTGCTACACCAAAAAGAAATGCAGATGATCAACGGGGATTCATTGGACAAATATATTATACTAGAACTGATATGTGATTACATTATCACGCAATATGGGTGCATAGATCCTGAGAAAACAGTACCCAGAACAACCACCTCTGGCCGTAATAAAGGCCATGATACGCCTGGGCATTGAGTCAAACAGAGCTTGGATGGCGTGTACAGGTACAGCTGCCCATGTAGCTTCAATACCATACCACAGTTCATCAAGAGTAGTGACTGGCGTATTGAGAACAACAGTTAGTGAATGTTCACAGTAACTCACGCTCTGTCCTTCCTTCCTATTGATATCGAATCGTGCTCCCATTCTACCGTTTTCTGCTGCTGTTGATATTACCTTACATTCATTTGACCTTTCCATTTTACTTCACTGACCCTTACCATATATAGAATGATCTTGAGTATTTTCCTTTTCAGATATTCTTCCTTCCCTACCACGTTCAAATTTCTGACATTCACGTCCCGGTTCTTAGACTGTGACTCTTTCCATAGTCACCTCTCCATTGGCAGTCCCCTCTCATAGATCAGAATTTCTTGCCAATGGACAGATCATCATGACAGTTGTTCAAGTACAGGCCACATATCGTGTGGATACACGTTATGCAGCTGTTGCACTGTAGTTAAAATACACTTGGGGCAGAAAGACATAGGTGGAGAGGATCATATTGTGCACACTTTATCTATTACAAATTACGTCAGTTCTATTACGTCATTCGAGGTACCTCGTAGCTGTGTAAGTACTCCTAATAATTTTATGTATTTTTTTCCGCAACAAAAATCCTGTAAGCAACTCTGTGAGAGTTTGTGCTAGTCTGTACGACAATACTGAGCCAGCAGCAGCCACGAATTACTAACGGTAACAACTGTTCCAAAAAGGGACACTCCGGAGCGGGACGGCATGGAGGAAAAAGGATCAGTTTGTGACTACAACAATGTCATTCGAGGCACCAGACACATATATATATATATATATATATATATATATATATATATATATATATATATATATATATATAACTGCCAGGACAAGTTTTTCGTATTTATCGATAGCAAACTTCTATAATCATTACTGATTTCTAACCAAAGATAACGTATAAGAACTACCAATCCCTGATTTTTCTTGCAAAGCCATCCCTAAAATGCTAGATTGGGTGACATCGAATTCAGATCTTTAGCGAGTTACCTATTGTCAAACAAAGGTGCTGCGTAGCACTGCACTAGAGAGAAATACACACCTTCTATTCTCTGTCAAATTACGTTCAGTAACACCACTCAAGTTCTGTTACATCATTCGAGGCACCAACCAGATGTCTCACAATATTTATTTACGTATTTATCCGCGTTTCCGTATTATTTTCCATGATTCTAAAAAAAAAATCCACCGATAAACAAGAAGAAACACTGCAAGCCGTCGCTTGCTTTAATCATAAATATACATCCTAGTGATGGTTAATCTTATTATCTTTATATAAAGAAAAGTCTTATCTTCTCAATAACCTTCAAATCGTGAGCTACACCCTTAGTTTTTGTATATGAAATTAGATAACTTACTCATGGCAGTTTTGTTGCCTATATCTGCGGTCACTTTCAGAACTAAAATTAATAAACAAATTAACTCATTTAATAAAATTGAACCTTTAACTGCTGGTGTACCCATGTATCAGCACAATAAAATAAAAACAGTGAATAGTTGAGGGGGTAAGAATGAGAGCAGTGGCGTATTTAAATTTATCAAAATAATGACAAGTCTTTATTAATCCTTTTATAACTACAACGAGCTGATAAATCTTACAAAAAATGAGAAACATGAATCAGGAAAGGGATGGTACTTTATTGGCAAAGCATTCATTGGGGTGGAAGCTATACCCGGAATTAATCCCTTTTACAACGCAATCTCACCCGAATTCCATTCAAATGGAATCAACTACGACCAAGTACACCACAAACTGCGGTTCACTGGAGAACAGGGAGTGGTGAATCTCATTTAACAACCCTACGCCGCTGCAGCAGTATTTTACTCTTCCACTTTGATTCAGGCGGCAGCAGAAAAAAGCGTGCCGTGAGCTAGTGGTGACGCGCTACGGCAGCTGTAACGTTCTGACGCGTCCACTAAAACTCACAGACTATGCGGACTGGTGATCTGATTACTAGAGCGCGGGAAACTTTCAGAGCCCTGATATTCCTGCACATTTCAGTGTGAAGTGCACCCGATCGCTGGTGTGGTTAAACCAATTTGACTCACAGGCACAACGGTGCGTGCTGGAATTGTCAAATGTCAGACTGTCGACTCAGGACGAATAAATTCACTATCGTGACGTCTAACATGTCCGAGATGACTTGCGGATACACTGTCGGTACAGCTGGAAACTGCCACTGGCTCTTAGTTCACCACAAGTTGCATACCACAATTCACGCCCACCAGCGAAACACCTGAAGTTCTCCACCAGGGGAGGACCGGAAGACGAAGAAAGGCAAAGAATCACAACCACTTTTCACCAAGCCTCGGTACGGGGGCCGAATTAGCAAAAACGAAACGGCTTCCACATTGTACACACCAACTGAACTATCACCTACACACTGAATCTCCCTTCTTGGCAGTTCTGTTGGACCGGTAGCCAATCCAGACACAGCACTGGTGTTCTTACGCTGGGGGAGCAAGCCTACACCTCTCATGGCCTAAGAGGAGCCAACCAAAGATTCAGAATTTCTCTTGTCTGAAAAAGAAACATTTTAAAGTAGGGAGGCTTCATTGTCACGGTAAACATGACCATCTTTCGGCAAAAAAAGTCTGCCTAGACGGGACCGCAGTCCCTCATAGGAGATTTTAATCTTTCCAGGTCGACCTTCGAGTTTCTGAAAGAAGGCTGTTAAGCTTCCAGACAGTCGTACCCGTGAAATACATATTTTTGCCGCTCGCTAAAAGGACTTGACGACTTCCTAGCGTCAGGGGAGTTACAGCCTTGTCTCCACTAAACATGTCCAACAACTGCTCTGTCCGTATTGTCCCACGTTCTAACGTGAGAATGCACAGAGTTTTATAGCCTGCCCACAACAGTCCCTCTTAAATGACTTCCTCCACCCACTTTTCACCAACTGATCATCTTCGCAGCAGACTGTTGCCTGGCGCAGGTAAAATGTTTTGCGAACTGGCACCCTCCAGCTCTGACAGTAAGTGGAAAGCAGAGAATGCCATGGCCCAAGGTCCCTCTGCAGGTACAATCCACAGATCTCCGCTTCCCAGAATCACTCGCACAGCCAAGTCGTTGGCTTCAGCATATATGGCCCGCAATCCATCACCCCCCCCCCCCCCTGTTCTCTGTCGACGCCCCTATGGCCCCTAAGGTACAAGTTCCGTATAGACTAAACATGCAGTTATATGAACATTCTTGCCACAATTTCCTAATGTAAAAATGGTCGTAAACCACAGATGCCAAAAGTAGTGCTGGGGAACACAGGAACCATGATCCAAAATACGAATGTTAATCCGACTGACAGTGTTTTTAAAGTGAAAGAGTGGTGCGGCCCCTCTTTACACAGTATCACAAACACTATAAGTAAAGTACCACGAGACTGTGTCCTATGGTCTGCCCAGGACCACAATGCAATAGCACTGCCGCGTACTCCGCTGTAGCCGTAGTTATGCTATTATGTATCCCAACCATAGAATAGGGTGTGAAATGCACTTCATTTTAAAAAAGAATATATGTGTCGCAGTCCACAGACGACTCTGGCGGCATCTGGCTGTAGAAACAAAGAGAGAAGCAGTCACTGTAGGCTTCGGCTGAAAAAATAGAGGAAGCACAGAGTCACAAAACAATACAAGCAATGAATCAAAATACGCACATGCTACTTTCTCCGTGGATTATACGTCAGTTGCCCTCTCTGCCCAGCCACAGTGTAGAATAGGAAATGTACTTCATTTAAAAAATACGGTGTGAGGCAATTAAAAGTGGCCTGGAGAACAGAGTTCCAGGGAAAGGAAACAGAGTACTATTTATTTTTATTTTTTTATTTATTTATTGCCAAATTATAGACCTGTTACCTGATGTTTAAAACAGGTCGTACATCTTACAATTTTCGTTTTTCATCTTTTTACAGTTTTCTTTCCTTTTATTTTATCTACAACATTTACACAGAATGATACTTTTCAAAATAACAATAATTTAAGGTTGAAATATAAATAAAATTTCGTTGTTTATGACTGACGGTGAATACCTCGGAATGGTTTCTCCGAGCCGTTGACCGCCAGTCACACACACACACACACACACACACACACACACGCAAATGGTTTTTAGTAGAGAAATTATGTTGCTTATCCTATTTATTACTAACCCTATGTATTAACTACTTTAGGTGCCCATCCATGTACAGCATTTGGTGTTTTCTTTGCTAGATTTCCAGCACTTTTGCTTATTTACTGTCACATCTCAGCTTCCTCCTCCTGTTCCTCCTCATTGTCACTATTTTCGTTGTCACTGTGGGTATCGCTGTCCATCCTCTGGAGACTGCTGTTACGCTGCACATAGGCATGTCTGTAATGTCGTGTCCGCCTATATTCTTCATGTGTTGTTTTTGAAATACTGTTTGTCAGTGCGTTTAATTGTGCCCATTGTTCTTCGTCTCTTATTGCTGCATATATATCTATGTCTGTATCTGTGTAATCTAAGAGTAGTGTATGTCTATTGTTCGCGTATTGCCCGCAGAAAAAGACAGTGTGTTCTGGGGAACCTTCTTCCCCGCATGTGCATGTAGGTGTCTGCCTCAGACTCACGCGGTTTAAGTGCGTGGGATAAGGTCCGTGTCAGGGTTAAGAAATGTACCATGCCGCGGCTGGGATCGATATGTTTCATTCTCAACCGCTCCCTTATGTCAGGGAGGAAGTCGCGCAGTCTACGTCCCTTATCACTTACATCCCACTCACCTTGCCATGTATCCAAACGCCAACTTTTAAGGTGACGTATCGTCTCTATGGGCACACCGGTTATTGTGTGTACCTTATCTAGTCTCCCCACCTTTAACCAGTACCTTGCAGCTCTGTATTTGATAGTGATATCTATGGGGCATATTCAGAGCACCACACACAGTGCATCTGCTGAGGTGGTACCGAAGGCTCCAGATAGCCTAAGTAGGACACTTCTCTGAATTCGTCTGGCGGATGCTTTGTTGGTGACCACGTTCAGTCTATGTGCCCACGTGTTAGCTGCGAAGCTGAGTACTGATTCGAAGAGCGCACAGTGGTATGTACGTATGACTGGTAGAGGTAGTCTGTACTGTTTTGAATTTATCCTCATCAGTTTGTGGAGTATTTTTTCTGCTTTGTCTGTTGTTAGCCTTATGTGTTCGTGGAAATTCAAAAAAAAAAAAATGGCTCTGAGCACTATGGGACTTAACATCTTAGGTCATCAGTCCCCTAGAACTTAGAACTACTTAAACCTAAGTAACCTAAGGACAGCACACAACACCCAGTCATCACGAGGCAGAGCGTGGAAATTCAATTTTTCATCTATGTGTACCCCAAGATAGCGCGAAATGAGTGCTCGTTTGATGTTTGTGTCCCCAATTTTAACCGAAGGATTCCTTTGGAGTGATCCTTTCAGTATAGTGTATGTTGTTTTGTTTTCGGCTATCCTGAGTTTGTTGTTGTGACACCACTGAGTAATTGTTTGTGGTAATCCACTGGCTTTCTCTTCTAACTGGGCTCTGTTGTTTGCAGTGACTACAACTAACAGGTCATCTGCGTAGGCGAAAATTCCGTCTGACCTGTCATCCCCATCCAGAAGTTGTAGGAGGGGTTAGATTGTTATGTCCCAGAAGATGGGGCCGCAGATCGACCCCTGAGGACAGCATTTTGTAATTCTTTTAATTACTTTCCGGCTGTCCATCTGCCATTCGACTACTCGGTCTTTACAGTAGTCTAGAAAACTGTTGTACAGTGACTGCGGTACCTCCAGATGTCTTAGCCTCTGAAACAGTGCGGGCCACCAAAGATTATCAAATGCTCCGGCAAGAGTACTAACCAGACTTTGGCAGATGTTGAAAGTGACCTGCCGGCCGGGGTGGCCTAGCGGTTCTAGGCGCTACAGTCTAGAACCGCGCGACCGCTACGGTCGCCGGTTCGAATCCTGCCTCGAGCACGGATGTGGTTGATGTCCTTAGCTTAGTTAGGTTTAAGTAGTTCTGAGTTCTACTGGACTATTGACCTCTGAAGTTAAGTCCCATAGTGCTCAGAGCCATTTGAACCATTTTTTTGAAAGTGACCACCATTCGTCTCTTGGCACTTTTGGGCCCTGGTCAGCAAGTTGCCGAAGGTGGATCGAAGTTGGGCTGCTGGAATTGCTGCAGTCTCATCCGAAATGTTCTGCTGCAATTCATGAAGAGTATGAGATCTGTTGCCGTACGCCTCAAACTTGAGAGCTCCCCACGCAAAGTAATCGCACACTGAGAGGTCAGGTGACCTGGGTGGACAGCTAGGGCCACGACCAGACTGACCTCTGCTAACAACTCTGTCAGGCGTGAAGACTGTGTAAATGAGCTCCAAGATTCGACCGGCTGCATAGGCAGTTCCTTCATCGTGTTGGAAATAACTATAGGTCTTTCTTTCCTCCGTAATGCTCCCACAAATTCACGTCCAATCGTATCCACTCGTGCAGGCCACTTTTATTTGACCCATCTCGTATGTACGTCGCAGTCCTCGCCTGGCCCTTTTGGCAAGCTGATTGTAGAGAAACTGATGCAGTGTGCTCCGTCCGTGGACGAAGAACTCTCTGCTCCCTGACAGTGGGCACGAAGCTGCCAGTCATAAGAAGCACAACGCTACAGGCGTTAACATAAACTGTATGAAAACGTTAGTAACTTCTTATTGCAGAAATCTGTTTGTCACACAAAATGAAACGGTGAGAGGGAGAGAGGCAGCCTACGCGCAATAAAAATGTCATTTTTTGCAACAGAATCTACGTATGTGTATTTATCCTTTAACTGAGTTTGCTTTTTAAACGTACGATCCGTTCTCTGTACCGTTGTAAGATTCAACTGTGGAACAAACTGGTTAGCATCGATTCATTAGAACATCAAATGTACTATAAACTTGAGTGCTTGGTCTTGGGTTACACACACACACACACACACACACACACACAGTGGAATTAAAGTTCTATTTGATTTTAAGCAAACGAATGTTAAGAATATGGAAGATTCTAGTAACAGTAATTCTGACAATGCCAAGGTGAGCCCCATCTGTCTTGCCTTCCTGATTCGTAAAGGAGGGTTTGTTTGTCGAGTAGGCTTTAACCCATTATAAGGAGCTGGCTTATAAGGAGCTTGTTCGCCCGATTCTTGAGTATTGTTCATCTGTCGGGGATCCCTATCAGATAGGACTGCTAGAGGAGATAGAGAAGATCCAACAAAGAGCAGCGCGTTTCGTCACGGGGTCGTTTAGCTGGCGGGAGAGTGTTACGGAGATGCTAAACAAACGCCACTGGCAGACATTACAAGAGAGCCGTTGTACATCACGGAGAGATTTAATACTGAAATTTCGGGACAGCACTTTTCAGAAGGAGTCAGACAATATATTACTCAACATATATCTCACGTATAGACCACGAGGAGAAAATTCGAGAATTAGAGCCAATACAGAGGCTTACCGACAATCTTTCTTCCCACGCACTATTTGCGAGTGGAACAGGATTGGAGGGATCAGATAGTGGTATCGAAAGTACTCTCCGCCACACACCATTACGCGGCTTGCGGAGTATGATGTAGATGTAGATGCGTTAGCAGTTATGACTGACAGGTGTGTGTTATATGTCACCACAAAATGCTAATATCCATATAATGCTGTAAATATATACCTTAGAGTCCATAATTACCACATGCATTGGATCCTTAGGATTTTCGTGGTGTGTATTACGACAAAATACTTGATTTGATCAACTGTCGAATACACTTGTCAGGTTGGATTAATGGACGTGGCTGCCTCCATCGAGTCTATTTTAGTGTTTGCACAAGCATAATACGGAGCAAATAGAAGGCACATATTCGATTACCTGTATCGTAGCAGCACACACACAAAACAGCGTGTAACTGGATTTTCATGACCATTCACGTTTAGAAGGTGTGACCAGAAGAAGATGATATGTCGTCATCTTCTTGTCATGCTAAGACATAGATAGTCCTGTGTCTCTCCTACAGAGAGTTAAAGTACATACAACTGATTTCCACTTACAAATACAATGTATGGCTGTCCACCACTGCTATTTTCCTACATTAAATGCGAGCCCCCCCCCCCCCTGTGTTTAAACCAGCATGTAAATCTACATCGTATCCCTCCAACTGTAGTGTTTATAGTGTCCCTTAATCCAGTAAACGGTCTCGACTATAGTGCATTCAGAATTACTTAAGGATTGACAGTTCGGAAGTAGCACAGGTGAGCGTGGAACAGAGTTGTCAAGTCCCGCACAGAACTCTCGCGTAATCTCATTTTTCATTCAACTCGCTCACAGACACGAACTAGATCTTTAAATGTGGTGCCGACTGTAATTCGTTGTGAAATAGTTTCACTATGTGATGGTTTCAATTTTATTTTTAAAAAAGTTTATGTAGACAGTAAAACGACAGTTTTCAAAAACAACTTTCCGACGACATTATCAAATTTTCTACATGCGAGAAAGTTTTTTGTTATTGAAGTTAGGTGTACACATTATGCGAATGAAATGTCCAGAAAACATCAAATTTTCATCTGTTTCAAACCTTAGCGGTGTCGAAGATTCCTAACGCAAGATACAGGACTGTAAATAATATGACGCGCAATCGTCTGCTCGCGTACTGTAGCGACAGGCAACAGATCTCTACATTTGTAAAGACCTGATATATTTCTGATATGCGTCCTTATTTCTAAAACAACAAAAAATAAAATAATGTTTGTTTGGTATCTTAAATAGGACAACATCTATTCTGAGAAACAAAAACAATACAAAAACGGCCAATGTATTGCAGACATTATTTTGTATACTGTAATATTTATGCACAGATTCTATTCTGGAAATGTACTTTCTTTGGAATTAATATTTGATAATGCCGACATATTAAAATTTCAAAACTTAGTGTGAATTAATTTAGTTATGCCAGTGCTTACAAGTGCAAACTGTGCACTCCAAACGTGGAGCTGAATCCGTTTGTGCTGCATCTCTATGTGGATAATGGTAAAACTCCATTGACATCGCTCACGTCGCTATTACAGACACTTGAAGTTTCACTGTCACTATTGTCATTGATAATCATCTCTTCCACTGAAGTCTCCAAAGCACCTTCATCCAGCCATGCTCTTTCCATAATGTTGTGTGTGTGTGTGTTTGACGGCTTTCTTCCAGTCTTCAGAGGTAACGTGAGTAATAGCTTCTTTAGTGCGTGCTTCTACTGCGGAGAGCGTAAATTTTTTGTTCTTCGATATAAAGAGGAGGAGACAGTGTGGTACGAAACCTTGTGAGGTGCCTGCATGCAGTAGAATCAATCTGCCCCCCCCCCCCCTTACCGGACGGCGTCTGCATTGTTCCTTTCATCGAGCCAAACCACGTCATTAACATTTATGCTAAATATTTCCCTTAAAAATCGGCATCGTTATGCAGCAATATCCTCCGTTTCCATCAATAGCTTACGACCGCAAAACTTTCCGTAGTGAAATCCTACGTTGTGCAAAGCTGTGAATAACGATGTTTGACTGCCCTGAAAAAGTCCTGATTCTTCAAGTTTCACCAATAACTTTGAGAGTGTGGGATATTCCTCTCTGGGACAATAATCGTAAACATGTCGACGAATTGCATCCTCTGCAAATGAATCTAAATTGGTAACACACTTATCCATAGAACGTTTCTTCCTGGGAGTACCAAGTTTGGATTGTTCTCCAACTTCCTTTTCTGTCTCGAACAGTTCCTTCCCAATTTTTACGACAGTGTTTCGGTTGATATTCAGGGCTGCTGTCATGCTGTCTACTACCTTGCTAACGGAGAGAGTGGGCCACCATTAATTTTTTTATTCTCAAAGTAAGCTCTTAAGGAACAAACCATTTCTCTACACTGTCCTCGTAAAGCAATGACCTGTCAACGAAAACGACGTCGAACTTTGCTACTTCTTACTTTCGATGTACTTTCTTCTGGCATGTTAAATAAGACAGAACAAATGTCACAGAAACAATACGGTAGCTCCTAAACTGCAGCCGGCCGGTGTGGCCGAGTGGCTCTAGGGGCTTCAGTCTGGAACCGCGAGACCGCTACGGTCGCAGGTTCGAATCCTGCCTCGGGCATGGATGTGTGCGATGTCCTTAGGTTAGTTACGTTTAAATAGTTCTAAGTTCTAGGGGACTGATGACCTCAGATGTTAAGTCCCGTAGTGCTCAGAGCCATTTGAACCTAAACTGCAAAGAAACAAACACAGCGCGCAGCGATCGCACTGACTTACTCACTGCAACTAAATCGCGGCACCAGCGGAAGTGTTGTGGACTGAGATTTGGCAACTCAGGGATCACGTGCCCGCTGGGCTGCGGCTACAGTCATCACGGGATTGGCTGAATCCGAGCCGTGCCTCCGGCGCGGCATTCTCCCTACCACTTCCGTCGCAGCTATCAATACAAAAGTAATTTTGAATAGACTATACAACAGTTTTGATTAGCGCACAGTGTAACTGCAACTACTGCTTTTATATCTATGCACAGGGCTTAGTACATGACGTACTCTGATTCCCGCAATAAGATCGTCGTCACGTTTAGATGCATAAATTGTTTTTTCTCGTGTGCCCCTGCAGGTAGTAATCGTTTATGATTCCAAACGGTAGTCCAACTACTAGTAGCAGCTACTAAAGCTGGCAAAAGCATCGCTGGTTTTCTTTGCTAGTGTTAAGAATAAGGACAACTATCTAGTTGGAGAAATGTAAAGACAGCTGACGATAGGTCACCACAGCATTATGAACCGGTTTTAAACTCTGCAAACGGTTGTTATGTTTTTAGATGTACAACATCTCCAGTACAACAAGTCCAGATGTGTGTGGAACATTATAAACAAAGTTTTGTGTATATACCTTAATATGGTAAATGGTCTCAGTTCTAACATTTTTCACTAGTGCACTAACATATGGCCGCCCACCACTGCTGTTTATAGTATTTGCCACGAACTACCTGTTTATAGCTTTAATAGTTAGTTTCAGTCCTTCTTGCAAATCTTCTACCTGAGAGCATTCGGGAAGTTTAATTCACCCTCATACCTCCTGCATAATAGAGCTGTTAAAGCACGCCACGCTGCCAGCTCTTTTGTAGTTCATTCTTGAGGAATATCTACACTCCTGGAAATTGAAATAAGAACACCGTGAATTCATTGTCCCAGGAAGGGGAAACTTCATTGACACATTCCTGGGGTCAGATACATCACATGATCACACTGACAGAACCACAGGCACATAGACACAGGCAACAGAGCATGCACAATGTCGGCACTAGTACAGTGTATATCCACCTTTCGCAGCAATGCAGGCTGCTATTCTCCCATGGAGACGATCGTAGAGATGCTGGATGTAGTCCTGTGGAACGGCTTGCCATGCCATTTCCACCTGGCGCCTCAGTTGGACCAGCGTTCGTGCTGGACGTGCAGACCGCGTGAGACGACGCTTCATCCAGTCCCAAACATGCTCAATGAGGGACAGATCCGGAGATCTTGCTGGCCAGGGTAGTTGACTTACACCTTCTAGAGCACGTTGGGTGGCACGGGATACATGCGGACGTGCATTGTCCTGTTGGAACAGCAAGTTCCCTTGCCGGTCTAGGAATGGTAGAACGATGGGTTCGATGACGGTTTGGATGTACCGTGCACTATTCAGTGTCCCCTCGACGATCACCAGTGGTGTACGGCCAGTGTAGGAGATCGCTCCCCACACCATGATGCCGGGTGTTGGCCCTGTGTGCCTCGGTCGTATGCAGTCCTGATTGTGGCGCTCACCTGCACGGCGCCAAACACGCATACGACCATCATTGGCACCAAGGCAGAAGCGACTCTCATCGCTGAAGACGACACGTCTCCATTCGTCCCTCCATTCACACCTGTCACGACACCACTGGAGGCGGGCTGCACGATGTTGGGGCGTCAGCGGAAGACGGCCTAACGGTGTGCGGGACCGTAGCCCAGCTTCATGGAGACGGTTGCGAATGGTCCTCGCCGATACCCCAGGAGCAACAGTGTCCCTAATTTGCTGGGAAGTGGCGGTGCGGTCCCCTACGGCACTGCGTAGGATCCTACGGTCTTGGCGTGCATCCGTGGTGCGTCGCTGCGGTCCGGTCCCAGGTCGACGGGCACGTGCACCTTCCGCCGACCACTGGCGACAACATCGATGTACTGTGGAGACCTCACGCCCCACGTGTTGAGCAATTCGGCGGTACGTCCACCCGGCCTTTCGCATGCCCACTATACGCCCTCGCTCAAAGTCCGTCAACTGCACATACGGTTCACGTCCACGCTGTCGCGGCATGCTACCAGTGTTAAAGACTGCGATGGAGCTCCGTATGCCACGGCAAACTGGCTGACACTGACGGCGGCGGTGCACAAATGCTGCGCAGCTAGCGCCATTCGACGGCCAACACCGCGGTTCCTGGTTTGTCCGCTGTGCCGTGCGTGTGATCATTGCTTGTACAGCCCTCTCGCAGCGTCCGGAGCAAGTGTGGTGGGTCTGACACACCGGTGTCAATGTGTTCTTTTTTCCATTTCCAGGAGTGTATATACAACTTTAAGTTTACAACTTTTGCAAACGATTGTCCATTAAATGCAGTTATACCTTGTACTCTCCAGTCACAGTCACATTTCTACATACGCTGTCTTTAAAGCAGTATGTAAGCCTCGTCTGCAATAGGTGCCTCTTTTTCTCTAATTGCTATTTATATTCAGCGCTCTAGACATATACACCAGTTTTTGTTGCAATGCACATAACACATTAACTCGAGGGATAACATTTCTTGTGGTAGCCAGAGCTAATTCGAAAATGTCTATATTTGATGGTAGCGTGGAAAGCATTGTTCTAGACTGAGATAAATATGCCACCCCTGCTTTAATATATCAGTTCTGTGTAGTACGTATATCGTCTTTGTTGGAGTTGATGTTAAGATTCGCCAAGTAGTCTGCTGGTAGATAATTAAAACTGTCGGCAGTCAGGACATAATTTATAAGCTTATCTGATATGTGCATAGCAGTCAATTCTCGTGTTTTCTTATTACAGCTGCAGAACGTTAATAAACACCGTGCTGCAGCTATTCTGTAAGATATTCGTTCATTGACGCCACCTGGAAGCAATTGGCTTGGAGTACATTGTAAATACAACGTTCTTTTTTTGAGCAGAGGAGGACATATAAGTTTCTCGTAGTCTGAAACACTTTATAAAATCTATCAGGAGGTTACCGACAACTTTTCTCACTCCCAGGTTTTTGATTTGATATATAAATTTGTTATATATCTTTAGTCCGCACCTGGAGCTTAACCACATTACTTCACCTGCTCTGTACATTAGTAAATACTGTTTGTCAGCCTCTAATACATTTCCACAGTGAATTCTCTTCTATTGGGTTGTGGGCTGGTAGAGAACCACTAGCTCAATATTGTGGGAATTACATGTCTTTCTATTCTGTATGGGACCCATGTGAATTCCCTTCTATTGGGTTGTGGGCTGGTAGAGAACCATTAGCTCAATATTGTGGGAATTACATGTCTTTCTATTCTGTATGGGACCCATGGCGGATCTCATCCACAGTCACCATTCTCGCAGTATCGCATTTACGAATTTACGAGTCTTATATCATCGTCACAAACTAATAATATTTCCGGGTTTACTTGTGTAAATATCTACTTGTTGTAAGATGCGATGTTACTCATTATTCTTAGTAAACAGATAAATTTTCGTAGCAAATACTGTAGTGTCCACCGCGTTTCTTTGGAATTCTATGCATCTTTCGAAATTACTTTAAGAACGATCATCATACTCGGTTGTGGCCGACAAAAAGGAGTGCATTTCTCACGAAACACTATAGGGAGGGAATATATTCGACGAGTATGATTCCAGAAGAATATAATAATTCCAATCCCAAAGAAAGCAGGTGTTGACAGATGTGAAAATTACCGAACTATCAGTTTAATACGTCACAGCTGCAAAATACTAACACGAATTCTTCACAGACAAATGGAAAGACTGCTAGAAGCCGACATCGGGGAAGATCAGTTTGGATTCCGTAGAAATATTGGAACACGTGCGGCAATACTGACCTTACGACTTAACTTAGAAGAAAGATTAAGGAAAGGTAAATCTACGTTCCTAGCATTTGTAGACTTAGAGAAAGCTTTTGACAATGTTGACTGGAACACTCTCTTTTAAATTCTAAAGGTGGCAGGGGTAAAATACAGGGAGCGAAAGGCTATTTACAATTTGTACAGAAGCCAGGCGGCAGTTATAAGAGTCAAGGGGCATGAAAGGGAAGCAGTGGTTGAGAAGGGAGTGAGACAGGGTTGTAGCCTCTCCCCAATGTTATTCAATCTGTATATTGAGCATGCAGTAAAGGAAACAGAAGAAAAATTCGGAGTAGGTATTAAAATCCATGGAGAAGAAATAAAAACTTTGAGGTTCGCCGATGACATTGTAATTCTGTCAGAGACAGCAAAGGACTTGGAAGAGCAGTTGAACGGAATGGACAGTGTCTTGAAAGGAGGATATAAGATGAACATCAACAAAAGCAAAACGAGGATAATGGAATGTAGTCGAATTAAGTCAGGTGATGCTGAGGGTATTAGATTAGGAAATGAGACACTTAAAGTAGTAAAGGAGTTTTACTATTTGGGGAGCAAAATAACTGATGATGGTCGAAGTAGTGAAGATATAAAATGTAGACTGGCAATGGCAAGGAAAGCGTTTCTGAAGAAGAGAAATTTGTTAACATCGAGTATAGATTTAAGTGTCAGGAAGTCGTTTCTGAAAGTATTTGTATGGAGTGTAGCCATGTATGGAAGTGAAACATGGACGATAAATAGTTTGGACAGTAAGAGAATAGAAGCTTTCGAAATGGGGTGCTACAGAAGAATGCTGAAGATTAGATGGGCAGATCACATAACTAATGAGGAGGTATTGAATAGAATTGGGGAGAAGAGGAGTCTGTGGCACAACTTGACGAGAAGAAGAGACCGGTTGGTAGGACATGTTCTGAGGCATCAAGGGATCACAAATTTAGCATTGGAGGGCAGCGTGGAGGGTAAAAATCGTAGAGGGAGACCAAGAGATGAATACACTAAGCAGATTCAGAAGGATGTAGGTTGCAGTAGGTACTGGGAGATGAAGAAACTTGCACAGGATAGGGTAGCATGGAGAGCTGCATCAAACCAGTCTCAGGACTGAAGACCACAACAACAACATGATTCCTGTACGTTGCCACCATCGTATACCTGATGTAGCGATCACATGCGAGAACTTCTCGATAAGGAGAGCGCCATTTTGGTATAATCTGTGTTGTCAATGTCAGTAACACGTCAGTCCTATAATAAATACAATAGAAAGCATTCCACAATTGATGTCAGTAATTACTTTCTGGTTCAGTGTTCGTCGCACGTCGGAATTAAAGGGCTGACTACCTAGCAGGGTTGTTTGAGATGCAGTTCATCTCTCTAGATGCGTATTTGGTAGCGCTGTGAGACGCAACACAAAGTATCTTCGGTAGAAAGCGTAAGACTTTTTATTTTTGTTTATTCCCAGCCGATGTGAGAATGTTTCTTTAACACATACTGCTATTGACGGGATGGCTTTGTTAGAGTTTTTACACCGTGTTATGATATTTCTGCTAGATCTTCGCCTCTAAATCACTGTGATTGATGGATATGCTGTAATACATTTTTTAGGACATGGCTTCGATTATCGACTATAGGAATACTATTCTAGCAGCGACAATGTGTTATTTCCGTTTTATTTTGTGTGAGAAATAGCGGGCTTTAGTAATAAGAACTTAGTAACGTCTTAACACGGTATACGTTCACGTCTGCAGCGTCGCGCTTCTTAAGACCAGAAGGGTCAATCCGACTTATGACGGCACTGCTAGGGGGCACATAGTTCAGGGTCCACAGTCGAGCTGAGCCTGTCGGTTTCTTTCCAGCCAGCCCAGCTTACCAACAGGAACTGTGAGGTACATATTTTTTCAAAAAAACAAATTGTATTTCCTATCCTATGCTACGGCTAGGGAAAGACAGTAGGGCTGACTGAATATAACCCACGGAGAATGTAGCAAGTGCGTATTCTGGAGCATTGCTTTAATTGTTTTGTGACGCTATGCTTCCTCTTGCTTCCAGTCGAAGCCTCAAATGACTCTCTCTCTCTCCATCTCTCTCTCTCCCTCCCTCTCTCTACAGCCAGATTGCCAACATGGTCGTCCGCGGATTGTGGCATACATATTATACATATTCTTGGTTCAAATGGCTCTGAGCACTATGGGACTTAACTTCTGAGGTCATCAGTCCCCTAGAACTTACAACCACTTAAACCTAACTAACCTAACGACATCACACACATCCATGCTCGAGGCAGGATTCGAACCTGCGACCGTAGAGGTCGCGCGGTTCCAGACTGTAGCGCCTAGAACCGCTCGGCCACCCCGGCCGGCTCATGCATATTCTTTTCTAAACGAAGTGCATTACCCATCCCGTAGTAAGAGTAGGAGACATAGTGGCATAGCTGCAGCTACAGCGGAGCGCTGATGCGATGTTGCGTTCAGCGGAGCAGAGGACACGGTATTCTTGTTTATCAGTGTATTTTTCGTTAGTCCTTTTGGTAGTAGCCAACGGCCTTGCCGCAGTGGATGCACCGGTTTCCGTCAGATCACCGAAGTTAAGCGCTGTCGGGCATGGCGGGCACTTGGATAGGTGACCACCCGGGCCGCCATGCACTGTTGCCATTTTTGTGGGTGCACTCAGCCTCGTGATGCCAATTGGGGTGCTAATCGACCGAATAGTAGCGGCTCCAGTCAAAGAAAACCATCGTAACGACCGGGAGAGCGGAGTGCTGACCACATGCCCCTGCTATCCACATCCTCATCCGAGGATGACACGGCGGTCGGATGGTCCGGATGGGCCACTTGTGGCCTGTGGAGGGGGTGCGTTTTGGTAGTCCTTTTGTTTATACGCCACGGGGGTTAAAGAAACATGTATAAATACATAAAAAATATTGTGAGAGTACTTATACACCTGCCTAAAGCCTCGAATGACATAATTTGTTATAGACACAATCTGATCCTCTCTCGCCTACGCTGTTCCGCTCCAGAGTGCTCTTTTTTAGAACAGTTATTAGCGTGGCTATTGCTGACCCAATAATGGCGAGCAGACTGGTGCACACACGGTGCGATAGTGCTTATAGAATTTTTCCCATGGAAAATATTACGTAAAATAGTTGTGAATACTTACACATCTACCTGCTACCTCTAATGGCGTAATAGAACTCAAGTTACGTATTTTGTTATAGACACAGTCTGATCCTCTCCCCCACATACTGTTCTCCTCCAGAGCACCCTTTTAGTTGGAATGTAACAGCTATTACTGCTAGTAAATAGTGGCTTTTGGTATGCTGTTGTCGAACATATGGACTCTCAACTGCAGTGTCAGCGTATATAGGATTATGCTATGAATAAATATGTAAACTTGTGGGAGTACATACTTTTCTGCCTCGTGCCTCGAATGATGTAGTAAAGCTCAAGTAATGTGTAATCTGTTACTAACAACAAACAGACACTTGCCGATTCTCTCCCTAGGCTCCCTTACTCCAGAATGTCCTTTTTTATAACAGTTATTGCTGCTAGTAGGCCGGCCGGAGTGGCCGAGCGGTTCTAGGCGCTAGAGTCTGGAACCGCGCGACCGCTACGGTCGCAGGTTCGAATCCTGCATCGGGCATTGATGTGTGTGATGTCCTTAGGTTAGTTAGGTTTAAGCAGTTCTAAGTTTTAGGGGACTGATGACCTTAGAAGTTAAGTCCCATAGTGTTCAGAGCCATTTGAACCTTTTTTGCTGCTAGTAGTCCGTGTCTACTGGTACCACAGCACTGTCGAACAGTGAGTCCACTGCCTGATACAAAGACGCAATTGTAGTAGAGAACGCCAAATAATGCTGCCCTTGCAGCATTTTTTGTTTTTTTGTTTTTGTTTTCGACCCACAAAAAAATGGTTCAAATGGCTCGGAGCACTATGGGACTTAACTTCTTGTCATCAGTCCCCTATAACTTATAACTACTTAAACCTAACTAACCTAAGGACATCACACACATCCATGCCCGAGGCAGGATTCGAACCTGCGACCGTAGCGGTCACGCGGTTCCAGACTGAAGCGCCTATAACCGCACGGCCACACCGGCCGGCTTCGACCTACACCACTGTGCGTTAGCATTACTGCTCCTGACAGGTGTACTGTCATACGAAAGACTATTAATTTTTCAGCTACCAGCCGGCACCACAGTCGCATAATGACAGGTAGTGAAATACTAATTGTTTTCAACCACCTGGCTACGACACTGCATGTTGTAGCGAAAGTAAATTGCAGGCAGTGCCTCTCGTTGCTAACCCGGCTATATTCCCGATGCTTCACGCTCTGACATCCCGCTGCTGCTGGTGGAAGCAAAACTGCTGAAGTAAACAATTATAATAGCAACAGTATCAATGAGAAACAATGATAATAGCAACAATATGACTACCACATTTGACAAACATTTACTGACTACTGTTGGTGCCCAAAATGTCTTTTGTTGGTTTTGGAATTTATGTGGCTACTGAAGCTGCTGATAATGCTGACGTACGACTGGCGCTATCAGCACTCATCCGGCCACCAGTGTGAAATGCTACTCTCCACGCGGTGTCCCTGGGGTCAGGAACCCATTGGCCAATACTCAAACACTATTGGACTCCGCCCCCCCCCCCCAAAAAGAAAATAACACTAGGGAGTGATTGAGAGGAGAAAAGACGAGTGTGATTGAGAGGAGAAAAGACAGAGTGTGCTGTTACGTAAGAGACCAATTAGTAACCAATTATTCAAGTTGTTATCCTATCACGTTCTAAGCAAAGAAGGGAAAGCAGAAAGGTGGAAGGAGTATATAGAGGGTCTATACAAGGGCGATGTACTTGAGGACAATATTATGGAAATGGAAGAGGATGTAGATGAAGATGAAATGGGAGATATGATACTGTGTGAAGAGTTTGACAGAGCACTGAAAGACCTGAGTCGAAACAAGGCCCCCGGAGTAGACAGTATTCCATTGGAACTACTGACGGCCGTGGGAGAGCCAGTCCTGACAAAACTCTACCATGTGGTGAGCAAGATGTATGAAACAGGCGAAATACCCTCAGACTTCAAGAAGAATATAATAATTCCAATCCCAAAGAAAGCAGGTGTTGACAGATGTGAAAATTACCGAACTATCAGCTTAATAAGTCACAGCTGCAAAATACTAACACGAATTCTTTACAGACGAATGGAAAAACTAGTAGAAGCCAACCTCGGGGAAGATCAGTTTGGATTCCGTAGAAACACTGGAACACGTGAGGCAATACTGACCTTACGACTTATCTTAGAAGAAAGATTAAGGAAAGGCAAACCTACATTTCTAGCATTTGTAGACTTAGAGAAAGCTTTTGACAATGTTGACTGGAATACTCTCTTTCAAATTCTAAAGGTGGCAGGGGTAAAATACAGGGAGCAAAAGGCTATTTACAATTTGTACAGAAACCAGATGGCAGTTATAAGAGTCGAGGGACATGAAAGGGAAGCAGTGGTTGGGAAGGGAGTAAGACAGGGTTGTAGCCTCTCCCCGATGTTGTTCAATCTGTATATTGAGCAAGCAGTAAAGGAAATAAAAGAAAAATTCGGAGTAGGTATTAAAATTCATGGAGAAGAAATAAAAACTTTGAGGTTCGCCGATGACATTGTAATTCTGTCAGAGACAGCAAAGGACTTGGAAGAGCAGTTGAATGGAATGGACAGTGTCTTGAAAGGAGGATATAAGATGAACATCAACAAAAGCAAAACAAGGATAATGGAATGTAGTCTAATTAAGTCTGGTGATGCTGAGGGAATTAGATTAGGAAATGAGACACTTAAAGTAGTAAAGGAGTTTTGCTATTTGGGGAGCAAAATAACTGATGATGGTCGAAGTAGAGAGGATATAAAATGTAGGCTGGCAATGGCAAGGAAAGCGTTTCTGAAGAAGAGAAATTTGTTAACATCCAGTATTGATTTAAGTGTCAGGAAGTCATTTCTGAAAGTATTCGTATGGAGTGTAGCCATGTATGGAAGTGAAACATGGACGGTAAATAGTTTGGACAAGAAGAGAATAGAAGCTTTCGAAATGTGGTGCTACAGAAGAATGCTGAAGATTAGATGGGTAGATCACATAACTAATGAGGAAGTATTGAATAGGATTGGGGAGAAGAGAAGTTTGTGGCACAACTTGACCAGAAGAAGGGATCGGTTGGTAGGACATGTTCTGAGGCATCAAGGGATCACCAATTTAGTATTGGAGGGCAGCGTGGAGGGTAAAAATCGTAGAGGGAGACCAAGAGATGAATACACTAAGCAGATTCAAAAGGATGTAGGTTGCAGTAGGTACTGGGAGATGAAAAAGCTTGCACAGGATAGAGTAGCATGGAGAGCTGCATCAAACCAGTCTCAGGACTGAAGACCACAACAACAACATCCTATCACGGGTCAGCGTCAAATCGCAAGTCGGATAAAACTTATCGTGGAACATACACTGTCACTCTAGTGAGGCACATATTGCCTGTAACGATGGATGCGTAATTGTGTTGAACCGTTGTGCCTTCCAGAATGACAAGATCATCCAGGGAACGCCATTTTAACATTTCCCAAACCATAACACTCCCTGCTGCAGCTAGGTCCCTTCCAACAGCTGTTGCAGGGTGTCTGCTTTCTGTCCGACGGAACACAAACCTCACTCATCTGAAAACGCGACCCCCCACCACTCACTTGGCGTCCAGTTGCGAATACTGGAAAATTCCAGACTTCGTCGCCGATGAACCGTAGTCAGCATGGGTTTGTGTACCAGACGCTTCGGAAGCCCGTGTGTAGCAACTTTCGCTGAACGCTCGCTGAGGAGACACTGTTGGTAGATTCTTGGTTCGTCTGGCATCCTCAACACTTGCACCTCTATTCGTCCCTACGCATTGTAAGGTGGGCACGTCATTTTCATTTTTGTAAGTTATTGATTTGCACGTCAGAGAGAGAGGAAGTTATTTTAAACAGTCATTGGTCTTGTTTCGGCACAGTCTTTGCCTCTGCGCAGTCTGACACACTCGTAGTTGACGTGTGGCAGGTGCCGGACGTATTCAGGAGTGCTCTTTTGATTTGTGATGGTATCTGTTAGATGAAGAAAGTCAGCTAGTTAACTTTGTTCACTTGCTCAGAACTGAGAGTAAGACCACCCCACTTCCCTGAGTCACCCAATCAAATATCAATTTATTAAGCTGTTCTCTGTTGACATTTTACTCTTTTTAAATCACTGTTCACTTTGTTCAGCGTAGTATTGTTCAGACTAATGTTATGTCTCGAGATCACGAGAAGTATTACTCTGTATTTTTGAATACATATGGCATTCTGAATCGTTGTCTTGGAATATCATTTCATAGGAATAGTTGCTCTCCCCATCCCACTGTTTATGATTACATATTACCACATTACACCATGTGGTAAGCAACATTTTGAATACTGTTTGGAAATTTCATTTAGAAATTTCAATCTAGCTTAGCCGCTCCCTGATAGCTGTTTGCTTTAGAGAAATCTGCAACAGTGTTGTCAAGACGCGAGGTAAATGGAAATTTTGGTTTGGACTACGTAATTGTTTTACTTCAGCTGTACATTTAATATAAAGACAAGTTGTATTCAGATCAGTTACAGTTCCATTCAGGTTATTTGTATTTAGTCAAAGGTTAGCAGACGAGTTTAAGTTGGATAACATTTTGTTGTTTTGGTAATAAATAGACCTTTTATATAGTGGGAGGTAAATTTCGGATAACTTTCATACAGGAACACGTAGTGGGGAATGTGAACGTAGGCTTTCGCGGCCGTTGTCGCAGTCAATAAAATTCTTCTGGGTTTGAGGCCGCATTGTTAACTGTAACATTGCGACGTTTCGGCAACTATTGCAAGATGCCTCCGTCAGGGTGTATTGGTAACTACTGTATGAGCACTAATTTGGTTATTTATATACTATGGAGGAGTGCTGTCATTGGATATGAGGCTGAGGAGGAAGGGCATTAGGTGTTCTTTTATTGGTCTATGCATTGCTTGTTGTCATTGGCGCAAATAGGCGTTTTCCATTGGAGCTTCCTTCATTGCTTGCCACTGGTGGAAATCGGAGAATAGGAAACTGAGCGGCGACTGCAGCTCAGCGTTCTTTACTAACTGTCTAGTGTTGACTAGGGCGCGTCAGCGGTGGAGGGTACACAGAGTGCTGACGCGCTCTAGTGGATGCTAGACTAGTCGATGCTAAACTAGTGCTCATTCAGCAGTTAGCAATACACCCTGAGGGTAGCGCCATTTCGCCATGCACGGTCTACTTTAACGACGGCAGCGGCACGGAAATGCTTCCAGCTGTGGCCCGAAATCCAATGATGATACTCTTTCGGACGTCAGATAAAGCACTCGGTTCACGCATTCCGACAACGACTTCACTGCTTTCCGCGTTCCCCCCCCCCCCCCCCCCCCCCCCACACACGCGCTTTATGTACCCACCACTGCTGGTGCTGCCAGCTGCTGTCTGTGAGTGGTTACTGCCCGCTGAGATCGATCATAGCCGGTGATCACATTAATGTGACTGGACGGTGTAGTTCAAAGTGATTTTATTCAGTTACCTGTCGTTGTTCTGTGAATTTTATTCGTAACTGTACGCGATGGCCTTAAAACGTAGTACGCTACGGCGCACAAGTCGTCTGGTAGTAGATACTTAATGCTGCCCGTATGAAGCCGGGCCGGAGTCACTACTTACCGTGTGTTTTTAACCTCATCAGTTTTCGCTAACTCTCCCTTCTGTTCCGAGAAAAATAAAAAAATAAAAAACAACAACATGAAACGTCGAAAGTGATGGAGTTAACTTGTGGTGTCATCGCGTTCCCAGGTACGAGAACTTCTCAAGGCCAGCCACCTTGCGTGAAAAATAAGAAGACGGGAAAGCACCGCCGCTGAAGTAATGGCTGCTGCTGCTGCTGCTGCTGCTGCGGTGTTAAAAGCGCGCGCCGCTCTGCCCGCTGGTCATTATTATCCTGTGAAGCACCGGCTGAGCAATGCGCGCATCCCGTGTCCTGGTGTCGGCGCTGGCGCTGATGGCGGCGGCGATCGGCGTGGTGGAGGCAGCGCAGGCCATCAAGCCGCTGTCACCCAGTGCAGGTGAGCCCCCGGCGCTCGTACCGACCACAAACAGATTAACACTACGAGTAAAACCACAACTTAACCTGCCACTTAATTATGATTTACAGTGCGCTCCATCTACCGGGAGATCAAAAAGTCAGTATAAATTTCAAAACTGAAAAATCACGGAATAATGTAGATAGAGAGGTACTGCAACGTAACCTTCCAGTACTGGTGGTGGTATAAGTCCACCTAAGTAGGTAGATTACCGTCGCTTTGACATGTCCTACCGCTCTTGCAAGCTACCGTCTGTAGTAAATGGTTTCTTAAATTCGCGTGGTCCACGAAATTACTGACCCCTGCGAGTTATTGCTGGGTATTAATAATTTCTAACGGACGGTTTTAACGAACCGGTAGATTTGAACGCAACAGATAACCCATTTTTTTGAACCACTACAGAAGGCACCTACACAGGGCTTAATAGGCATTATATAGCTTTTATTTGCTTTCATGACCCAGAATTCGACTGTGGTACTGACTGCCGCCTATTCTTTATGATGGAAGGAGTAAATAATCAGTCGAGGGTAGAGATTAATTGATATTTATTCAGTACCGATGGTATTTCAACAACTAGTCGTGTTTCTCTTGCAATGTACATCATCAAAACTGGTCTCTAGTTAACATGGTTCAGTTTCGCCACGTAATTATGGAATGGGACAGAGGAGCGCAGACCTGGTTTCAATCTAATTCTATACAACCGCACAATTATACCTAAACCCTCGGTCATTACATTCAGTTACTATAGATTACTCAGAACAAGTTCCGCAAGGATAATACAAGCAAAACTAGATCAGGGTGGAAGAGTATTTTGCAAATCTTTATCAAATCAGTGGGCATTAAAATCCAATACTTTTCCTAGTGGAACGAGTATTTTACTTAACGCACAACATCGCCAACAAATCAACTCGTTATGGGGGTGCGCAAGAAACATCACTTCAATGCTGTTCAACCCACATGGCCAAGTTTCAGTAGCCAACAGAAACCCAGAAAAATATGGACACACACGATTATTCCTTCCCTATTTTACATTCGCTCACTATCGTATGATTATTCATCGTGTACAATATATTTTCAGACCGAAACTACAATTTATCAATGCGGCGGTTGCTCCAAACGACCACGTGGCGCGAAAGCAAGTTCACAAAGAAAACATATGGAAAATAAATAAAAACCCCCAAAATATTACTCTAAATGAAAGACCAGATTAAAATACATTGAATGAGTGAATTTCCGTTAAGCACAGAGCAATAACGTGACCGTGAGCTTAAGGCACATGGTGCGTTGCCTGAACAAGGCACTAACGCAAGGTCTGCTGAAATTCGAGTAAATTAAGAAAATCCATTCCCGTGTGGGGTTTCAGTGGTAATTTCGCACCTGATTTCAACATCTGGACTTCATTACAGAGCAGATTTCAGACAATCTAATACCTACGTTAACATTACCAAAACGAGAGCTGCGTGTCCATGTCTGTCCAGCACCACGACCCAGGAACAAGTGCTCTTCCAACCGAATTCGCCTAACCGTTCCACCTACAAACATGGTGGGGGTGGCACGCCAACCTGACAGAGCCAATACGCGCGCCTACGTGTCATCTTTGCCCTGACCTGCAAACTTGGTCTCTGCTAAACTTGTTCACGCTTGGGAGGTTGGTACTACCCTACCCCAGAAAGACCATTCATGCAGTGTTACAATCTGTGCCTAAAGCTTTCTGCTAGTTCACACACTCACTCATTTATACCGTCCAAGCCACACAAAGGAAAGGAAAATGGGAAACGAGGTACACAACAGAAAAAAATTCAATAAATAACAATGTTTAGTCCATTCTCTCCTTTTGGATACCAGCTGAGGTATTACCATCAAGAGAAGAAACTCTTGCTAATAATTTCTGCGTGCTAGAAATTTAATAAAACATTGGAGCGGTACAACAAGTTCTGTTTCAGTACAAATTGACACACATGCTTGAAATAACATGGGGTTTTATTAGAACCAAAAAAATGGAAACGTTCAAAAAAATTTCCGACAGATGGCGCTTCATCTGATCAGAATAGCAATAATTAGAATAACAAAGTAAGACAAATCAAAGATGGTGTTCTTTACAGGAAATGCTCAATGTGTCCATCATCATTGCTCAACAATAGCTGTAGTCGAGGAATAAAGTTGTGAAAAGCACTGTAAATCATGTCCGGAGTTATGGTGAGGAATTGGCGTCGGATGTTGTCTTTCAGTGTCCCTAGAGATGTCGGTCAATCACGATACACTTGCGACTTCAGGTAACACCAAAGCCAATAATCGCACAGACTGAGGTCTGTGGACCTGGGAGGCCAAGCATGACGAAAGTGGCGGCTGAGCACAAGACCATCACCAAACGACGCGCTCAAGAGATCTTTCACGCGTCTAGCAATACTTTGTTGTTGTTTTTTGTTCTAATAAAACCCCATGTCATTCCAAGCATGTGTGTCAATTTTTACCTCTCTATCTACATTATTCTGTGGTTTATTAAGTTTTCAAATTTATACTGAGTTTTTGATCACCCAGTAGATCCACACGTACTCTGCAAACATGGCAGAGCATACCATGCATCACTACTAGTCATTTCTTTTAATGTTCCACTTGCAAATGGAGCGAGAAAGAAACGACTGTACAAATTTTTTTCAGTAACACAGTAGTGGAAATCAATGTAACGGCCAGGTTCCTACGCATGTATGAGGGTCACTCCAAAAGAAACGCACACTATTTTTGTAAAAATACAGTTTTCAGTCTGCATGTGTGAAAGTTTTACAGTGTGTAGATACATCCTTCCCGCTTGTTTTCAAACTTAGTTCAACCTGTTCCCGTGAGTGCCGCCGTCACAGCATGTCTTCAAGATGGCTGCTACACTTCGTCAGAAGCAACGTGCTGTCATAGAATTTCTGTGCTGTGAAAACGAGACAGTGGAAAACATCCACAAGAGGTTGAAAAAATTGTATGGAGATGCTGCTGTCGATCGCAGTACAGTTAGTCGGTGGGCAAGCAGGTTACGTGATGAAAGCGGGCACGGCAATATTGAGAATTGTCTTCGCAGCGGCAGGCCCCGTACTGCACACACGCCAGACAATGTGCAGAGAGTTAACGAATTGGTCACTGCTGACAGACGCAACACAGTGAACGAATCGTCATGCTATGTTGGGATAGGGGAAGGAAGTGTTCGCAGAATACTGAAAGTGTTGGCGTTAAAAAAGGTTTGTGCCAGGTGGGTTCCCAGGATGTTGACAGTGGCTCACAAAGAAACAAGGAAAACGGTATGCAGCGAACTTTTGGAACAGTACTAGAATGGTGGAGATGAATTTCTTGGAAGAACTGTGACAGGTGATGAAACATGGCTCCATCATTTTTCACCAGCGACAAAGAGGCACTCAGTGGAGTGGCAACATGCAAATTCACCCAAGGAAAAAAAATTCAGAACCACACCTTCTGCTGGAAAAGTTATGGCTACGGTGTTTTTCGATTCCGAAGGACTTTTGCTTGTGGACATAATGCCAAGTGGAGCCACCATAAATTCTGATGCATATGTGACGACACTGGAGAAACTTCAAGCTCGACTGAGTCGTGTTCGACGACATCGGCAAAAGGAGGACAATGCACGGCCACGTGTCAGTCAAAAATCCATGGAAGCGATCACAAAACTCGGATGGACAACACAGTCCTGACCTGGCTCCATGTGACTATCATCTCTTTGGCAAACTGAAAGACTCTCTTCGTGGAACAAGCTTTGAAGATGATGACTCCCTTGTGGACGCTGCAAAACAGAGGCTCCAACAGGTTGGTCCAGAATTTTAGCGTGCGGGTACACAGGCGCTGGTTCCAAGATGGCGTAACGCAGTTGAGAGGGATGGAAATTATGTGGAGAAATGAAAGTATTGTTCCTAAAGGATGTATCTACACACTGTAAAACTTTCAAACGAGTAGAATAAAAGATGCATTAAAAAATAATAGTGAGAATTTCTTTTGGAGTGACCCTCAAAATACACAATGTCTGAAGCATACATGTATCGAATTTATTGTGAAAGTGGTCGCCTGCTTCGCTATGTGCTTGCCTACCATGCAGAGGGCCCGGGTTCGATTCCCGGTCGCATTGGAGATTTTTCACCACTCGTGGGCTGGCTGTTGTGTTGTGTTGTGTTGTCCTCATCATCTGCTGCAAGGCGCCCAATGTGCCGCCAACTTTGCACTTGGCGGCCAAACCCTAATGGGACCTCCCGCCCAACAATGCCGTACGATCATTTCATTTTTTTTCTTTCATTGTCAAAGTAGTAAATACACGGAAGACATAATCATGACGGAATTACGTAGTTCGTTTCATAAAACGAGTTACAAGATAAGCTGTTTGCATTTCTTGGATGGAAATTGATATGAAGGCACTCACTGTCCTGTTGAGTTATTGCACGGTTCGTAGCAGGAGGGTTCCTGTGAAGTTTGGAAGGTAGGAGACGAGATACTGGCAGAAGTAAAGCTCTGAGGACGAGGTCTGAGTCGTGCTTGCGTATCACAAAGTGTTGAGTGCTATTGACCAGGGATTTCAAATTGATTCCTTATTTCTGGATTTCCGGAAGGCCTTTTACACCGTACCGCACAAGCGGCTTGTAGTGAAATTGCTTGTTTATGGAATATCGTCTCAATTATTTGACTGGATTCTCGATTTCCTGTCAGAGAGGTCACCTTTCGTAGTAACTGACGGGAAAACATTGAGTAAAACAGAAGTGATTTGTGGCGTTACCAAAGGTAGTGGGATAGGCCTTTTGCTGTTCCTTATCTGTGTAAACGAGTTTGGAAACAATCCGAGCATCCGTCTTAGGTTGTTTGCAGCTGACGCTGTCGTTTATCGACTAGTAAAGTCATCAGACGATCGAAACAAATAGCAAATCGATTTAGAAAAGATATCTGTATGGTGCGAAAATTGGCAACTGATGCAAAATAACGAAAAGTGTGAGGTCATCCACATGAATGCTAAAAGGAATCCGTTAAACTTCGGTTACACGATAAATCAGTCAAACCTAAAGACCGTAAATTCAACTAAATACTTAGGAATTACAATTACGAACAACTTAAATTGAAAGGAACACATAGAAAAGGTTGTGGGGAAGGCCAACCAAAGACTGAGTGTTATTGGCAGGACACTTAGGAAATGTAACAGATCTACAAAGGAGACTACACTATGCTTGTCCGTCCTCTTCTAGAATACTGCTGTTAGGTGTGCGATCCTTACCGGATAGAACTGACGGAGTACATCGAAAAAGTTCATAGAAGGGCGGGACGTTTTGTATTATCGCGAAATAGGGGAGAGAGTGTAACTGAAATTATATAGGATTTGGGATGGACATCAATAAAACGAAGACGTTTTTCTTTCCGAAGTAATATTCTCAAGAAATTCCAATCAACAACTTTCTCCTCCAAATGCAAAAATATTTTGTTGACACCGACCTACATAGGGAGAAACGATCATGATAAAATAAGGGAAATCAGAGCTTGTACTGAAAGACATAGGTGTTCGTTCTTTCCGCGCGCTATACGATATTGGAATAACAGAATCGTGAAGGTGGTTCGATGAACCCTCTGCCAGGCACTTAAATGTGATTTGCAGAGAATCCATATGGATGTAGATGTACTTTGTCCACCCTCTGTTCTTTCTAATTACGTCAAAAATTCTCTTCGATATTGATTTTTGCTAAGGTAGTGAAACTGTCACTTTTCTCGTGTCGTTCACTTCAGCTCACATACGGGTTCAGATTGTCTTTTATTGCGACAAACGCGCCTTGCAAGTATTTCACAAAGGTTTGCTACGGGTTTCGTATCCAGGCTACGTGCAAGCCAATACAAGACATCGATATCTTTATCTTCAAACCACGTTTTTGTTGTACAGAAATCTGTAGAGATCCATTATCTTGTTGAAAAATTAGACTTTCGTCCCTTAGTTGCTTGTACATTCTAATCCATTCTGTCTCGAGAATCTCAGCACATATTACAGTTCATTTTAGTGGTCACCCAAGCAATGCGTGATTTACATTTAGTGCAGAATGCTGCCGAAATAATAACACTTCCACTGTTCATTTCTACCTGCTACTCTGCCCACAAATGACGTCAATCATATTTAAATTCATCCTACCTATCTAAATTAAACTTCTTGTTATCACTGAAGATGAGTTTGTCTCATTTTGAAGTCCAGGGCACACGTTTTTCAGCAAACTCCAATCTAACCTGTTTAGTTTTGGTGTTATACTAGATTTCTGCAACGTTTCTTGAATGCAAGATGTTTTCATCTGACAAAATTTGTCGTAAACGTAAGGCAGTTACTGGCAATTGTAAATGAGCAGCTAGTTGAGAAGAATAACGGTTTGTTGCCCTTACTTTGCGCAAAAATAACCGTTTCGATGCTTGAGATAATTTATTACTTTGCACATATTTTCCGTTTTGTCCGTATCGTGGGCCGAATCTAACCAAATTATAAATCACTGTATTTGAACGGTTCAAGAGTCCCATTGTCTTCCACGCACCGATTTTTGATTTTCCATTACATGATAATTGTTTTGCTAGTGGCTACGTCACAATCGTTGTTTGTGTACACGATTCGCAATGTCACTAAAGGTGTCTATTTCCTATCTGCAGGAAATGCATGTACGCACACACTAACATCGCACGGAGCCGACTGCCTTTATACTAAGTTCCACGTTCTGACATCTAAATCGTTGAGTTCTTGTTGTGTACTGTACTACTGACATCAGTTGCGATACTATCTGACTGCATTAGTCAGTATACTGTATCTCATACTATTGCAAATACACTGCGCGCAACTATCCCAACCGACAATGTTAATTTTTCTGGAAAAATCCATACATTTACACTATTTCCCACTATTGAAACTGCTGCCAGTCGCCTTTTTGACGCTACAGTTTTTATTTTCCCATTACGGGTTTCGAGTCGCCCACCGACCGATCATCAGATAGTACGCAGTTCTTAGTGATTGTAGCATTGTCAGCGTCGTTGTGTAGCTGCGGCAAGACGGGAAAAAATTTAAACAAATAAGAATTCATTGTGGTGATCTGAAAATATTTTCATTGTTAGATGGAGCTGTGGCAGTAATTGTAACTCTTTTAATTCATGGGATTAATCCTGCCACACAAAAATATTTGGGAAACATAGTTTATATTTGCTAGTTATGTTAATTACGCGGCACTGCATAAACTTTGCCATAGGTAACTGATTTATTTAATTCCGGTAATTTCAGGTGAGGGCTGTTTATCTGCCACTTTTTTCAAAAAACTAACAACTGACTAAAACACCTGCCGTTATTTCATGCAGTACAACGCAAGAGTACACACTGCAGATGCGTGTATAACAGTACATTATCTGATCAAATGGATCCTGACACCTGTTAGTGGACATTAATGTAGGGCCTCTGCACCCCTTGGCTTTATGACGGCTTGAACTGTTCTGGAGGCACTTTCAACGAGATGTCTGAATGTCCATGGAGAAATGAACGGTCATTCTTTCTCAAAAGCAAAACTAGAGAAGGTAAGATGTAGCAAACCGGTTTCGGGAACGAAGTCGACGTTCTAACTTATCCGAAAAGTGTCCTGGGCAGGAACATGTGTAGTTGTGCAGGCCAGTACATTTCAGGAACGTTACTGTCGAAAAACCATAACCTCACAGGTGCTGCTTTACGGCATCATGCGCTATCACGCCGATTCGAGTACAGTCATTGTCTCCTCTACCATGCGCGTAACACTATTCTGTAAAATGTCTTCATATCCTTCAGCATTTAGCGTTTTGTTAAGCGCAGTTTGGACACCGCGAAAACTCGCCGTACAGTAAACTACCCCTTCCGTACTTCACTGTTGGCAGTACACATGATGGCAAGTAACGTTTCCCAGGCATTCACTAGACCCAAAAACTTCGATTGGACTGCTACAGGGCCTAGCGTGATTCGCCATTCCAAACCACTTGCTTCCAGTTATCCATCGTTCAGTGGCGTTTACTTCAATCGTCGCTCAGTATTGAGTACAAAGATGTGCGGCTTATGAGAAGCTGCTCGAGAACTGTACCCCACTTTTCTTAACTCCCTATATAGTGTTCCTTTCCATATATTTGACATGAACAATACAAAATAACTACAAAAGAACTATACATGCATAATGTTGTGTGAACTTAAATGCCTAATTATAATACGGACAAAGTGACGAAATAACTTTAAAGACAATTTATCGATTCTGATAATAGAAAAAAGACATTATTCTCCGTGATATAAGATGAAATGTGTAAACTAAAGAACACTATAATCTTTGTTATATTATTAAAGGACGGAAAGACAATGAACTTAGTCGTCTTCTGATGTTTTCTTGTGTCTTAGCTATTGTTTGAGTGCAGAAAGTACGATTGTATTGCGATAGCTTTTGTCTTGCTCTCGTTTAATTACTAGAACAGAATTGATGTGTAAAAGAGTTACGAAAATATAATATCCTAATCTGGAGTGCAGAGTAATCATTTAAGGAACCCACGCAACATTTGTTATAACGTAAGAGTTTGTGTAGCATTTTTTGCAGCTGCTGCGGAGCTAGCTGCGATCATCTTTGACTTAGAAAGTTGGCCGCCATTACGCGGCGCATTTAAACTTTTTATTTCCACAGGAAATACGACGAAGCCGGAGCAGAAGAACTTATTTAAAAATACTATCAAAATTAATTAGCATCAAATCACAAGATTTATTTTATCATAAAGTGACTATTTTCAGTGATACAATTTATTAAGCGTCGGGTGCCTCTTTGCATAAATTTTATTACGCTAACGTATGTGCTATTATTTGTAGGGAACCTGGTGCTCGTTTTCAATCAGAATTTAAAGTTTAATTTGGCAAACTGCAAATATAGTATTGCTTATTTGTAATTGTTTCTTACGAGGTTTTATGAAAGACAGCTTTACGAAATTTCAACTTCACGAACTTAATAGAATCCTCATATAGCTTATAGCAGAAAGAGACATTACACCTACATACTGTCGTTGTTTTAACTGGACTGCCGTTGACGCTTTGCAACTCACGAGCGATTATTTCCATTGATTGTATCCCGTTTTTACATTCACCTTCAGCCGCGCTCGACAGTCTGTGTCCTTTAATAGGTGAGGTCTGTCTGATCTCGATTTAGCTGCAGTTGTTCCTTCGCATTTCCACTTCACAGTCACATAGCCAACCGGGCAGCCTTTACAGTGGTTGAAATGTCCCTAATAGATGTGTTACCCCGGTGCCACACAATGTCTACTCCACGTTCAAAGTCACCGAACTCTCATAAGCGACTTATTCTGCTCTTTCTGATTTTCTACCCTCAACACAATACTCTCCGCCATCTTCTGCACTGACAGGTCCTCCTCTCGTGGAATCTGGTGGCCAATATGCTCTACGTAGGGGTGTCTGGATACTTTTGTACAAATAGTGTGTTACGAGCTTGTTATCACATGGTATCTCCGAAAAAACCATGAATAATAGAAAAAATAGTCCATCTGATCAATGGATGAAGGAAGTAAAAATGTTCAGCGAAATTCAGCAATACAGAAATACTGTACAAGTCAATTGGGAATGAAATAAATCAGGAGCACAGGGCAGCTAAGGCAATCATGAAAAAGGTGAAGAAATCGAAGCAGAAATTACTGTTGGAAGGACTGACACAGCATGCGGAGCAGTCATAACAACCTTCGGTGAAATTAAAAACATTGATGGTAACGTTAACAGTGCAGTGAGAATACCACTATTAAATGCAGAGGAGAGAGCGGATGGATGGACGGGTTACAATGAAAGCCTCTATGAGGAGAAGACGTGTCTGGTGACTTGACAGAAAAAGAAACAGAAGTCGATAGCGAAGAAAAAATGGTTCAAATGGCTCTGAGCACTATGGGACTTAACATCTGAGGTCATCACTCCCCTAGTCCTTAGAACTACTTAAACCTAACTAACCCAAGGACATCACACACAACCATGCCCGAGGTAGGAATCGAACATGCGACCGTAGCGGTCGCGCGGTTCAGGACTGAAGCGCCTAGAACCGCTCGACCACAGCGGCCGGCGATAGCGAAGAGATAAGGGATCTAGTATCACAATCAGAATTTCAAAGAACTTTGAATGACTTAGCGCCAACGGCCCTGCCACAGTGGTAACACCGGTCCCCGTCAGATCACCGAAGTTAAGCGCTGTCTGGCTGCGCTAGCACTTGGATAGGTGACCATTGGTCTGCCGAGCGCTGTTGGCAAGCAGGGTGCACTCAGCCCTTGTGAGGCAAACTGAAGAGCTACTTGATTGAGAAGTAGTGGTTCTGGTCTCGTAAGCTGACACGGCCGGGAGAGCGGTGTGCTGACCACATGCGCTTCCGTATCCGCATCCAGTGACGCCTGTGGTCTGAGGATGACACGGCGGCCGGTCGGTACTGTTCGGCCTTCCAAGGCCTGTTCGGACGGAGTTTAGTTTTAGTTTGGTTTTGAATGACTTAAGATCAAACAAGGAAGAAGATACAGATAACAATCTATCAGAATTTCTAAAATAATTGAGGTAAGTGGCAACAAAACGATTATTCACGTTCGTGTGTAAAGTCTATGAGTCTCGCTATATACCAACTGACTTTTAGAAGAGTATCATCAACACAATTCCGAAGATGACAAAAGCCGACACGTGCGAAAA
Source organism: Schistocerca serialis cubense (assembly GCF_023864345.2). Taxonomy (NCBI): domain Eukaryota; kingdom Metazoa; phylum Arthropoda; class Insecta; order Orthoptera; family Acrididae; genus Schistocerca; species Schistocerca serialis. Next base: position 124,655,225 of record NC_064645.1, read on the forward strand.
TTATGGCACAGTCAGTGTAACAGCGCAGACAAGAAAAATATACAGAAAAGGAAAAGAAAACTGATCTGTTCGATGACAGCCAGTTTGGCTTTAGGAAAGGTAAAGGCACCAGAGAGGCAGTTCTAATGTTGCAGCTGATAATGGTAGAGGTACATAAGGTAAATTAAGAAACGTACATAGGATTTGTCGACCTGGAAGAAAGCGTTCGACAACATAAAATGGTGTCAGATGTTCTAAGGAAAATAAGGGTAGTCTATAGTGAAGGACTGGTAATATACAACATATACAAGAACTAAGACGAAACAACGAGACTGCAGTATCAACGACGAAGTACTCGGATTAAAACGAGTATAAGACAGGGATGTTGTCTTTCACCACTACTGTTTTAAACTCGTACATCGAAGAAACAGTGACAAAAGTAAAAGAAAGGTTCAAAAGTGGGATTAAAATTCAAGGCGAGAGGGTGTCAATGATGAGAGATTCGCTAACGACGTTGCTATCCTTAGTTAAAGGGAAGAAGAATAACAGGATATGCTGGATCGAGTAAACAGTCTGATGACAACAGAATATGGATTGACAGTAAACCGAAGAAAGACGAAAGTAATAAGGAGTATCGGAAATGAGAACTAAGAGAAACTTAACATCACAATTATGTACGATGCAGTAGACGAAATCGAGGAATTCGTCTACCTAGGCAGCAGAAATGGTTAACCGACCAAGGGGGGATATAAAAAGGAGACTCGCACTGGCAAGAAGGACGTACCTGGCCAAGAGAAGTCTACTAGTATCAAACACAGGCCCTAATTTGAAGAAGGAATTTCTGAGAACGTGCGTTTGGAGCACAGAAATATGGACAGTGGGAAAACCGGAACAGAAGAGACGTGAAGAATTTGGGATGTAGTGCTAGACATGAATGCTGAAAATTATGCGGATCTGCAGAGGTAAGAAATGAGGAGATTCTCCGCAGAATCGACAAGGGAAGGAACTTCTAGGAAACTCTGACAAGAAAAAGGGACAAGATGATAGGACATCCGTTAAGATACAAGGTAGCGACTTCCATGGTATTACAGGGAACTGTAGAGAGTAAAAATTGAAGAGGAAGGCAGAGATTGGAATACATGCAACAAACACCGAAGTACCAGGCAAAGGGAGGCAAGTGGGAACCACCCTTCAGTGCTCCTCACCATGTCACCGTCTGTCTAGGGGACATGCTTGGCTCTTTTGCTCCCAGCAAGTCCCTCCAGCTATTGTCATACACATACCCCCCTCCCCCGTCTGGGTATTTTTTCCCGCTTAATGCCACACATAGCACTAGCATCATACCCGATGCAGCCTGTAATTCTAGTGTTAACTATAATTTGGCGACTACGAAAGAGGATTTCTGAGGGAAGCAGAAGAAGCAAATCTGGCCCCTAGATACACAGCAACCCCCCTGTGAGCAGGTATCGAAACCGCTGTTTCATGCTTCCATGGAAGCAGAAGTCACAAACTGAAGTACAGATCGCTCATGTATTGTTCGTAATCGAAACTGAAATTATCTCATTAACGACATGATCAGCGAATTTATTAATTGCAACAATTACATGCACTTACTAAATGGAAAGCAAACAGTACCATATAGAAGTAATACTATCATTTTTTAATGGGTGATCCCGACAGCCCGAAACAAGTAGTGCATATAAATATAGGGAGTCCTGGGTATAAATGTACATATTTCTAATGATGACTGAGGTCGGTGTCTTGGACAACATTACATCAGTATTTACGCCGTTTGCAGACTAATAATTACAGCTAATACAAGTTTTGTTTTTAGGTTGGATAGTACCTACACGTACACGTGGCACAGGCAAGCCACTAATGCTTGTTTTCCCATGGACAGAAGGTCATGTATTGAAATGTGGACGTGTGTACGCAAAACTTACTTAGAGGTGTAGTTTCGGCAGTGCAGAAAACGTCAGGTCCTGAAGTTTCTGAAGTGTTTGTGTAACAACTTTTCGAGAAAGACCAACCAACACACTGATGTGCGTACATATTAAGGCTTCAAAGTGGTTCAAATGGCTCTGAGCACTATGGGACTTAACTTCTCAGGTTATCAGTCCCCTAGAACTTAGAAATACTTAAACCTAACTAACCTAAGGACATCACACACATCAATGCCCGAGGCAGGATTCGAACCTGCGCCCGTAGCAGTCCCGCGGTTCCAGACTGCAGCGCCTAGAACCGCTCGGCCACCACGGCCGGCCATATTAAGGCACCACGTATAAAAATATCTGTACTTACACCTGTTACACCTTGTATTTCAACTACAGCCTGATGAGTTATGTCTTTCTTCAGAGGTAAAACTTGCAACACAGTGCATGGAAGACGTTTTCCCTTTTATTGAAGCTGTCATACTTTACATACTGGTAACTTTGCACAACCATTTCACTTTCAGTCGTGCTTAGGTAGCTCAGACGGTAGAGCACTTGCCCGCGAAAGAAAATGGTCCTAAAATCGAGTCTCGGTCCGGCACAAAGTTTTAATATGCCAGGAAGTTTCATTTCACTTTTACCATCATCCACTTGCGTGTGTGTGTGTGTGTGTGTGTGTGTGTGTGTGTGTGTGTGTGTCTGACTCATCATCACTTACTTCAGATGTGATTGTTTTCAAGATAAATTCATCGACAGCAATATAGTCAACAACAGCCCAGCGTTATTCCTCTGTCTCTTGCACGCTTTTTGCAGTATCCGTCACAATCTTCAGCAGCAACTGATGGAAAAGAAGTGTCTACGAGACTCCGTACATTTGCGGCAGACACGTACCCTGATATGTTGCGCACCCTAACAAGCCCTTTCTTTTTCGCCGATGCTAATTCTGTTACGTTTAGACCGCAATTATAAGGCGACGAGTGTCTTCTTTCAGCCAACTAGTCCTCAGCATATGATTTTTCAGTTGTCCTATTCTCATAAACTAATACACGAAGTGAAATGATAATTAAATGAACACCCTAGCTGCAAACAGGCGTTGATGTTCTTCATTGGGGACATATTGAAAATGTGTGCCCCGACCGGGACTCGAACCCGGTATCTCCTGCTTGCATGGCAGACGCTCTATCCATCTGAGCCACCGAGGGCACTGTGCAACAAAATTAAAGGATCACTCACTTGAATGAACCCTTCGACGTACAGATTTTAAATTTGGCTCAAAGATTCCGAAAATCTTTCTCTGTACGCGTGGGGCCCTACGGCGTCACCCTCGGCCTCGTCGATGCTTCTAATAGTCAGGTGTCGACACATGCAAAGAAAAACCACAGCTCGTAAATTCACGTGAGCTGTAAAGTGAGTTAATGATGTCACATTGGCACCAAATTTTACTACAATTCTGCCCAACGCCACAGTGCATGTGTCACACGATGAGAAAGTTGTCAGAGCTCCTGTTACACACATTTCACCTCTTCTTCTGAGGTCCGAACAACGACACCCAGCCTTGAAGTCACGGAGCTTGCTAACGAGTAGAAGAGGAAAAAATTTCAGACACACCGCCGCTTAGAATCGACATGAAAAGGCCTCAGGAGGTGGCATAGATGTCCTCAATAAAACCACCCCTGGCCCTGGGGCGTTGGTTCCCACAACAGTTCGCAGAGTTTTGTGTGACAGGAAGATGTTCTTGACAACTTTTGGCACCGATGAAACCCTAGGGCGTTTCAACCCTTCTCGAAAGACATTGTGAGGCTGCATTCCAATTGAACGTGTTCACAATTTCTGCTCTCGTGTACAGGCTGGAACCACTATAGAGCGTTCAAAACCATTCAACGAAATATTAACGTGATCCGAAGCGGCAAAGGGTACTTCAGCTTTTTCAGCCTTCATATTGTCCGGTTTGCTGTGGTGCAACTACGCGGGAGTCCAAGATGAAGACGTGTGTGAATGAAACGACAGAGGGTCCCTCTAAGACCCCCCCTCCTCCCCCACCCACACCCCAGTACAAATGTACCTGTCAGAAACTTTGACACCAGTTTAGCTTCGCGGCTGCTCTAGCGCCTGAAGTCAGGCAAATCCCACCAAAGCGGTATCGGTTGCCAAATCCTCAGGCACCAGTCCTGAAACCAGGCCATTTGTTGTCGAAATTCCTGAAGGTACATTTCTAACGTGCTCAACAGTGGTGCGTGGGTGTTATCGAACAGGGGGGCGGTGTTAGAGGGAACCTTTGACGTTTTATTCACACACAAATTAATGTTTCACACCCGTGCGATCACGCCACAGGAAGATTGAAAAAGCTTAAGTGCCCTTTGCTGCTTCGGTTCACGATAACATTTCGTTGATTAGTTTTGAACGGTCCTTAGTGGTTCCAACCTTTACACGAGAGCAAAAAGAACAATGGGGATGCAGCCTCACAATATCCTTCGACAAAGGTTGAAATGTCAGACGTTGTCAAGAACTTCTTCCCTTCGCTCAACGCACTGCGAACTGTCGTTTTCAGCTACGAAATGTGCTGGAAACAACGCCCCAGGGCAAGTGGTGCTTTCATTGACGCCATTTATGCCACACTCTTAGGCCTTTTCGTGTCGATTCTTACCGGCGGTACGTCTGAGACGTAATCTTCTGCCACCCATTAGCAAACCGCATGACTTCTACGCTGGGTGTCGCTGTTCGAACTTCCATCGTACAGACGTTAAAAGAAGGAGTGAAATCTAGGTAAGAGGGGCTGCGACGAGCTGCTCATCGAGTGAGATCCACAGTGTCATTGGGCAGAATTATGGTGAAATTTGGTGCCAATGTGACATCATTAACCCACCTTACAACTCATATAAATTCCGATCTGTGGCCTTTTTTTCACAAGTGTCGACATCTTGCTGTTTGAAGCATTGTCGAACCAGAGGTTGACGTGCGGGATTCTACGCTTTTCTACTGTTACAGTAGAAATGGGAGGCAAATATTGGGTTTCGAAAAAGTGAATCTTGAATTCAGTTGGGCAGTGTACATATTCAGGTCTGTGGTGCCTATCACCGAATTTACAGTTAACACACTGTATACACTTTCAGATACCCCGGCTATTGTTTTAACTTTTCAATAAAAAACAGTGTCAAGAACTCTAAAATGAACCTTTATCTCAACGATGATCCCCTCATTCGAGCAGGATTTTTTACCACTGACCCATTTCTTCATAATTTCAGTTCTTCATATTTTAGAATGAGAGCACTTAGTGACTTAGAACAGAGTTTACGCATAATTTCAAAAAATTACGATACCTTTTTCTCGACGACGACCTCCAAAAAATGATGAAAGCAAAGAACTTTATTGCCTACTACATTTTCGTGGTCTTGCAGAAAACTGCCGTATTATGCGTGACGTTTAAATTTATTACTTTTTTTTACTACTACCGCTAATCACGACAAATTTTGCAGATTGTATTCATATGCGCCGCTAAATATTCTTTAAATACGAAATGAATTAAGCGTGTGGAATCGTTGGCTGTGAGGCCCCATCCGGGGAACTTCGGCCGCCAAATGCCAGTCTTATTTCAGTCCACGCCACATAGGGCGACTTGCGCGCCGGTGATGGAAATGAAATAAGGATGAGGACAACACAACACCCAGTCAACGAGCGGAGAAAATCTTCAACCCAGCCGGGAAGCGAACACGGGCCTGCTTGCACGGGAGGCAAGCACGCTACCACCCAGCTAAGCAGGCGGACAGTTACAAACTATATCGCTGTAGGACACATAGTTCAGGAGATATTACGTCACAAACTTTGAGCTGTGTCAAAACGAAACTGCAGGGCAATATTCGCTAGCGATACAGATGAAATATGAGTACAAATATCTGTGAAACCTAGACTACTGGCCATTAAAATTGCTACACCAAGAAGAAATGCAGATGATATACGTGTATTCATTGGACAAATATATTATACTAGAACTGACATGTGATTACATTTGCACGCAATGTGGGTGCATATATCCTGAGAAATCAGTACACAGAACAACCACCTCTAGCCGTAATAACTACCTTGATACGCCTGGGCATTGAGTCAAACAGAGCTTGGATGGCGTGTACAGGTGCAGCTGCCCATGCAGCTTCAACAAGATACCACAGTTCATCAGGAGTAGTGACTGGCGTATTGTGACGAGCCAGTTGCTTGGCCACCACTGACCAGACGTTTTCAGTTGGTGCGAGATCTGGAGAATGTGCTGGCCAGGGCAGCAGTCGAATATTTTCTGTATCCAGAAAGGCCCGTACAGGACTTGCAACATGCGGTCGTGCATTATCCTGCTGAAATGTGGGGTTTCGCAGGGATCGAATGAAGGGTAGAGCCACGGGTCGTAACACATCTGAAATGTAACGTCCACTGTTCAAAGTGCCGTCATTGCGAACAAGAGGTGACCGAGATGTGTAACCAATGCACCCCATACCATCACACCGGGTGATACGCCAGTATGGCGAAGACGCTTCCAATGTGCGTTCACCGCGATGTCGCCAAACACGGATGCGACCATCATGATGTTGTAAACAGAACCTGGATTCATCCGAAAAAATAACGTTTGGCATTCGTGCACCTAGGTTCGTCGTTGAGTCCACCATCGCACGCGCTCCTGTCTGTGATGAAGCGTCGAGGGTAACCGCAGCCATGGTCTCCGAGCTGATAGTCCATGCTGCTGCAAGCGTCGTCGAACTGTTCGTGCAGATGGTTGTCGTCTTGCAAACGTCCTCATCTGTTGACTCAGGGATTGAGACGTGGCTGCACGATCCGTTACAGCCATGTGGATACGATGCCTGTCATCTCGACTGCTAGTGATACGAGGCCGTTGGGATCCAGCACGGCGTTCCGTATTGCCATCCTGAACCCACCGATTCCAAATTCTGCTAACAGTCATTGGATCTCGACCAACGCGAGCAGCAATGTGGCGATACAACAAACCGCAATCGCAATAGGCTACAATCCGACCTTTATCAAAGTCGGAAACGTGATGGTACGCATTTCTTCTCCTTACACGAGGCATCACAACAACGTTTCACCAGGCAACGCCGGTCAACTGCTGTTTGTGTATGAGAAATCGGTTGGAAACTTTCCTCATGTCAGCACGTTGTAGGTGTCGCCACCGGCGCCAACCTTGTGTGAATGCTCTGAAAAGCCAATCATTTGCATATCACAGCATCTTCTTCCTGTCAGTTAAATTTCGTGTCTGTAGCACGTCATCTTCGTGCTGTAGCAATTTTAATGGCCAGTAGTGTATATGACGCGTGTATATGCGGGGAAAGGCATGTGAAAAAAGTCGTTCTAAGCCCGTGAATCGATTTGAACCAAACTTGCTACACATATTGCCTACCATCCAGAAAGAAATACTGTAGATGTAACTACCATCTACCTCTTATTGTACTGGGGGTGTTGACATGGTGAGAGAGAAAGGTGGGGGAGGGAGGAAGAGATGTGAAGAAAGAGGGACGGCGGACACTGACACAGATGTGAAGTGGGTGGAGAAATGAACAGAGAAAGGGAAGAGGAGCCGATTGGCAGATAGAGAAGGGGGAGAAATAGATTGACAGAGGAAGGAAAGAGGAGGACATGGATAGAGAGAGGAGGAGGAGGAGCAAACAGAGAGAGAGAGGGAGCAGGAGATGGTTAGAGAGATGGAGAGGAGAAAATGGATACAGAAAAGGCATAGTAGATGACCAGAAAGAGAAGGCATGAGGAGATAGTTGGAGAAAGGGGAGAGGAGATGTACGGAGAAAGGAGAGAGAAGGAGTGAGGAGGGTGTGGGGCGGGACTCAGTGGGAGGAGAAGGAAATCGGCAGAGGGGAAGCAGCAGACGGACATAGCAAGTAGGAGGAACAGATGGAAATTGGAGGAGATGAACAGAAAGAGGGGAGAGGAGATGAACAGAATGATGAGGGAAGAGATAGACTGAGAGGTGGGAAGAGGAAATAGGCAGAGAAATAGATGAGGAGATGGAGAGAGAGGGAAAGGAGAAGGAGGTGACAGAAGGAGGGGAGGTGGACAGAGAGAGAGGTCAGCAGGTGATGGAGGCAGGGAGGACCAGACGAGGCAGGAAGAGTTGGAGTCAGAGGAAAGCAGGAGATCTACAGAGGCATATGGACAGAGAGAGTGGATAGGAACATAAGTACAGAGACATGGTGAGTAGGAGATGGACAGAGAGGAGGAAGGTGATGCGCTGATAGAAATGTAATAAATACATACCCAGTCAATGCTGGGCACTCAGTCACCAGGCTAAAGTACCGAGCAGAACATGTCGCGTGTTCCTAGGTACACTATCCTCTAGGTACAACACTCTCCCATACTGAAAATCGACTCGCATAAGGATGAAAGTTTAATTAATAGACATCTCAGACATGGAAATGCTGCAACATTAGTTTAGTGACGTTCGGTCGAGGTGTCCATGGTGCGATATTACTGATTACCGTCATTGTAGAACGCCTACTTGCTTTAACACCAATGAACAAAGATTACAGCATTATGTATAAATCCTGCAAACACTGTATAATTTGCACCACAAACGTTTAGTGATAAATGCTTTTGTTCGAATGTCTCAGAATTCGAGTTGAGCAATTCAGGGAGAAAGTGCGAGTCTTTGAATGTAGTTACTACTGAACGTGATTCTCTTTCTAGACGATTTATCTCTCAAATCATTGCAATCAAACGACGCAAATATACGTAATTCCTGCAGCTACCGTGAGATGAAGGAAGCCTTCGCGCCACGACGCGGAATGGAATTTTATTCTGTGGTGACTTTGTTGTCGACGAGAGGTTAAACCTCAGTCTTCGTTTTTCGAAGTGCTGTTTGTCACGTGGCGAGATATTGGTTATTAGACTCACAACGTTCGTTTTATCTTTAGAGTAAGATGGCGTGTACATATGTGTTGACAATGAGATGTTGTAATGCTTATTACCGGGAGCTACGATTTATTACTCACCGACTCACCTCTGCCCTCCACAAACCGTCCAGTTACTGGCGCCAACTTTCGAAACAGCTGACCTTCGCTATTATTAGAGGCTGATCGCAGCAGCATTTCACGGTTAAACCCCACCTCTGAGAAATTCCAGCTACACGCTCCTCGGCGTCTTGTTAAAGTCACTAAGAAAACAGCATGAAAAATACTACCGTGATGCTTCAGAGACACTCTCTTCGCCTTATTTCTGAAGTCACTAACATAACAACGTGAAACACTTTAATGCCTCTTAGTTCGTAAATATTTAAAGAACGTAGTGTTTTACCGCCAAGAACTGCTCATAAAACGTATTTAATGAACAAGCAGTCTCGGTCCACAGACCATTATCAGATTCATAAAACGTTTGCAACATCATACCAGGCGATATAAAAGTAGTGGAGAATTCATCCATTTTATTGTTTGACGCATTGTTTGATGCAAATGATTTATGAATTTGATGGCGTTCCGTGGACCTAAACCAGCTTTTCAATAAAGAAACTTCATCAGCAGCTCTTGCCGGTAAACAGTTTCGTTCTTCAAAGAACGAAACGTACTCTTGTGTCCAACATTCTTTTCCCATTGACACAGGACATCCACAATTTTCCGTAACAGTTTTGTGAATGCCAGCTCCAGTTGCACCAAAAAAATTTATACAGTCGGTTATTGCCCCTTATGCAATTTTTGCTTGTTCGCATCAGACGACAAAAGGCAGAAAAGAAATATCTTCTTCTTTTCTTGCGTTACGGCCTCTGTAGGACCACGGGTGGACTGCATTTTCCTCTTCTTCACCCAGAATCTCTTCATTCTTTCTCTTCTTCTCTCCCGCTCTTCTTCCGAGATCTTCAGTGTCCGTTTCCCCTTCAAATGGTTTAAATGGCTCTGAGCACTATGGGACTTAACATCTATGGTCATCAGTGCCCTAGAACTTAGAACTACTTAAACCTAACTAACCTAAGGACATCACACAACACCCAGTCATCACGAGGCAGTGAAAATCCCTGACCCCGCCGGGAATCGAACCCGGGAACCCAGGCGTGGGAACCGTTTCCCCTGTCGACTCCACTGGTGACACTCTAATCTTTTCCTATATTCTTCTCTGTCATTGATCTCCGTCATATTGGTCGGTGTATATTTGTTCCTCCAATTTTCCTATCCTTCGATCCTGATCCCCAGTTCCAGCCAGTCCTTCCGAAGTTCAAAAACACACTTGGTTCCTGTCTTTCCCCTTGTCCTCCTTGTTGTTTCCCACACGCTCTTCGTCATTCTGTCCATACTCATCCTAACTACATGTCCAGCAAATCTTGCCCTTTTGTGTCTGATTTCCTCGGATAGTGTTCTCCTTCTTCTCGTACAATTCTTCCCTAGGTCTTCGCATCAACCTCTCCCCACCTCTTTTGGGACGTAGTATTTTTCTCAGTATTTTTCTCTCTTCTTTCTCTAGTTGTTCTGCCCCATTTCTCCCCAGTGTCATCGTCTCAGCAGCATATAATACTGCATTCCTCGCCGTTGCCTTGTAGTGGCTTATCTTTGCCTCTGTGGATATATTCTTTTTATTGTATATCTCTCTCGTCATGCAGAAGGCTGACCTCATCTTCTTTATCCTCTCTGTTATTTTCGAAAAGAAATATCCTAAAGAAATGCGCTTTCAGTTATTTGTGGCATACTTAGCATTAATGTAGCGTGACATCTCGTCTTCACTGATACACCTCCCTTGAACGTGCTTTTTGATATGGTTCATGAACAATTTTAACATGTAAAGTCTCTGTTTAGACATCGAAGCAATTCAGAGGCGTACTGCTATATTTGGTACTGGTAGGTTCGAACAACACGTAAGTGTTACGGAGATGCTTTGGAAAGTCAAATGGGAATCCCCGAAGGGAACGCGACGTTCTTTTAGAGAAACACTGTTGAGAACATTTAGAGAACCGGCATTTGAAGCTGACTGCCGAATGGTTCTACTGCTTCCAACATGCATTGCACGTAAAGACCACGAAGATAAGTCCGCCCCCGGTAGCTGAGTGATTTGCGCGGCGGACTGCCACTTGAAGGGCCCCGGGTTCGATTCTCGGCTGGGACAGGAGAGTTTCTCCGTTCAGGGACTGGGTGTTGTGTTGTCCTCATCACCATTTCATCCCCATCTCCGACGCACAAGTCACCCAATGTGGCGTCGCATGCAATAAGTACCTGCTCTCAGCGCCCGAACTTCCCCCAATGGGCGACATCCGACCCACAATGCCGTCTTTCTCTCGCTCTATTTGCGAGTGGAATAGAAAAGGAAATGACTAGTAGTGGTACAGGGTATCCTCCGCCACGCACAATATGGTGACATTCGGAGTAGCTATGTAAATGTAGATGTAGATGTAGATATGTCACTTTCAAACACTGTCCTATTTATACAGGGTGAACCAGAACTCCACTGTCAAAATTTCGAACGTTGTTCAGGGATATTTTTCGAGTATCTCAGTAAAAGGGACTGCGGTCTCCGGTGGCTGGTTATGAAGTAATGATTTAATTATCATTTTTTTGGTTTATTACCTCAGTTATCTTTATTTATGGGAAAATATCTTCACAACAGTGAAAAAGTCTGTAATACGATAGCACAAGACAAGGAGTAATGCAACAACAGACCAACAAATGCAAAAATAGGATGGTAGGGTTATGGCCGAGGGGAGAACGTTGTGACCGTACGTCTCACAAATATAGACATTTTTATCGGTTGGAAACAGTGAACAATATTGTTAAGGATGAACCAAAAATTATTTCTATTTTACGTATTTGTATTTTATGAACATAATTAGTACAAAAGATACAGTTAATGTTCTTGAAACAACTGATATGCAGCGATAATTTAAAAGTAGCATCTTTATTTAAAACATGTCTATGAAAATAAAAAGGGATAGTAAAGAGACGCGATTGTACGACCGCGGAGGAAGGACGTACTTTATGGTACTCACACTGTTTTGTTTCGCGATACGGAAGGCAGCCATTGAGCGGCTATACATATTTTATGTAAGTTATTCTGTATTGTGCTAAAATTAACTAATTATTGTTATCACAAAATGAATTTATTTGTAACAGTTGTCACCTCAAATGGTCACAGCGGCTAATTATTTTTAATAAGCATTGTTTTCAGTAATTTGTGCTGCGGGAAGCTCAACTTCCGATGCAGCCTCTGGTCGGCCATTACGCCCGGAAGTATGAATTTATTTTTCAAAGTGTTAACAGTAACTGTAATTGCGAGAGATTTCGTTGTAAGAACCTTTTTAGATTGCAACAGACAATTAATTTATATTAAAGTTCATTTTTTAAATTATACAGATTCCATGAGTTCAGTAAGTTTCATCTTGGCCGCTCCACGGCAACAATCGAAATTCTCTCAAGCCTTGGTTTGCAATCAATAAATAGAAATTAACAAAATTACATTCAATTCAGTTAACGGCAACTATATTTTAGTCATCACGTCCAAAACCTAAAGTTGGTACATGAATAACAGCGGCCCTCCAAGAACCCGTTTCACATTTACTTATGCACGTAAGTAAAGGTGATAACAAAAGATAATATCCCTGAGAGAAAGAATATGCTCTAACAAAAGAAAAATTCACCTGATAAATTAAAAATAAATAAAAATTATATATATATATATATATATATATATATATATATATATATATATATATGTATACAGGGTGAGTCACCTAACGTCACCGCTCGGTATATTTCGTAAACCACATCAAATACTGACGAACCGATTCCACAGACCGAACGTGAGGAGAGGGGCTGGTGTAATTGTTTAATACAAACCATACAAAAATGCACGGAAGTATGTTTTTAACACAAACCTACGTTTTTTTAAATGGAACCACGTTAGTTTTGTTAGAAAATCTGAACATATAAACAAATACGTAATCAGTGCCGTTTGTTGCATTGTAAAATGTTAATTACATCCGGAGATACTGTAACCTAAAGTTGACGCTTGGAACCTCCGACGTTCAGCTGCGTATTGTAACAAACACGGGCCACGGTCGGCGAGCAGCATCTGCAGGGACATGTTTACGATGACGACCGTGTTTACGAGTGTGGCTGTAGTGCACTGTTGTGATTTGGTCTAGCTGTCGCAGTGTCCGCATGTAGCGCTTGCTGCTATTATTATTCTGCATTCGTCTCCGCACGCAGACCAACTGTAGTACACCGTGTTACCAGACGTCTGTGATAGTGTAGTGTTGTAGGAACTGTGACCATGGTGTATTCGAACTCTGAAAAGGCGGAGATGATACTCATCTACGGCGAGTGTCGACGAAATGCA